>NC_140253.1:2053641-2123641 GCF_949987555.1 Borostomias antarcticus
CTCCACTCATCATCACTCACCACCAGCCCCTACAAGACCCTGGTCTGCCCTCCACTCATCACTCACCACCAGCCCCTACAAGAACCTGGTCTGCCCTCCACTCATCACTCACCACCAGCCCCTACAAGAACCTGGTCTGCCCTCCACTCATCACCACTCACCACCAGCCCCTACAAGAACCTGGTCTGCCCTCCACTCATCACTCACCACCAGCCCCTACAAGAACCTGGTCTGCCCTCCACTCATCACTCACCACCAGCCCCTACAAGAACCTGGTCTGCCCTCCACTCATCACTCACCACCAGCCCCTACAAGAACCTGGTCTGCCCTCCACTCATCACTCACCACCAGCCCCTACAAGAACCTGGTCTGCCCTCCACTCATCATCACTCACCACCAGCCCCTACAAGAACCTGGTCTGCCCTCCACTCATCACTCACCACCAGCCCCTACAAGCACCTGGTCTGCCCTCCACTCATCACTCACCACCAGCCCCTACAAGAACCTGGTCTGCCCTCCACTCATCACTCACCACCAGCCCCTACAAGAACCTGGTCTGCCCTCCACTCATCATCAGATCTTGCCATAACCTTCACCTGTGAAAGGGTAGAGCTGACCCCAGGTCAGTGCTTTTGATAGCCTACACTTTTTGTCGTGGATTTTATATCACTCATCCTGTTGAACATAACAGCAGGGGAAATAAGATGGAAGATGAAACACAATTAAAAGAAGATAAAGAATAAAGTTATAAAAGTGAAGAAATCAAGTAAAATGCAACTTTGGGAACCCTTCTCGAAATCAGATAGTGTTTTAACCTTTAAACGGCTGACCTCAGTGAGCGGCACATGGCCCTGTTGGCACTTCCGTCTATCCTCTTTCATAACGATTAACCAGCTTTTCATTTAGCATTTGCAAAACACTACAGCACACAGTATTTCATTTGAATACAGCAATATTTATTTGATAGGGACAGAGACAATATTGACACATTGGGTTTACGAGTCAAAAGCATTGCACCAGCTTTCACTAGTTTACAGCATCCAGTCCATAAGGGCTAACCAATTAAGAGCTAACCAATTAAGAGCTAACCAATTAAGAGCTAACCAAATAAGAGCTAACAAAATAAGAGGTAACCAAATAAGAGCTAACAAAATAAGATCTAACCAATTAAGAGCAAACAAAATGCACATGAAAATAAAATAGAGATGTAAAGTTGAGGTGATGAAAACATGGCATCATAAAAGCTACAGGGTTTCATACACCGTTCTGTTTTACCTTCTCAGATACCATGTTGTGATGTGGTTCACTAGTATAAAACGTTATAAGGCCATATTCAGTTTGGAGGATTGTAGCGATTGACTCTGCAGAAAGTTGACGACCTCTGCGCACTATGCGCCTCAGCATCCATTCTCTGGATCCATCCATTCTCTCTCATGCTCTTGTCATTTTACGCGGCCTACCACTTCGTGGCTGAGTTGCTGTCGTTCCCAATCGCTTCCACTTTGTTATAATACCACTGACAGTTGACTGTGGAATATTTAGTAGTGAGAAAATTTCACGACTGGACTTGTTGCACAGGTGGCATCCTATCACAATACCACGCTGGAATTCACTGAGCTCCTGAGAGCGACCCATTCTTTCACAAATGTTTGTAGAAGCAGTCTGCATGCCTAGGTGCTTGATTTTATACACCTATTGCCATGGAAGTGATTGGAACACCTGAATTCAATTATTTGGATGAGTGAGTGAATACCTTTGGCAATATAGTGTATTTACTAACCTTTACATAATGATTTGTTAGTCACTTCTAAACATTGATTTACTTGTGTTTTAGTAGGCCTTTGATGGAAGGCCAGATGTAGGACTGTAGGTGGATCAACAGTTAACAAATACTCAAGTCATTAGTAAGTACTTTACTAATCGCTTGTATTCATGATCTATTAAAGGTGCTCTATTCGATTTACTGCACTTTTTGTAAAAAAAAAAAAATCCAATATCTGCAATAAATAGGTCCAGGGGAGTCGTTACTATCTGTACAGAAAATATAGCCAACGGTGTCGTGCCTGTGGAGCAAATGCAGAATTTCTTTTTATTATGAGCGAAGCCGGTCCGGCGCTGAGCCCCACCCCCTGAACGGCTCCGTATGGAGGGAAAACGCCCACTGGTTTATATCTGATACGCTGCACCACTGCCCCCTCTAGTGGCCGAAAGATATCGAACTGAGCACCTTTAACTACATACCTTATAAGGTGTAGTTTTAAATCATTAACCAATTATTAACAAACATTTAACAGGTCATTAACAGTTTGAGAATGATCAATTAACCATTTATAAGGGATAGTTATTTTAAAGTGTTACCGAGTACTTCGTCATACTACATCATACGTCTTCACATCATTAAGGGAATAAAAACATCAAACACATCCAGTATGGCTGACTGAGAGAGAGGTGTACTTAAAACAAACATCACAGAACTGTATCACCTGCCTCCATTAACATCAGATCTCTTTCTCACAGATATAGTAGTTAAGGTGACCGCATTGATAGTCATTCCATCTATTCACAGGATCGTCATAGTAAATGATGAAGATGTAGATCTCAGCACAGTCCTCTGATGATCCACCACCATCATTAGGCTGATTGGTGTACCAGTACCTACAGGGTTAAACAACAACACACAACCAGACACTCACACACTGAGGGAGGTACCAGTAAAAAACAACACACACATTTTGTTATGAATCTAGAGCCTGAAGAAGGAGTAGTTTTCTCTTACGCTGTGGTCAGTGGTGTTCCGTCCACCCAGGTCCAGTTCCCCTCTACATCTATGTCAGTCAGACCGATCCACACTCTCTTGTTGAAGGTTAAGAGAAATTCCTGTCATGAAGACAGATTTCATTTTATTTTCAAATATATAATTTTTCAAATCGCTGTACACAGGACTTTGACCCCGTTTACACTTTGCATTAAAATGTGTTTTTGGTGATTAGATTGCAATCTGATCGTGCTAAACCACATGAATGTACAGGTGTAAAGGCGCCTAAAGCTTTTTGTGGACGGATTGCGATCCGATCGGCCAAACCACCTCCGGAGGTGGTCAGGGACACATTTCGACCACATTTAATAAAAGTGTAAATGAGAATGCGTTTTTAATCCACACATCAACAACGTGGGCGGAAATACATTTGACTATGTTTATTTGCGCAGTCAGGTCGGCCTGAGACGGCCTCTCTCCATGATGAGGCTGTGCTCATGGAGTCTCTCTCTTACTCTCTCTCCCACTCTCTACATCCCTCTCTTCATCTACCTCTCCCCCCCTCTCTCTATCCCGCCTCCTTGTCTCTCTCTCTCTCTCTCTCTCCATCTCTCACCTGTTCCTCTCTGCTGTTTATGATCACCAGGTGTGCTTCTCTCTTTATACAGTCCAGTCTGCTCTCCTCCCAGGTTTTCACCTCAGTGGAGACGTAGTAACATCTGGAACTAGACCACTTCCATCCATCGATGCTCTCTACAACACAACCCAACAGGACACAACATTTTACATCCGTTATTGAATGAATGAATGATGCTTTTTTCACATGTCATCATGTGGCATGTGAACATGGTCTCCCTGAGAAGCTATCAAAAGCTTATAGTAGGGAGCCATTTGACATTCAACACAGACATTACATACAGTTTAGATGCATATTTACTCTGAACCACAAATCCACATCCAGTAATTCTTTATTTAGCAAGTTTAGAAGTTCATGGATATTGCTGTGAGATATGAATAGGTTAGTGTCGTCAACAAAAATTACTTTATGGAGGACCTTTGAAGAGTTGCCCATATCATTAGATGATGAAGAGGAGAGGCCCCAAAATGGAACCTTGGGGGACCCCATATTTAATGTCTTTACATTGTGAGTTTTTTGCGTACATATTTGTATATTGTTGTCTCTGGTGCAGGTAGCTGGAAAACCAGTTCAGGGCTACTCCTCTGATTCCATAATTGTTTCACTTTTCCAATAATATACTGTACTTGAATCGATGGTATCGAATGCCTTGGACAGGTCTAAGAATACACCTATACCATAGTCACCTCTGTCTATGGCATCATTTATCTTTTCAAGAACATCTAGGATAGCCATACTATTGACCTACATCTAAACCAACAGACAGGAGATAACGTACCACAAAGTCTCCTCTGAAGGTCATCTTTCTCTCTGGTCAGTTTGTTGTTACTGGTCCGTACATTTTCAATCACTCTGAGGTTCATCTCTACAACACAACAAAACACAACACAGCACCATAGAACAGGACACAACACAACATGACACAGACACACCTAAGATTAATGACAAACCTCCAGTCTTCACAGAGAGTTTTCTTTGTTTGATAACACAACACAGGTCACTTACAGAAAGAACAGTTTCTCACCTCATTTTACATTTATTATTGACTTATATATTGTAAATCAACAGATGACGTACGACAAAATCTCAGGTCCACGGGATCTCTCTCTCTGGTCAGGTTCTGGTTACTGGTCTGTGGCTGGTCTCTCTCTCTGGTCAGGTTGTTGTAACTGGTCTGTTGCTGGTCTCTCTCTATGGTCAGGTTGTTGTAGCTGGTCTGTAGCTGGTCTCTCTCTCTGGTCAGGTTCTTGTTACTGGTCTCTAGCCGGTCTCTCTCTCTGGTCAGGTTCTTGTTACTGGTCTCTAGCCGGTCTCTCTCTCTGGTCAGGTTGTTGTAACTGGTCTCTAGCTGGTCTCTCTCTCTGGTCAGGTTGTTGTTACTGGTCTCTAGCTGGTCTCTCTCTCTGGTCAGGTTGTTGTAGCTGGTCTCTAGCTGGTCTCTCTCTCTGGTCAGGTTGTTGTAGCTGGTCTCTAGCTGGTCTCTCTCTCTGGTCAGGTTGTTGTAGCTGGTCTCTAGCCGGTCTCTCTCTCTGGTCAGGTTGTTGTAGCTGGTCTGTAGCTGGTCTCTCTCTCTGGTCAGGTTGTTGTTACTGGACTCTAGCTGGTCTCTCTCTCTGGTCAGGTTGTTGTTACTGGTCTCTAGCTGGTCTCTCTCCCTGGTCAGGTTGTTGTAACTGGTCTCTAGCTGGTCTCTCTCTCTGGTCAGGTTGTTGTAACTGGTCTGTTGCTGGTCTTTCTCTCTGGTCAGGTTGTTGTAGCTGGTCTCTAGCTGGTCTCTCTCTCTGGTCAGGTTGTTGTTACTGGTCTCTAGCTGGTCTCTCTCTCTGGTCAGGTTGTTGTAGCTGGTCTGTAGCTGGTCTCTCTCTCTGGTCAGGTTGTTGTTACTGGTCTCTAGCTGGTCTCTCTCTCTGGTCAGGTCATCATACTGGGTCAGTAGTCTGTCTCTCTCCACAGTCACTCTGGTTTCATCTTCATTTACTCTGGTGTCTGTTGAGGAGTGAATAAAGTTTATTAGAACATTCTACATAATGTTACTTTCATCAACAAAAATCATGAACTAGAACTATACAGTTCATACAACAAACATGATATATTATCACAAAGAATGTATTGTGCTGTACAATAAATATTGTGTGATTTATTAATCATTATTTACTAATGGATACTCACAGCTGACTCCCAGGCCTATGATCCCAGCCAGTAGGAGAACACACAGCAGCCCCAGACACACTGCAGCAACTCTGGAGAGGCTCCACTCTGGACTCCCAGCACCTGACCACAGAGATCACTCTTACTGTGTGTGTGTGGGGGGGGGGTTGTGTGTGTGTTTCTGTGTGTGTGTGTGTGTGTGTGTGTGTGTGTGTGTGTGTGTGTGTGTGTGTGTGTGTGTGTGTGTGTGTGTGTGTGTGTGTGTGTTTCTGTGTGTTACCTGGTCCATCTCCTGGTGTGCGATTTGACATGTCTTCTGCATTGTTGACCATTTCGGGAGAGTAATAGACATCATCACGAACATCGATCTCCTCCTTGATGTCCTCGTAAACATGTGAGGTCATGTCCTCTGCATTGTCTGCCCTTTCAGGACAATAGACATCATCATAAGTATGTGAGGTCATGTCCTCTGCATTGTCTGCCCTTTCAGGACAATAGACATCATCATAAGTATGTGAGGTCATGTCCTCTGCATTGTCTGCCCTTTCAGGACAATCGACATCATCATAAACATCGATCTCCTCCTTGATCAAGTCATCATAAACATCGATCTCCCCCTTGATCAAGTCATTATAAACATGGATATAGTTCTCCTGGTCCATTCCTCCAACTCTGCTGGTCTTGTTCTCTGATGGAACTCCTTCATTGAGATAGATCCTGTCTCCAACCATCTCCATGGTGACTGAGTCTACTCTGGTGACCTCTGGTCCTTGATCTGATGAGTCCTCGTGTGTCTGGAGCTTTAAGGTGTGTAAAGATCAGGAAACACACGCCTGTATTGGGGAGGTGCTGGCTGGTGGAATCAGAACCAAAGGGAACTATCATATCAGTTAACTATACAACAGGAAGGAGACAGACAATAGAGGAAGCCATGCTGTTATTGATCTGTTGTCATGGTACATGCATATCTGACATCCTACCTATCTTAGCTGAACTGAAATCTTAAATGTCATTAAAGGAGAACACCAGACAATATATACAGTATGTGTCCCACAATAGCATAGCTACCTGGATAGGGGAAAGAGTTGGAATATGTCGAAAGAGAGAATGCTGAAGTTCCCGTTGATATTTTCATCTTGTTCCTCTGTGCTTGCCTCCTTCTCATCCTGGCTGATATTCTCTCTCTCAATGTATCTGTTGTTCTACCACTCTGTCTGACTTGGTGTTTAAGCAGCGCTAGTCTGAGTTTGTAGTTTGAGGAAGTTCTCAATGTCTCTGTTTAGTTCCTCTGTCGTCACTCTGATTCCTATAGTCGTAGGGTGAAACCAGAGCTCGTTCCTTTTTACTGTATTTAATGTAAGCATGAGTATGTCACCAAGGTAACTGGAGTGATGAGAGAGAGAGAGAGAGAGAGAGAGAGAGAGAGAGAGAGAGAGAGAGAGGAAGGGAGGGATGCAAAATGCATTCAACTGACATTGTATGTATTGAATTCTCTCTCTTCCACCCATCTACCTCCCTCTCTCCTCCTCTCTCTCCTCCTCTATCCCTCTCTCCTCCTCTCTCCTCTCTCTCCTCCTCTCTCTCCTCTTCTATCCCTCCCTCCTCTCTCTCCTCTCCTTTCCTCTGTCCCTCCTCCTCTCTCTCCTCCTCTCTCTCTTTCTCCCTCTCCTGCTCTATCTCTCCCTCCTCTCCTCTCCTTTCTTCTGTCCCTCCTCTCTCTCCTCCTCTCTCCCTCCTGTCTGCTCTCTCTCTCCTCCTCTCTCTCTCTCTCTCTCTCCTCTCTCTCTCTCTCTCTCTCTCCTCTCTCTCTCTCTCTCTCTCTCTCTCCCTCCTGTCTGCTCTCTCTCTCCCTCTCTCTCTCTCTCTCTCTCTCTCTCTCCTCTCTCTCTCTCTCTCTCCCCCTCCCCTCCCAGTGCCTCCCAGTGTCAGGTCGTTTCCATAGCAGCAGCTTACTGTCATGACGTCTGTAGCCAAGGCAACAGTGGTTAATTAACATGAATGAATTATTAACTAATTGTTAGGGTGGTAGTTAGCCCAGTTGTTAAAGCATCTGTCCTGTTGGAGAAATTTTTGGTTAGAAATAAATAAATTAGTTAAATTAGTAAATAGTTAAATGAACAATGATTCCACCTGGTGGACATCTATGAAAGTCAAAGTACAAGAAATAAACTCCTCAAAAACGTTCAGGAACGTAATTTCGGTGGATTATTTCTCCCCTTTAATAATACCAGTTGTATTGTATTTTATATTGTTGGGAAGCGTGATTAGTCACCTTTACAACGAGGTCCAACTTGTAAGGATCGTGCATCTATGGAATGAGCAACACAGCTAAACGTGTGGGTAGCCCCCCCAAAATGTGCCAAAATCCCCTGCAATATTCTTACCCGCACTTTTAGCTGTGTTGCTCATTCCACAAATGCACGGTCCTTACAAGTTGTACCTTGTTGTGAAGGTGACTAATCACACTTTCCAATGATATAAAATATAATACCAACTGGTATTATTAACTATGATGACTATGATGTGTTTTCACTGCTGTCTACTAAACTAAACTAAACCCAGTGCAGCAGCTCTGGAGAGGCTCATCTCTGGCCTCCGAGAAGCTGACCACAGAGACCTCTGACCTCTGGTTGTCATTGCTGCCCTCCATCATAGGGGAGAGAGAGGAGGAGGGGGTTATGAACCTATAACCTACTGGGTCAAGCAGGGTTGAGAACACAGTTTAACATCATTATGAGCCTGAGGTTGTTTTCTGTAGAGAATAATGACCTGGTCCCTGAGTCTGAGTCACCTGACCTGACTGCTCTCTGTTCTAGAGATGAGCTGCTGTTTTTATGTGGGGGGATTTGTATCATAGTTCATGTTGAACTCCTGTACAAGTCACATACTGATGTATTACACATGTCAGTACATCATATTCTCCACTAGATGGTGCCAAGATCCATCATTCCCCTCCCATTCCTTCCAGGAGGCCATGTGACTCGTCCTGCTCTAGAGAGGAAGATGAAGAACCTCATCACTACTTGTTCTTTGGAGAGACCTCCCCTGTGAAGAGAGGGCTGGGAGGAGAGACCACACCCAGTGGTGGAGCGTTGCCTGAAGAAGTGGGTATGATCTCATCCTACAGTTTTTACATCAGTGCTGGTCTAGGGGTGGGATATTGGTCATGTAGTTGCTTTGTGCTGCAAACAGTATTTTATTTGAATGTAGTAATATCTATTTGATAGGGACGGACACAATTAAAACAAGTTTGACAAGAGTCAAAAGCATTGCACCAGCTTTCACTAGTTTACAGCATCCAGTCCATAAGCAATTAAGAGCAAACAAAATAAGATCTAACCAATTAAGAGCTAACCAAATGCACATGAAAATGAAATAGAGATGTAAAGTTGAGGTGATGAAAACATGGCATCATAAAAGCTACAGGGTTTCATACACCGTTCTGTTTGACCTTCTCAGATATGTTGTGATGTGGTTCACTAGTATAACACTTCTGATAAAGTGTGGATAGTTAAACAGCCAGAACAGTTTCCCTGTTCTGGGAGGGAGGGGGGGGGGGGGGGGGGGTGTACAAAGAAGTCTCAATTGGTTTTTGTCTCCTGCTTCTTCTGTCTGGCACTTGCAGAAATATGTCATATTCTGACTCTATCCCTCCCTCTCTCCCCTCCCTTTGTAATATTTACACGTTTTTAAACGTTAACTTTTCAGTTTGCATGTAAAGTGTGTCTGTGTTCAGTGATCAGTGTGGTTCAGATACAGTGCAGAGATACAGATTGACAGTGGTGGTTGTGTTCTCTCTCTCTCTCCCTCTGTCTCTCTCTTTCTCTCTCTCCCTCTCTCTCTCTCCCTTTCTCTCTCTCTCTGTGTCTCTATCTCTCTGTTATCCATTATATATCTTCATACACCAACATAGTCATTATATTGTCTGTTATGTAGCCTATTGTCATACACAATAAAGACATTATATTATTCATTATATATCTTCATACACCAACATAGTCATTATACTATCCATTTTATATATATCTTCATACACGAACGTAGTCATTATATTATCCATTATATATCTTAATACACCAAAATAGTCATTATATTATTCATTATATATCTTCAAACACCAACATAGTCATTACTGTATATTATCCATTATAAACCTTCATACACCAACATAGTCATTATATTAGTATTATCTTCATACACAAACATTCCCAACATCATCTTCATCTTCATCAAACTACATCATAGATGTTCATATCATTAAAGGAGTAAAAACCTCAAATCCATCCAGCATGACTGAGACCCCGTCCACAGGAACACGGATGTTCATGAAAACACACTTTGTTCTCCCGTCCACACGTACACAGTGTTGGATCACTGAAAACTGATCTTTTTAGGGGGAGAATAAATATACTGCAGCAAATAGTTTGAATTCCACCTCTCCGTAATGTTGAGAGGTCCAAAGTAGAACTACGCCGCAAACGTGTGTTCTGGACCAGGCCCGGTAGAACTAGCGCTTCTGGACCAGGCCCGGCAGAACTAGTGCTTCTGGACCAGGCCCGGCAGAACTAGTGCTTCTGGACCGGCAGAACTAGGGCTTCTGGACCAGGCCCGGCAGAACTAGCGCTTCTGGACCAGGTCCGGCAGAACTAGTGCTTCTGGACCAGGTCCGGCAGAACTAGCGCTTCTGGACCTGGCCCGGCAGAACTAGGGCTTCTGGACCAGGCCCGGCAGAACTAGCACTTCTGGACCAGGCCCGGCAGAACTAGCGCTTCTGGACCAGGCCCGGCAGAACTAGTGCTTCTGGACCAGGCCCGGCAGAACTAGCGCTTCTGGACCGGCAGAACTAGCGGATGGTGGGACCATTTCCAGAGTGGCTCTGTAATTGCTGAAGAATGGCAGGAACATCTTGGGATGTCCAGAGCATCACTCTGAAGACTTTTATCTCCCTCCTTTTCCTTGTTGTGGACGCTGATATTTTCTAAAAAACTGTTGGTGTGGATAAAGTTTGTTTTTTTTACCAGAAGGGAGTAAAATAAATCTCCATGTTTGTGTGGACGTGGCCTGAGAGAGAAGTGTTCTTAAAACAAAGATCACAGAACTGTATCACCTGCCTCCATTAAATGATATAGTGAGAGAGAGAGAGAGAGAGAGAGAGAGAGAGAGAGAGGTGTTCTTAAAACAAAGATCACAGAACTGTTTCACCTGCCTCCATTAACATCAGATCTCTCTCACAGATCCAGTAGAGACCGTGATCACATTGAAAGTCAGCCCATTTATTCACAGGATCTGGATATGCTGGGTGGATACAAGCACAGTCCTGTTCCCCATGTTTACTACCACTATTATCAGGCTGACGGTCGTACCTACCTCCACCATCGTGCCAGTACCAGTACCTACAGGGTTAAACAACAATACACAACCAGACAGTCACACACTGAGGGAGGTACCAGTACCTACAGGGTTAAACAACAACACACAACCAGACAGTCACACACTGAGGGAGGTACCAGTACCTACAGGGTTAAACAACAACACACAACCAGACAGTCACACACTGAGGGAGGTACCAGTACCTACAGGGTTAAACAACAACACACAACCAGACAGTCACACACTGAGGGAGGTACCAGTACCTACAGGGTTAAACAACAACACACAACCAGACAGTCACACACTGAGGGAGGTACCAGTACCTACAGGGTTAAACAACAACACACAACCAGACAGTCACACACTGAGGGAGGTGGGATCACATCATCCTTCTGTCTGGGATCATAATGATTAGAAATCACTAGACTCACAGAGGACGAGACGGAGGGAGATGTTCAGAGTGGCTTGTAGGACACACAGCAGCCCAAAGCTCAAAACAACCAGCCTGAAGAGTCTAAATCCTGTGGGACAAACACACACACACACCCACATATACAGGCACACATACAAACACACACGAACACACACACACACACACAGAGTTGTCTGAAATGTTTTGTTTTTCTTGGCATAATGATTGGAAGGTGGCCAAATCAGCTTGTTTGATCTGTCCTACCTGACTGTGGGGTCTCCTCTGGGGTCCTGGTTTGAACATCCTTGGTTGGATCATCAGAGAGGTTTATATCCTCCACCTCCATCTCTCCATGACCTCTAAACACCGCCATCCCTACCAGCTCTACTGGCTACTGTAGAATAGATACCAGCTCTACTGGTTACTGTAGAATAGATACCAGCTCTACTGGTTACTGTAGAATAGATATCAGCTCTACTGGTTACTGTAGAATAGATATCAGCTACTGGTTACTGTAGAATAGATATCAGCTCTACTGGTTACTGTAGAATAAATATCAGCTCTTAAAGACAGTGTGGAACGGTGACTCCTTCTTTTCTTCTTTCTGTGTCTCTTGTTCATTTTATCACCGTCTTCCTCAACGTCACCAATCGTGTCAGCAGTGTGAAACCACATAGATATAGATACACCCACAGTCAAGCCAACGTGATCTCTCAGTATGTCTCCATATTTAGACATGCATCTGATAACCTGGGTCTTAAATGTTCAGTGTATTTACACCCTCCCTCAGTCCCAGCCTGCTATGTCTTACTGTATTTCACTAATCTGACCTGTGACATGACAGGATTCTAATATGTGGCATAAATAACTTAAACATTTCTATTCCATAATCATATTAGTTAATCACATAAGCAGACACACTGTAAATAAAAAACTGAGCCATTCCCATCCTTTAATCTGACAATAAACAGACACACTAGTTGTGTGTGTGTATACACTTAATGTACAGTTGTGCATGTATACGTGGGCCTGTGTGTGTTTGTGTGTGCATTTGTGTATGTGTATGTGTGTACAGGTATGCATGTGTGTGTGTGTGTGTTTGTGTGTGTGTGTTTGTGTGTGTGTGTGTGTTTGTATGTTTGTGTGTGTGTGTGTGTGTGTTTGTATGTTTGTGTGTGTGTGTGTGTGTGTGTGTGTGTTGTTATTGTTTCCTGGCAGGTCTCAGTGATCTCTAAGGCTCTTAACCACAGGGAGGTTGAGAACAGCGTGCTAGAGTTTGGGGTTGAGAACACCGTGCTAGAGTTTGGGGTTGAGAACACCGTGCTAGAGTTTGGGGTTGAGAACAGCGTGCTAGAGTTTGGGGTTGAGAACACCGTGCTAGAGTTTGGGGTTGAGAACAGCGTGCTAGAGTTTGGGGTTGAGAACACCGTGCTAGAGTTTGGGGTTGAGAACACCGTGCTAGAGTTTGGGGTTGAGAACACCGTGCTAGAGTTTGGGGTTGAGAACACCGTGCTAGAGTTTGGGGTTGAGAACACCGTGCTAGAGTTTGGGGTTGAGAACACCGTGCTAGAGTTTGGGGTTGAGAACACCGTGCTAGAGTTTGGGGTTGAGAACACCGTGCTAGAGTTTGGGGTTGAGAACACCGTGCTAGAGTTTGGGGTTGAGCTGAACGTCTCTTTCTCACCATCGTTTGTCATTTCTCAACATGTGATAGATAATAAACTTTAATAGGTCAAGAATAAAAAATATATTCTTGCTACAGAAACGGAAAGGGAGTTTGAACCCGTTTGGTAGATGTCCCCAAAGTGAGGGCAAGCTGTGATGACAGTCAGCATGGCCTGGAGTTCACAGCTCAGCTCGACTCCCAGCTCAAATCACACGTGTGGTAACGGCTACGTTGGCCTAACCTCCTTTTTCACTACAGAGGTCTCCTCAGGACAGAGACAGGCTGAGGTGTCCTCAGGACAGAGACAGGCTGAGGTCTCCTCAGGACAGAGACAGGCTGAGGTCTCCTCAGGACAGAGACAGGCTGAGGTCTCCTCAGGACAGAGACAGGCTGAGGTCTCCTCAGGACAGAGACAGGCTGAGGTCTCCTCAGGACAGAGACAGGCTGAGGTCTCCTCAGGACAGAGACAGGCTGAGGTCTCCTCAGGACAGAGACAGGCTAAGGTCTCCTCAGGACAGAGACAGGCTGAGGTCTCCTCAGGACAGAGACAGGCTGAGGTCTCCTCAGGACAGAGACAGGCTGAGGTCTCCTCAGGACAGAGACAGGCTGAGGTCTCCTCAGGACAGAGACAGGCTGTTGTTCACATAGCAGAACCCCATCTAACATAAACCACCACTGTTTCTCTATTTGAATGTCTGCATTTATAATAAATATATAAAGTGTGTGTTTATCATTTAACAGAAAAAAGCTATAATTAACTATAAATGGAGCTGGCAGAGCACAGGCCTCCACCCATGAATGCATGTTGTGTCTCTGTGCTCGCTCACGTGTTTAACCCCACTGTGTGGCGGCCTTCCTCCTGCTCAGCTGGGAACAGAACCGGTCTAATAAAGATCAAAGATGCTCTGTGGAAGAGTTTGCCTCTGGGGAAGCTCTCCAGTCAAAACAGGCCTCCTAAATCACCCCCAAAAAGTGTCTTTGAATGGAAGGACAGAGACGCACCACTGAGCTTATATTTCACATATTTGATATGAAGCTATGGTACTGCAACTTGATATTTTATTGAAATATGTTAATACAGTTCACACAAGGCAAAAGAAAATTATTTTAAAAAATTACAGGCCATTTACAAACATACCAGAATAGTCTTCATCATATATCTTCATAAACAAACATTGTTAATTAAGTTTTCATCATCCTCACATCCAGGGTGTCATTTGTCCAAAAAAAAGTGGAAAAGAGTGTAACATAAAAAAGATACAGACTTACAAATGTATATAAAACACAGATATTTCATAAAATCATGTGCAGGCTGTGCAAATACAGTTCTCAGTACCATTAACCCTGGTGATAATAATAATGATCAGGGGGTGAGATATCAAAAGTAGAGTCAAAGTCACACCAATACATCTACTGCCTGAGAGAGAGAGAGAGAGAGAGAGAGAGAGAAAAAGAAAGAGAGAGAGAGAGGGAGAGAGAGAGAGAGATAGAGAGAGAGAGAGAGAGCTGTACTTAAAACAAAGATCACAGAACTTTATCATCTGCCTCCATTAACATCAGATCCCTCTCTCACAGATATAGTAGATAGGACTGTAACAACCACCGTCCATCCAACTACTAACAGGATTTGTATAGATGATCGCAGCACAGTTCTCTGATGTTCTACCATTAGGCTCACGGCTGTACCAGTACCTACAGGGTTAAACAACAACACACAACCAGACAGTCACACACTGAGGGAGGTACCAGTACCTACAGGGTTAAACAACAACACACAACCAGACAGTCACACACTGAGGGAGGTACCAGTACCTACAGGGTTAAACAACAACACACAACCAGACAGTCACACACTGAGGGAGGTACCAGTACCTACAGGGTTAAACAACAACACACAACCAGACAGTCACACACTGAGGGAGGTGGGATCATGACAACAACAGGTGGTTCCTATGTAGCCATGAATATGAAGAGTTAGTCCTGAAGAAGGAGTAGTTTTCTCTTACGCTGTGGTCAGTGGTGTTCCGTCCACCCAGGTCCAGTTCCCCTCTACATCTCTGTCAGTCAGACCGATCCACAGAAACTTGTTGAAGGTAACGAGAAATACCTGCCAAGGAGGAAGAAAAAAAACTTGTGTTTTGCTATATGGAGAAAAGTTATAGACTCAGGTTTGT
This sequence comes from Borostomias antarcticus, assembly GCF_949987555.1. NCBI lineage: Eukaryota > Metazoa > Chordata > Actinopteri > Stomiiformes > Stomiidae > Borostomias > Borostomias antarcticus. Next base: position 2,068,804 of record NC_140253.1, read on the forward strand.
CCTCTCTCTCTCTTTTTCTCTCTTTCTTTCTTTCTCTCTCTCTCTCTCTCTCTCTCTCTCTCTCTCTCTCCATCTCTCACCTGTTCCTCTCTGCTGTTTATGATCACCAGGTGTGCTCCTCTGCTTATACAGTCCTCTCTGCTCTCCTCCCAGGTTTTCTCCTCAGTAGAGACGTAGTAACAGCTGGAACCAAACCACTTCCATCCATCTATATGACAACATTACACAAAACACTGATGAGAATATTGTTGGAGCAATGATGTCATTTTTGTTTGTTATATTTGATCCTCATTTAAAGTTTGATCTGTATACATGCAGCTCAAACATTGAACAGCCTTAATGTATGCAGCCAGCTGCAGGTAATGAGAGACAGGTGTGCCCTGGAAGATCAAACCGTTTTGGACCGTGTCAGTGGTCTACAGTAGTAGGGTGACCGTGTCAGTGGTCTACAGTAGTAGAGTGACCGTGTCAGTGGTCTACAGTAGTAGGGTGACCGTGTCAGTGGTCTACAGTAGTAGAGTGACCGTGTCAGTGGTCTACAGTAGTAGAGTGACCGTGTCAGTGGTCTACAGTAGTTGGGCGACCGGCACGCTGGAGTTTTGAACTGCTGAATTTTACTACATTTTAATTTTATATCCAAATCTAAAGCTTCATATCTGATTATATGACTTTTATATTACGAGGCTGAGCTTTTTTCTTTCCACACACACGCATACACACGTGCGCACATACAAACACACACACACACACACAGAATATATGCTGTACATACATACCCAGCTGGGCACAGCTGGTTGACTGTGAAGCAGCCAGAACACAACCCACCATCTGTCCCTCAGCAAACTGGGATATGAACCAGTGACCTTTTGGTTTCTGTCCCTCTTCTCTGGCTGCCTTGCGTACCTATCTTCCTCACAGCACCAAATACACACATAACATGAGACTGGTGATCAGAATGAAGGATTGAACCTACCACAAAGTATCTTCTGAAGGGCATCTCTCTCTTTCATCAGGGTGTTGTAACTGGTCTCTAGCTGGTCTCTCTCTCTGGTCAGGTTGTTGTAACTGGTCTGTAGCTGGTCTCTCTCTCTGGTCAGGTTGTTGTAACTGGTCTCTAGCCGGTCTCTCTCTATGGTCAGGTTGTTGTTACTGGTCTCTAGCTGGTCTCTCTCTCTGGTCAGGTTGTTGTTACTGGTCTCTAGCTGGTCTCTCTCTCTGGTCAGGTTGTTGTTACTGGTCTCTAGCCGGTCTCTCTCTCTGGTCAGGTTGTTGTTACTGGTCTCTAGCTGGTCTCTCTCTCTGGTCAGGTCATCATACTGGGTCAGTAGTCTGTCTCTCTCCACAGTCACTCTGGTTTCATCTTCATTTACTCTGGTGTCTGTTGAGGAGTGAAAAAGCTTATTAGAACATTCTACATAATGTTACTTTCATCAACATAGATCATGAACAAGAACTATACAGTTCATACAACAAACATGATATATTATCACAAAGAATGTATTGTGCTGTACAATAAATATTGTGTGATTTATTAATCATTATTTACTAATGGATACTCACAGCTGACTCCCAGACCTATGATCCCAGCCAGTAGGAGAACACACAGCAGCCCCAGACACACTGCAGCAACTCTGGAGAGGCTCCACTCTGGACTCCCAGCACCTGACCACAGAGATCACTCTTACTGTGTGTGTGTGGGGGGGGGGTTGTGTGTGTGTTTCTGTGTGTGTGTGTGTGTGTGTGTGGTGTGTGTGTGTGTGTGTGTGTGTGTGTGTGTGTGTGTGTGTGTTTCTGTGTGTTACCTGGTCCATCTCCTGGTGTGCGATTTGACATGTCTTCTGCATTGTTGACCATTTCGGGTGAGTAAAAGACATCATCACGAACATCGATCTCCTCCTTGATGTCCTCGTAAACATGTGAGGTCATGTCCTCTGCATTGTCTGCCCTTTCAGGACAATCGACATCATCATAAACATCGATCTCCCCCTTGATCAAGTCATTATAAACATGGATATAGTTCTCCTGGTCCATTCCTCCAACTCTGCTGGTCTTGTTCTCTGATGGAACTCCTCCTCCTTCCTTCACAACCAACTCCATGGTGACTGAGTCTACTCTGGTGACCTCTGGTCCTTGATCTGATGAGTCCTCGTGTGTCTGGACTTTTAAGGTGTGTAAAGATCAGGAAATACACGCCTGTATTGGGGAGGTGCTGGCTGGTGGAATCAGAACCAAAGGGAACTATCATATCAGTTAACTATACAACAGGAAGGAGACAGACAATAGAGGAAGCCATGCTGTTATTGATCTGTTGTCATGGTACATGCATATCTGACATCCTACCTATCTTAGCTGAACTGACATCTTAAATGTCATTAAAGGAGAACACCAGACAATATATACAGTATGTGTCCCACAATAGCATAGCTACCTGGATAGGGGAAAGAGTTGGAATATGTCGAAAGAGAGAATGCTGAAGTTCCCGTTGATATTTTCATCTTGTTCCTCTGTGCTTGCCTCCTTCTCATCCTGGCTGATATTCTCTCTCTCAATGTATCTGTTGTTCTACCACTCTGTCTGATTTGGTGTTTAAGCAGCGCTAGTCTGAGTTTGTAGTTTGAGGAAGTTCTCAATGTCTCTGTTTAGTTCCTCTGTCATCACTCTGATTCCTATAGCCGTAGGGTGAAACCAGAGCTCGTTCCTTTTTACTGTATTTAATGTAAGCATGAGTATGTCACCAAGGTAACTGGAGTGATGAGAGAGAGAGAGAGAGAGAGAGAGAGAGAGAGAGAGGAAGGGAGGGATGCAAAATGCATTCAACTGACATTGTATGTATTGACCTCTCTCTCTTCCACCCATCTACCTCCCTCTCTCCTCCTCTCTCTCCTCCTCTCTCTCCTCCTCTATCCCTCCCTCCTCTCTCTCCTCTCCTTTCCTCTGTCCCTCCTCCTCTCTCTCCTCCTCTCTCTCTTTCTCCCTCTCCTGCTCTATCTCTCCCTCCTCTCCTCTCCTTTCTTCTGTCCCTCCTCTCTCTCCTACTCTCTCTCCCTCCTGTCTGCTCTCTCTCTCCTCCTCTCTCTCCTCTCTCTCTCCTCCTCTCTCTCTCTCTCTCTCCCTCTCCTCCTCTCTCTCTCTCTCTCTCTCTCTCTCTCTCCTCTCTCTCTCTCTCTCTCTCTCTCTCTCCCTCTCCTCCTCTCTCTCTCTCTCTCTCTCTCTCTCTCCTCCTCTCTCTCTCTCTCTCTCTCTCCTCCTCTCTCTCTCTCTCTCTCTCTCTCTCTCTCTCCTCCTCTCTCTCTCTCTCTCTCTCTCTCTCCTCTCTCTCTCTCTCTCTCTCTCTCTCTCTCTCTCTCTCTCCCTCCCCTCCCAGTGCCTCCCAGTGTCAGGTTGTTTCCATAGCAGCAGCTAACTGTCATGACGTCTGTAGCCAAGGCAACAGTGGTTAATTAACATGAAGGAATTATTAACTAATTGTTAGGGTGGTAGTTAGCCCAGTTGTTAAAGCATCTGTCCTGTTGGAGCCATTTTTGGTTAGAAATAAATAAATTAGTTAAATTAGTAAATAGTTAAATGAACAATGACTCCACCTGGTGGACATCTATGAAAGTCAAAGTACAGGAAATAAACTCCTCAAAAACGTTCAGGAACGTAATTTCGGTGGATTATTTCTCCCCTTTAATAATACCAGTTGGTGTTGTATTTTATATTGTTGGGAAGCGTGATTAGTCACCTTTACAACGAGGTCTAACTTGTAAGGATCGTGCATCTATGGAATGAGCAACACAGCTAAACGTGTGGGTAGCCCCCCCAAAATGTGCCAAAATCCCCTGCAATATTCTTACCCGCACTTTTAGCTGTGTTGCTCATTCCACAAATGCACGATCCTTACAAGTTGTACCTCGTTGTGAAGGTGACTAATCACACTTTCCAATGATATAAAATATAATACCAACTGGTATTATTAACTATGATGACTATGATGTGTTTTCACTGCTGTCTACTAAACTAAACTAAACCCAGTGCAGCAGCTCTGGAGAGGCTCATCTCTGGCCTCTGAGAAGCTGACCACAGAGACCTCTGACCTCTGGTTGTCATTGCTGCCCTCCATCATAGGGGAGAGAGAGGAGGAGGGGGTTATGAACCTATAACCTACTGGGTCAAGCAGGGTTGAGAACACAGTTTAACATCATTATGAGCCTGAGGTTGTTTTTCTGTAGAGAATAATGACCTGGTCCCTGAGTCTGAGTCACCTGACCTGACTGCTCTCTGTTCTAGAGATGAGCTGCTGTTTTTATGTGAGGGGATTTGTATCATAGTTCATGTTGAACTCCTGTACAAGTCACATACTGATGTATTACACATGTCAGTACATCATATTCTCCACTAGATGGTGCCAAGATCCATCATTCCCCCTCCCATTCCTTCCAGGAGGCCATGTGACTCGTCCTGCTCTAGAGAGGAAGATGAAGAACCTCATCACTACTTGTTCTTTGGAGAGACCTCCCCTGTGAAGAGAGGGCTGGGAGGAGAGACCACACCCAGTGGTGGAGCGGTGACTGAAGAAGTGGGTATGATCTCATCCTACAGTCTTTACATCAGTGCTGGTCTAGGGGTGGGATATTGGTCATGTAGTTGCTTTGTGCTGCAAACAGTATTTTATTTGAATGTCGTAATATTTATTTGATAGGGACAGACACAATTAAAACAAGTTTGACAAGAGTCAAAAGCATTGCACCAGCTTTCACTAGTTTACAGCATCCAGTCCATAAGGGCTAACCAAATAAGAGCTAACAAAATAAGAGCTAACCAATTAAGAGCTAACAAAATAAGAGCTAACCAATTAAGAGCTAACAAAATAAGAGCTTACCAATTAAGAGCTAACAAAATAAGATCTAACCAATTAAGAGCTAACCAAATAAGAGCTAACCAATTAAGAGCTAACAAAATAAGAGCTAACCAAATAAGAGATAACAAAATAAGATCTAACCAATTAAGAGCTAACAAAATAAGATCTTAACAAAATAAGAGCTAACAGAATAAGATCTAACCAATTAAGAGCTAACAAAATAAGATCTAACCAATTAAGAGCTAACCAATTAAGAGCTAACCAAATGCACATAAAAAATGAAATAGAGATGTAAAGTTGAGGTGATGAAAACATGGCATCATAAAAGCTACAGGGTTTCATACACCGTTCTGTTTGACCTTCTCAGATATGTTGTGATGTGGTTCACTAGTATAACACTTCTGATAAAGTGTGGATAGTTAAACAGCCAGAACAGTTTCCCCGTTCTGGGAGGGAGGGGGGGGGGGGGGGGGGTGTACAGAGAAGTCTCAATTGGTTTTTGTCTCCTGCTTCTTCTAATGTCTGGCACTTGCAGAAATATGTCATAGTCTGACTCTATCCCTCCCTCTCTCCCCTCCCTTTGTAATATTTACACGTTTTTAAATGTTAACTTTTCAGTTTGCATGTAAAGTGTGTTTGTGTTCAGTGATCAGTGTGGTTCAGATACAGTGCAGAGATACAGATTGACAGTGGTGGTTGTGTTCTCTCTCTCTCTCTCTCTCTGTCTCTCTCCCTCTCTCTTTCTCTCTCTCCCTCTCTCTCTCTCCCTCTCTCTCTCCCTCTCTCTCTCTCTGTGTCTCTATCTCTCTGTTATTCATTATATATCTTCATACACCAACATTGTCATTATATTGTCTGTTATGTATTGTCATACACAATAAAGACATTATATTATTCATTATATATCTTCATACACCAACATAGTCATTATACTATCCATTTTATATATATCTTCATACACGAACGTAGTCATTATATTATCCATTATATATCTTCATACACCAAAATAGTCATTATATTATTCATTATATATCTTCAAACACCAACATAGTCATTACTGTATATTATCTATTATATACCTTCATACACCAACATAGTCATTGTATTATCTTCATACACAAACATTCCCAACATTATCTTCATCTTCATCAAACTACATCATAGATGTTCATATCATTAAAGGAGTAAAAACATCAAATCCATCCAGCATGACTGAGACCCCGTCCACAGGAACACGGATGTTCATGAAAACACACTTTGTTCTCCCGTCCACACGTACACAGTGTTTGATCACTGAAAACGGATCTTTTTAGGGGGAGAATAAATATACTGCGGCAAATAGTTTGAATTCCACCTCTCCGTAATGTTGCGAGGTCCAAAGTAGAACTACGCCGCAAACGTGTGTTCTGGACCAGGCCCGGCAGAACTAGCGCTTCTGGACCAGGCCCGGCAGAACTAGTGCTTCTGGACCTGGCCCGGCAGAACTAGTGCTTCTGGACCAGGCCCGGCAGAACTAGGGCTTCTGGACCAGGCCGGCAGAACTAGCGCTTCTGGACCGGCAGAACTAGTGCTTCTGGACCAGGCCCGGCAGAACTAGGGCTTCTGGACCAGGCCCGGCAGAACTAGCGCTTCTGGACCGGCAGAACTAGTGCTTCTGGACCAGGCCCGGCAGAACTAGGGCTTCTGGACCAGGCCCGGCAGAACTAGTGCTTCTGGACCAGGCCCGGCAGAACTAGCGCTTCTGGACCAGGACCGGCAGAACTAGCGCTTCTGGACCAGGCCCGGCAGAAAGAGCGCTTCTGGACCAGGCCCGGCAGAACTAGCGGATGGTGGGACCATTTCCAGAGTGGCTCTGTAATTGCTGAAGAATGGCAGGAACATTTTGGGATGTCCAGAGCATCACTCTGAAGACTTTTATCTCCCTCCTTTTCCTTGTTGTGGACAGTGATATTTTCTATTAAAAAAAAAACTGTTTGTGTGGATAAAGTTTTTTTTTTTTTTTTTTTTTACCGGAAGGGAGTAAAATAAATCTCCATGTTTGTGTGGACGTGGCCTGAGAGAGAAGTGTTCTTAAAACAAAGATCACAGAACTGTATCACCTGCCTCCATTAAATTATATAGTGAGAGAGAGAGAGAGAGAGAGAGAGAGAGAGAGAGAGAGAAAGAGAGAGAGCTGTACTTAAAACAAAGATCACAGAACTGTATCACCTGCCTCCATTAACATCAGATCCCTCTCTCACAGATATAGTAGTCAGTGTTACTACATCTCTGGTCATTCCATCTATTCTCAGGATATGGTAGTCCAGGTTTGTCGAGGATGTCAACACAGTCCTCTGTGTCGACAACTATAGACTGATGGCCTAACTCAGTCGGAAGTAAATACACACCATTAGGCTGACCGCGGGCCCAGTACCTACAGGGTTAAACAACAACACACAACCAGACAGTCACACACTGAGGGAGGTACCAGTACCTACAGGGTTAAACAACAACACACAACCAGACAGTCACACACTGAGGGAGGTACCAGTACCTACAGGGTTAAACAACAACACACAACCAGACAGTCACACACTGAGGGAGGTACCAGTACCTACAGGGTTAAACAACAACACACAACCAGACAGTCACACACTGAGGGAGGTACCAGTACCTACAGGGTTAAACAACAACACACAACCAGACAGTCACACACTGAGGGAGGTGGGATCATGACAACAACAGGTGGTTCCTATGTAGCCATGAATATGAAGAGTTAGGACTGAAGAAGGAGTAGTTTTCTCTTACGCTGTGGTCAGTGGTGTTCCGTCCACCCAGGTCCAGGTCCCCTCTACATCTCTGTCAGTCAGACCGATCCACACTCTCTTGTTGAAGGTAGAGAGAAATACCTGCCAAGGACAAAGAAAAAAAAAAGTGTTTTGCAATATAGAGAATAGTTATAGACTGAGGTTTGTCCTCTCTCTTTCTCTCTCTCAAATTCTAATAAGCTTTATTAGCATGACAGATAAACATCTATTTTGCCAAAGCATTACACAAAATGATTAGTTCATTAAACAAAAATATTGTATTGACAATACAATTCAAAACCATTTGGCAACAATTGAGCTTGGTAAACATGCTTCCTGGCTGTACAAGTGATTAATCTGTTTTGTTTTGTCCTGGAATTTGGTCAGATGTGTCACTATCAAGGCTCCGAACCAGTTCAAGGAATGGAAACGAAAACCGAAAACGAACGGTATTTTACGAGGAACAGAAACAGGAACGAAAACGAAATGGTCTTTAATTGTTCCAGAACAGAAACGTTATTTTGAAATCTTTTAAACCGGTTAATGAAGTCTCCGACGTAACTTCAGGCGAGGCACGAACGTCACGGCCGGGGTAATCGGCAGAGGTTAATCAGTCAAACCCCGTATGACGCTAACCACCAGCTGACTGTCAGCTGTCATAGCATTGGTTCAGCTCGCTAGAGCGCCTGTATTTAAGCTGTCAAAACATGTCATTGTTCGCGTTGCCATTACTGCTGGTCTTGCTTCAGCGTTCTCTGCTCTGGCGTCTGCTCTGCCATTACTGCTGATCGCTCGTATCTGCGTGCTCGCCGCTTCCGCGTTCTCTGCTCTGGCGTCCGCTCTGCCATTACTGCTGGTTGTGCATTTGCATGCTCGCCCCACCTCCTCCCCTGCTCCGCCTGCGTATGTCGATGTCATCTCTGTTGTCATCGTTGCTCTCTGTCCGGGGTATTGCTGCATTCCTCCGGTATTCCACTATGGTCACGGTCTCTGTGGCTCTCCGTGGTGACCGTGGGCCGAAACATCTCCGGGTGGCCGTCCAGCGGTCCCTCCGGTTACCATGGAGGCAGAGACACTAGGCTGTATCTCCTTCGGACTCCACGAAGCGTCGGCCCGTGGAGGCCGGGGACTATAATGTACTGCAGTCCCCCTGTGGCTCTCTTTGACGGTCTTAGTGGGCTGAGTTACCTCCGAGCGTCTTCCCGATCGCGGCCCACTCTGATCGTCATAGAGGCAGGGGGCTAGATGCCGTTCCCCCTTCTGGCTCTCTGGGCCAAGCGGCCCAGAGGGGGGGGGACACCTAGATTGCCTCCCCCTGCTAACGCGCTTTCCACATCGGTGGAAAGCAGGGGGCCCCCCGAACAGAGCACACCGCCAAAATTCATATGCTATGTATTTATAGATGCATGCTAATAATGGGTCAATTTTGACAAAAGTGATCTCGACTGAAATAACTTTATTTTTTCGTTCTTTGTAGTAGGCCTATATAATTTTAAAATAATTTTAAAAAATAAAATAAAAAAAGCTGAGCCTTTTATGGCTGAATAGGCTAAATTAAATTACTTGTTTTTGTAAGAAACATAATTATGTCAAAGACTCCTCAATGTTTGTACAGCCAACTAATGTTGAGCTCTAACACACATACCTACCCTACCAGATGCAGGATTCATACTTTGCGGCGAATTTGATGTCAGAACACCAACGGACACCAATTTCCCCCTCAGTGAGCTTCTTGTCTTTGAAATCGAGAGTTTAACATGTTTTTTGAAAGATTTTTCACGGTGCCCACCACATCCATTGTATGACCAAAACGGTGGTAGAGCAATTATCAGACTTTCTCAAAAGTGCTTGTTTTGTCAACGTTTTGATCTGAACCATTGTATATGATCATAAGTAACCTACTAACAGGGCTAAACATGATTTTCCCCTAACTACTCCTTTAATATAAATGTTGAATAGGGTGGAGCTCAAATTGGACCCCTGTTTCACCCCAATGGTACTGTTTGAAATAATTTGTTCTCTTATTACCAATTTGAATACTGTAGCACACTTGTTGTTCAAATATATTGTCTTAATTAGATCGTATGTTTTACCCCCAATACCACTCTCCAATAGCTGACAAAAGAGTCCTACATGCCAAATGCTATCAAACGCTTTTTTGAAATCTACAAAGCATGAATAGGTTTTATTTTTATTTTGATGAACATGTGTTTCTATGAGAGTAGTGAGGGTAAAGATGTGTTTATGAGAGTAATGAGGGTAAAGATGTGTTTCTATGAGTAATGAGGGTAAAGATGTGTTTCTATGAGAGTAGTGAGGGTAAAGATGTGTTTATGAGAGTAATGAGGGTAAAGATGTGTTTATGAGAGTAATGAGGGTAAAGATGTGTTTATGAGAGTAATGAGGGTAAAGATGTGTTTATGACAGTAATGAGGGTAAAGATGTGTTTCTATGAGAGTAGTGAGGGTAAAGATGTGTTTATGAGAGTAATGAGGGTAAAGATGTGTTTCTATGAGAGTAATGAGGGTAAAGATGTGTTTATGAGAGTAATGAGGGTAAAGATGTGTTTCTATGAGTAGTGAGGGTAAAGATGTGTTTATGAGAGTAGTGAGGGTAAAGATGTGTTTCTATGAGAGTAATGAGGGTAAAGATGTGTCTATGAGAGTAATGAGGGTAAAGATGTGTTTCTATGAGAGTAATGAGGGTAAAGATGTGTTTCTATGAGAGTAATGAGGGTAAAGATGTGTTTCTATGAGAGTAATGAGGGTAAAGATGTGTCTATGAGAGTAGTGAGGGTAAAGATGTGTTTCTATGAGAGTAATGAGGGTAAAGATGTGTTTCTATGAGAGTAATGAGGGTAAAGATGTGTTTCTATGAGCGTAATGAGGGTAAAGATGTGTTTATGAGAGTAATGAGGGTAAAGATGTGTTTCTATGAGTAGTGAGGGTAAAGATGTGTTTCTATGAGTAATGAGGGTAAAGATGTGTTTCTATGAGAGTAATGAGGGTAAAGATGTGTCTATGAGAGTAGTGAGGGTAAAGATGTGTTTCTATGAGAGTAATGAGGGTAAAGATGTGTTTCTATGAGAGTAATGAGGGTAAAGATGTGTTTCTATGAGCGTAATGAGGGTAAAGATGTGTTTATGAGAGTAATGAGGGTAAAGATGTGTTTCTATGAGAGTAATGAGGGTAAAGATGTGTTTCTATGAGTAATGAGGGTAAAGATGTGTTTCTATGAGTAGTGAGGGTAAAGATGTGTTAATGAGAGTAATGAGGGTAAAGATGTGTTTATGAGAGTAATGAGGGTAAAGATGTGTTTCTATGAGTAGTGAGGGTAAAGATGTGTTTATGAGAGTAATGAGGGTAAAGATGTGTTTCTATGAGTAGTGAGGGTAAAGATGTGTTTATGAGAGTAGTGAGGGTAAAGATGTGTTTCTATGAGAGTAATGAGGGTAAATATGTGTCTATGAGAGTAATGAGGGTAAAGATGTGTTTCTATGAGAGTAATGAGGGTAAAGATGTGTTTCTATGAGAGTAATGAGGGTAAAGATGTGTTTCTATGAGAGTAATGAGGGTAAAGATGTGTCTATGAGAGTAGTGAGGGTAAAGATGTGTTTCTATGAGAGTAATGAGGGTAAAGATGTGTTTCTATGAGTAATGAGGGTAAAGATGTGTTTCTATGAGTAATGAGGGTAAAGATGTGTTTCTATGAGTAGTGAGGGTAAAGATGTGTTAATGAGAGTAATGAGGGTAAAGATGTGTTTATGAGAGTAATGAGGGTAAAGATGTGTTAATGAGAGTAATGAGGGTAAAGATGTGTTAATGAGAGTAATGAGGGTAAAGATGTGTTTATGAGAGTAATGAGGGTAAAGATGTGTTAATGAGAGTAATGAGGGTAAAGATGTGTTTCTATGAGTAGTGAGGGTAAAGATGTGTTTATATGAGAGTAATGAGGGTAAAGATGTGTTTCTATGAGAGTAATGAGGGTAAAGATGTGTTTCTATGAGTAATGAGGGTAAAGATGTGTTTCTATGAGAGTAATGAGGGTAAAGATGTGTTTATGAGAGTAATGAGGGTAAAGATGTGTTTCTATGAGAGTAATGAGGGTAAAGATGTGTTTCTATGAGAGTAGTGAGGGTAAAGATGTGTTTCTATGAGAGTAGTGACGGTAAAGATGTGTTTATATGAGAGTAATGAGGGTAAAGATGTGTTTATGAGAGTAATGAGGGTAAAGATGTGTTAATGATAGTAGTGAGGGTAAAGATGTGTTTATGAGAGTAGTGAGGGTAAAGATGTGTTTATATGAGAGTAATGAGGGTAAAGATGTGTTTATGAGAGTAATGAGGGTAAAGATGTGTTTCTATGAGAGTAATGAGGGTAAATATGTGTTTCTATGAGAGTAATGAGGGTAAAGATGTGTTTCTATGAGTAATGAGGGTAAAGATGTGTTTCTATGAGTAGTGAGGGTAAAGATGTGTTTATGAGAGTAATGAGGGTAAAGATGTGTTTCTATGAGCGTAAACATGTGTTTCTATGAGTAGTGAGGGTAAAGATGTGTTTCTATGAGTAATGAGGGTAAAGATGTGTTTCTATGAGTAGTGAGGGTAAAGATGTGTTTATGAGAGTAATGAGGGTAAAGATGTGTTTCTATGAGTAGTGAGGGTAAAGATGTGTTTCTATGAGTAATGAGGGTAAAGATGTGTTTCTATGAGAGTAATGAGGGTAAAGATGTGTCTATGAGAGTAGTGAGGGTAAAGATGTGTTTCTATGAGAGTAATGAGGGTAAAGATGTGTTTCTATGAGAGTAATGAGGGTAAAGATGTGTTTCTATGAGCGTAATGAGGGTAAAGATGTGTTTATGAGAGTAATGAGGGTAAAGATGTGTTTCTATGAGTAGTGAGGGTAAAGATGTGTTTCTATGAGTAATGAGGGTAAAGATGTGTTTCTATGAGTAATGAGGGTAAAGATGTGTTTCTATGAGTAGTGAGGGTAAAGATGTGTTAATGAGAGTAATGAGGGTAAAGATGTGTTTATGAGAGTAATGAGGGGAAAGATGTGTTAATGAGAGTAATGAGGGTAAAGATGTGTTTCTATGAGTAGTGAGGGTAAAGATGTGTTTATATGAGAGTAATGAGGGTAAAGATGTGTTTCTATGAGAGTAATGAGGGTAAAGATGTGTTTCTATGAGTAATGAGGGTAAAGATGTGTTTCTATGAGAGTAATGAGGGTAAAGATGTGTTTATGAGAGTAATGAGGGTAAAGATGTGTTTCTATGAGAGTAATGAGGGTAAAGATGTGTTTCTATGAGAGTAGTGAGGGTAAAGATGTGTTTCTATGAGAGTAGTGAGGGTAAAGATGTGTTTATATGAGAGTAATGAGGGTAAAGATGTGTTTATGAGAGTAATGAGGGTAAAGATGTGTTAATGAGAGTAGTGAGGGTAAAGATGTGTTTATGAGAGTAGTGAGGGTAAAGATGTGTTTATATGAGAGTAATGAGGGTAAAGATGTGTTTATGAGAGTAATGAGGGTAAAGATGTGTTTCTATGAGAGTAATGAGGGTAAATATGTGTTTCTATGAGAGTAATGAGGGTAAAGATGTGTTTATGAGTGTAATGAGGGTAAAGATGTGTTTCTATGAGCGTAAACATGTGTTTCTATGAGAGTAATGAGGGTAAAGATGTGTTTCTATGAGTAATGAGGGTAAAGATGTGTTTCTATGAGTAGTGAGGGTAAAGATGTGTTTATGAGAGTAATGAGGGTAAAGATGTGTTTCTATGAGAGTAATGAGGGTAAAGATGTGTTTCTATGAGTAGTGAGGGTAAAGATGTGTTTCTATGAGAGTAGTGAGGGTAAAGATGTGTTTCTATGAGAGTAGTGAGGGTAAAGATGTGTTTATGAGAGTAATGAGGGTAAAGATGTGTTTATTAGAGTAATGAGGGTAAAGATGTGTTTCTATGAGAGTAGTGAGGGTAAAGATGTGTTTATGAGAGTAATGAGGGTAAAGATGTGTTTCTATGAGAGTAGTGAGGGTAAAGATGTGTTTATGAGAGTAATGAGGGTAAAGATGTGTTTCTATGAGAGTAGTGAGGGTAAAGATGTGGTCGGATGTGCGGTTGTTTGGCATAAATCCAATCTGGCTTTTGTGCAGGACATTGTGGTCACTTAAGAATTGAACTATACAGGCGTTGATAATGCTGCAGAACTGTTTGCCCATGCAGCTTGTGACACACATCCCTCTATAATTTTGAGGGTTATATTTGTCTCCGCTTTTAAATATCGGAGTGATGAGGCCGTTGCTCCAACTCTCTGGAAAACATCCCACATTTAGAATTAAATTGAATAACTTTAGAACAGCCAATTGGAATTGTTCAGTGCTGTATTTTAGCATTTCGTTTAAGATTCCATCAGGCCCACATGCCTTTTTGTTTTTGAGGATGTTCAATTTAGTTTTCAGATCATCCATGGTAATGGGGAAATCTAAGGGGGTTTGGTAATGTTTGATGATCAATTCAATATTATGTTGTTTTTCTAAAATGTCTTTGGTCTCTGAATGAGTTCTTACTGGTGTTGGCCCAAATAAAGTCTAAAAATGATCAGTCCATACATCTCCATCCTGGATGGCCAGCTCTTCATGTTCAGACTGACAGACAGAGTTCCACTGTTCCCAGAAGGCATTGGTTTCTATGCTTTCTTCAAGTAGATTTAAGTGTTTCTGTGTGGGGTTCAATTTTTCGTGTCTAATTTTATTTTTATACATCTTAAGTGTTTCATAATATTGAAGGAGTATGTGGTTGTTTGCAGGGTCGTTGTGTTTCAGATTAGATTAGTCTTTGTCAAACCATTTATTTAATGATAATAATATTTTTTTTGTTGAATTCCTTTTGCATTTTTGTATTTTTAATTTAGCTTTGTTTGCTGTCATTTTGAATATATGATTTATATCTTGGACTGCTTTACATATGCCTTCAGTATTATGAGAATAGGGGTATTGAATGAACATCTGTAAAAGCAGGAGGATCTCTTGGCTATTGCTTGCCTCATGGTATTGCTCATTGCCGTCTGGGCCCCATCTAAATGCCTTGGGTATTACTCAATAGCTTGCTTGGTTTTGGCTGTCCCATATTGGTCTGTTTGATGAAGAGAGTGATTTGGTTGTGGTCTGATAAGGGGGTTTGGGGCTTGACTATGAATGCTCTAAGGGAGAAGGGGTCCCTGTCTGTTATCATGTAGTCTATAGTGCTGTTTCCAAGAGTTGAACAATAAGTAAACCTTCCTAACGAGTCTCTCTTACCCGGCCGTTGACCATGTACAGATTGAGACTTCTGCAGAGTTGCCATAGCTCCTTTTCATTCCTGTTGACTAGATGATCAAAGTCTCTCTCTCTCTCTCTCTCTCTCTCTCCATCTCTCACCTGTTCCTCTCTGCTGTTTATGATCACCAGGTGTGCTCCTCTGCTTATACAGTCCAGTCTGCTCTCCTCCCAGGTTTTCTTCTCAGTAGAGACGTAGTAACAGCTGCAGCCAAACCTGTTCCATCCATCGATACTCTCTGTTTGACAACATTACACAAAACACTGATGAGAATATTGTTGGAGCCATGATGTCATTTTTGTTTGTTATATTTGATCCTTATTTAAAGTTTGATCTGTGTACATGCAGCTCAAACATTGAACAGCCTTAATGTATGCAGCCAGCTGCAGGTAATGAGAGACAGGTGTGCACTGGAAGATCAAACAGTTTTTGACCGTGTCAGTGGTCTACAGTAGTAGAGTGACCGTGTCAGTGGTCTACAGTAGTAGAGTGACCGTGTCAGTGGTCTACAGTAGTAGAGTGACCGTGTCAGTGGTCTACAGTAGTAGGGTGACCGTGTCAGTGGTCTACAGTAGTAGGGTAACCGGCACGCTGGAGTTTTGAGCTGCTGAATGGAAACTTCATGGTGATTGAATATGGGACAATGCTGTTATCTAACCTACCTCTCCTAACGTGAGCAAACTGTAAAAGTGGATCGCCGCATCCAAACGCATTGAACATTGGTTCACAGTATGGACGTCCAAACAAGTTGACCCTGTTCACCCCTTGAGTGGCTCGGTCATTTTTGTTAAAAATCACTACATTTGATTTTATATCCAAATTTAAATCTTCAGATTTG
Organism: Borostomias antarcticus; assembly: GCF_949987555.1. Lineage (NCBI taxonomy): Eukaryota > Metazoa > Chordata > Actinopteri > Stomiiformes > Stomiidae > Borostomias > Borostomias antarcticus. Next base: position 2,084,577 of record NC_140253.1, read on the forward strand.
TTTTTATGACCCTTATATTACGAGGCTAGTTGACTGAGAAGCTTTTTTCTTTTTACACACACACACACACACACACACACACACACACACACACACACACACACACACACACACACAGAATATATACTGTACATACAGCTGGTTAACTGTGTAGCAGCCAGAACACAACCCACCATCTGTCCCTCAGCGAACTGGGATATGAACCAGTGACCTTTTGGTTTCTGTCCCTCTTCTCTGGCTGCCTTGTGTACCTATCTTCCTCACAGCACCAAATACACACATGACATGAGACTGGAGATCAGAATGAAGAATTGAACCTACCACAAAGTCTCTTCTGAAGGGCATCTCTCTCTTTCATCAGGGTGTTGTAACTGGTCTGTAGCTGGTCTCTCTCTCTGGTCAGGTTGTTGTAACTGGTCTCTAGCTGGTCTCTCTCTCTGGTCAAGTTGCAACTGGTCTCTAGCTGGTCTGGCTGGTGGTCAGCGTTGACTGAAAGAGAAGTTGGGGTTTACTTTAGCAGAGAAGAGGATGTGATTCTCGCAACGTGAAGATAAAACTTCCCTCTTTTCAGGCTGCCCACTCTCATCAAATCTGCATACAAATGACATGAGGTTACATTGTGAAATACATATGGCCAAATCCTTTAGAGCGTGTAAGCTGGTCTCTCTCTCTGGTCAGATTATTATTCTGGGTCTGTAGTCTCTCTCTCTGTCACTCTCCACCATGTCTGTGGAGAAGTCACTACAACCTTCTACATACGGTCATCAACAAAGATTATCAACATAAATAGTTTTTTTTTGTACAAAATGTATATCTACAATAAAAATTATTCAAAAATGACTTTATATAAGATTCTGTACTCACAGCTGACTCCCAGGCCTATGATCCCAGCCAGTAGGAGAACACACAGCAGCCCCAGACACACTGCAGCAACTCTGGAGAGGCTCCACTCTGGACTCCCAGCACCTGACCACAGAGATCACTCTTACTGTGTGTGTGTGGGGGGGGGGTTGTGTGTGTGTTTCTGTGTGTGTGTGTGTGTGTGTGTGTGTGTGTGTGTGTGTGTGTGTGTGTGTGTGTGTGTGTGTGTGTGTGTTTCTGTGTGTTACCTGGTCCATCTCCTGGTGTGCGATTTGACATGTCTTCTGCATTGTTGACCATTTCGGGAGAGTAATAGACATCATCACGAACATCGATCTCCTCCTTGATGTCCTCGTAAACATGTGAGGTCATGTCCTCTGCATTGTCTGCCCTTTCAGGACAATCGACATCATCATAAACATCGATCTCCTCCTTGATCAAGTCATTATAAACCCCAACTCTGCTTGTCTTGTTCTCTGATGGAACTCCTTCATTAAGATAGATCCTGTCTCCAACCATCTCCATGGTGACTGAGTCTACTCTGGTGACCTCTGGTCCTTGATCTGATGAGTCCTCGTGTGTCTGGAGCTTTAAGGTGTGTAAAGATCAGGAAACACACGCCTGTATTGGGGAGGTGCTGGCTGGTGGAATCAGAACCAAAGGGAACTATCATATCAGTTAACTATACAACAGGAAGGAGACAGACAATAGAGGAAGTCATGCTGTTATTGATCTGTTGTCATGGTACATGCATATCTGACATCCTACCTATCTTAGCTGAACTGACATCTTAAATGTCATTAAAGGAGAACACCAGACAATATATACAGTATGTGTCCCACAATAGCATAGCTACCTGGATAGGGGAAAGAGTTGGAATATGTCGAAAGAGAGAATGCTGAAGTTCCCGTTGATATTTTCATCTTGTTCCTCTGTGCTTGCCTCCTTCTCATCCTGGCTGATATTCTCTCTCTCAATGTATCTGTTGTTCTACCACTCTGTCTGACTTGGTGTTTAAGCAGCGCTAGTCTGAGTTTGTAGTTTGAGGAAGTTCTCAATGTCTCTGTTTAGTTCCTCTGTCATCACTCTGATTCCTATAGCCGTAGGGTGAAACCAGAGCTCGTTCCTTTTTACTGTATTTAAGCATGAGTATGTCACCAAGGTAACTGGAGTGATGAGAGAGAGAGAGAGAGAGAGAGAGAGAGAGAGAGAGAGAGAGAGAGAGAGAGGAAGGGAGGGATGCAAAATGCATTCAACTGACATTGTATTGCCATCTCTCTCTTCCACCCAGCGCCGTTGTTTAGCGGTGAAAGGGGATGATGATTATAAGGGCCCACAAGCAAGCAGGGCCCACAAAAAAAACAAGAGGTCCCTCTTTCTATGACGAACTTATTCTGCATGTAGATCAGTCACACTAATGCTGCGTTAGAATTCAAATTAAGCCACAAATAATGCAATACAGATGAAAAAAGTTTTAATTTCCTGAGCAATACCCCCCTTCTTAAATGGTTTGGTCCATGCCATGATTCACGCTGGCAAGTCTCACCTCTTTTGACATTAACGTCACTATACCTTCTGGCTGTCAAATACTAGCACTAATAGCCTAACGTTCAATCATAAACATCAAGCCCAAACATAAATACACACCAGAAAAGAGTGGAGAGAGAGGCCAGGAGAAAAGAGTGGAGAGAGAGGCCAGGAGAAAAGAGTGGAGAGAGAGGCCAGGAGAAAAGAGTGGAGAGAGAGGCCAGGAGAAAAGAGTGGAGAGAGAGGCCAGGAGAAAAGAGTGGAGAGAGAGGCCAGGAGAAAAGAGTGGAGAGAGAGGCCAGGAGAAAGGGCAGCAGACTGGGAGCCAATAAGCATTTTTTTTTCCCACCAGAAAGCTGAGAGTAGCTATGTTAAGACGGTATTATATTATTATATATATATATATATATGTTAGAAAGGTGAGAGTAGCTGTGTTAAGACGGTATTATATTATTATATATATATATATATGTTAGAAAGGTGAGAGTAGCTGTGTTAAGACGGTATTATATTATTATATATATATATATGTTAGAAAGCTGAGAGTAGCTGTGTTCAGACGGTATTATATTATTATATATATATATATGTTAGAAAGGTGAGAGTAGCTGTGTTCAGACGGTATTATATTATATATATATATATATATGTTAGAAAGCTGAGAGTAGCTGTGTTCAGACGGTATTATATTATATATATATATATATATGTTAGAAAGCTGAGAGTAGCTGTGTTCAGACGGTATTATATTATATATATATATATATATATATATGTTAGAAAGCTGAGAGTAGCTGTGTTAAGACGGTCGGTCAGTTGCCCGCGGTCTCGCATTAACCATGACAACGAGAGCCGTTAGCCTAGTGTGTTAGAAAGTGCTAAGCTAGGTAGCTAACGTTAGCTAGTAAGCTTATGCTCTGGTAACAACTCGATCTGGTTAGCTAGCTGATATATAACGCTAGCTACCATCTAGTTAGACAGCTACTACAGTTCTAGTAAGCTAGCTTTCGCTAGCCAGCCTCAACCACTGCACTGTTCTAGTGAGGTGGCTACTGTTAGCTAGCTTGCCAGCTGGCACACTTGCAAATACTTCCTGTCCAAATAAATACATACAAATCCAGTAGCAGCAGCCAGGACACATGTTTCCATTCTCATGAATGCTTAAATTATAATGTACTATGCTAGCTAGCCGGTCCTGTTGACATGTCTTTTTAAAACCTTCATGTGCTGCTACTCACAGAATCAGCTGTGGCCCCTCTGATCTAGACACCCACTCCCAGCCCCCAGAAGATGCTTTAGACGGTGAGTGAGTGACTGGTAGACACTGGTTGTCTATTAAACTTATTACTAAACTACTGTACTGCTATGAATAGCAAAATGTAGGCTAGATGTAAGTTAACCCAGGTTAAGATATCCTACATATGAAACAGTTACATTACATGAAATTCATGGTTAATGAATAAATACATAGTGTTAAGTTCATTAATAGAAATCCATATAGAGTTGATTTCTTTTTAAAACATTTATGTCCTGCTACTCACAGAATCAGCTGTGGCCTCGTCTGACCTAGACACCCACCCCCAGCCCCCAGAAGATGCTTTAGATGGTGAGTGAGTGAGGTAGACATTGGTTGGCTAGTTAAACTTATTACTGAACTACTGTACTGAATAGCAACATGTAGATCCAGGTTAAGATAGCCTACATATGAATGCTCTTGAAATAAGAGAGGCGTTTATTAGGCAATCAACAGCCGCCTAGCCAGCTTCCTGTAAACTCTACAGTGCTACATAGATTTATTCCCAAGTCTTAAGAAGACACTGTTCTGTTCTTACTATCTACAGAGCCAGGTCCTAGCCAGTTAGAAACAGAGAGTGAAGGGAGTGAAGAGGCTCATAGTAGTTCCAGTCATGAAACTGCTACAGACAGAGACAGTCCAAGCACAGGAAGTACACAAGTAAATGTCAATGGAGAGGTTAATTGGAAAAAGAACATAGAGAAACAGAAAAATAAATACAAAATGTTACATAATTAAAAAAAAAAAGAAAGAAAAAAAGGGGGGTCTTAAAAAGTGGTGACGAAAAGTCGGAGGGGTAGGGACCCACACTAATATTCTTTAAGGGGGCCCAAAATTCCTAGCAACGGCCCTGCCTATACCTATACCTATACCTAGCCCAGCAACGCAGTTCAACAAAAGTCCACTTCAGAAACGTTGTAAAAAATAAAAATTCTTCATTTTATTACGCAGTTTCAAGGTAAATAAATCCACTGACTTACAAAATGAATGTGGGCTGGCTAATAATACACTTGTAACTAACTACTATTGACGACAGACGTTTGCTTCCATAGTTCTCAAGATCTGCCCACACATTATCAACATCAAACAGAGTATAGAATGCGTTGGCTTGTTCTTAAAGACACAGTAAACTATTTTACCATTATGTACCAAATAAAATAAACACATACATTCTAGTATGCTTTTTAACTATCATATGAACGTTTTAAATCAAATTATTTATCTTTTTAACACATTCCAATCATGTTAACTGTAAATCACTATGAACTGTACTTTGGCCTCTACACTATTTGACCTTCTCGGACACCATGTTGTGATGTGGTTCACGAGTATAAAACTTCTGATAAAGTGTGGATTTATTTCTGCACATAAATTCAATAACTGACACCACCAGGTAACCACATGTTTACATAGCTTCTATAACATTAAGTGACAAACACAAATGACAAATCACTATGCTCATATTTATTAAAATGCTTTGAATTATATTAATTATAACTGGATCCAATCTGGAATCTGGGAGTGGGACCGAGAACAGGAGGAGAAAACAAAACATAGAGTTGCATTCACAGAGAAACATAACAGTAAGCACAAGTCTAGTATATCAATGGGACTTGTAATTGGTCACAAGTCACCCAGTTTCTGCAATCAGTTTGACACCGTTAATTAATCTGCAAAACAGACTGTACATTTCCTTAAAAATAAAAAATAATGTTTTGTTCCCATGGGATCTCTCCCGTCCGTCTGAAAAAAGGGCGCAGAGAGGAGGGTCGTGGCGAAAGCTAAAAATCAAACAGGGTTGTGCTCAACTGGGAATCAAACCCATGATCTTCCACATGGGAGTCAGGCACTTTATCCACTACACTACTGAGAGACTTGAAAGTGGGGATGTTATAGTGTTTTTATTTTGGTGTGCTGGGACTACTGCCTCTTGTGGTGGCACGCTCAGTTTGACACAGTTAATATGCAAAACAGTCTGTACATTTCCTTAAAAATAAAATAAAAACATTTTGTTCTCATGGGATCTCTCCCGTCCGTCTGAAAAAAGGGGGCAGGGAGAAGAGGAAAAAGGTTGTGGATTAAGTTAAAAAACAAACAGGCTCTTGCTCAACTGGGAATCGAACCCATGATCTTCCGCGTGGGAGTCGGGCACTTTATCCACTACACTACTGAGAGACTTGAAAGTGCAGGATGTCATAGTGTTTTTATTTTGGTGTGCTGGGACCACTGCCTCTTGTGGTGGCAACATAGAAATGCAGGTCAACAACAGGACGGAGGGATAGACAACCCGACAAATGCTATCTATGGTGCGCTGGCTTACAGCCAAACACAAAAACAGTGGGTCACCATGGAACCTCAAACTTTTACAAATATTGCCAACATAGTCTCCATTATACATTGTCATATACCAACATAGTCATTATATTATCTTCATACACAAACATCTCCAACATCATCTTCATCTTCATCAAACTACAACATACATCTTCATATCATTAAGGGGGTAAAAATGTCAAATACATCTAGTATGACTGCCTGAGAGAAAGGTATACTTAAAACAAAGATCACAGAACTGTATCATCTGCCTCCATTAATATCAGATCTCTCTCTCACAAATCCAGTAGCGACGGTCATCACATCCCCAGTCATGCCATCTATTCACAGGAACTGGATACTGAGTGGAGATCAAAACACAGTCCTCATTCCCACCATGGCCATTATCAGGCTGAGACCCGGACCAGACTGTACCGCTGTACCAGTACCTACAGGGTTGAATAACAACACAACCAGACAAGTCACACACTGAGGGAGGTACCAGTACCTACAGGGTTAAACAACAACACACAACCAGACAGTCACACACTGAGGGAGGTACCAGTACCTACAGGGTTGAATAACAACACACAACCAGACAGTCACACACTGAGGGAGGTACCAGTACCTACAGGGTTAAACAACAACACACAACCAGACAGTCACACACTGAGGGAGGTACCAGTACCTACAGGGTTAAACAACAACACACAACCAGACAGTCACACACTGAGGGAGGTACCAGTACCTACAGGGTTAAACAACAACACACAACCAGACAGTCACACACTGAGGGAGGTACCAGTACCTACAGGGTTAAACAACAACACACAACCAGACAGTCGCACACTGAGGGAGGTCAAGACAACAAGAGGTGGCTCTTAGTATTGCCATGAACATGAAGAGTTGTGTCAATGAAAGCACTTGACAATCACATAATTATAATAGCATGTCCCAAAAGGTAACATATTTATAAGGTCACTTGTGAGTTCTGGGCAGTAGTAATACATTGGCGTATTCTACACTAAATGCAGTTATTTTAATTTGCTTTTGGATAAAAGTGTCAGCTAAATGACTATAATTTAATGTAAATATTTATAATAGCATGTCCCAAAAGGTAACATTGCTGGACAATTAAAAAACATTTACTGTAACTTCTCATTGTTGCTAAGTTTGTCATGTCCAGCATACAGCTCTGGTTTCTACAGCTTGTTGTTTTGTTATGAATCTAGAGCCTGAAGAAGGAGTAGTTTTCTCTTACGCTGTGGTCAGTGGTGTTCCGTCCACCCAGGTCCAGTTCCCCTCTACATCTCTGTCAGTCAGACCGATCCACACTTGTTTGTTTAAGGTAATGATCAGTACCTGTAATGGAAAGCGATTAAAACAATGTATACCTTCTTTTTTTTTTTTGCATTACAGAGAATCTCTCTCTCTCTCTCTCTCTCTCTCTCGCTCTCTCTCTCTCTCTCTCCATCTCTCACCTGTTCCTCTCTGCTGTTTATGATCACTAGGTCTGCTCCTCTCTTTATACAGTCCTGTCTGCTCTCATTCCAGGTTTTCTCCTCAGTAGAGACGTAGTAACAGCTGGAGCCAAACCTCTTCCATCCATCGATACTCTCTACAACAGGAAACAACACAACACAGAGATACAGCTTATTAGTTATTATTAGAGGTAGTAATACCTGGAGCCAAACCTCTTCCATCCATCTATCAACAGTTAGATCATCGCTCGGGAACAGGAGCCACTCAGCAGCATCCATAAGAAACAGACAGTAAAGAAGGCCTCACAAATAGACACCACACATACCCTCCACACCTGCTACAACCTCATGCCCCATTACCATCAACGTGCCCAGCGACTGCAGATGAAAATGAGCTTTTTATGGCTAAATCTGGCACATTCACCTAGAGTGTATGTGCACTTTCCCTTTTTAAATGACCCCCCCCCAGGCACACACACACACACACAGAATATATGCTGTACATACATACCCAGCTGGGCACAGCTGGTTGACTGTGAAGCAGCCAGAACACAACCCACCATCTGTCCCTCAGCAAACTGGGATATGAACCAGTGACCTTTTGGTTTCTGTCCCTCTTCTCTGGCTGCCTTGCGTACCTATCTTCCTCACAGCACCAAATACACACATGACATGAGACTGGAGATCAGAATGAAGAATTGAACCTACCACAAAGTCTCTTCTGAAGGGCATCTCTCTCTTTCATCAGGGTGTTGTTACTGGTCTCTAGCTGGTCTCTCTCTCTGGTCAGGTTGTTGTAACTGGTCTGTAGCTGGTCTCTCTCTCTGGCCAAGTCCTTGTAACTGTTCTGTAGCTGGTCTCTCTCTCTGGCCAAGTCCTTGTAACTGTTTTGTAGCTGGTCTCTCTCTCTGGTCAGGTCCTCGTTACTGGTCTTCAGCTGGTCTCTCTCTCTGGTCAGGACCTCTTTACTGTTCTCTAGCTGGTCTCTCTCTCTGGTCAGGTCCTTGTTACCGGTCTGTAGCTGGTCTCTCTCTCTGGTCAGGACCTCTTTACTGTTCTCTAGCTGGTCTTTCTCTCTGGTCAGATCCTTGTTACTGTTCTCTAGCTGGTCTCTCTCTCTGGTCAGGTCCTTGTTACCGGTCTGTAGCTGGTCTCTCGCTCTGGTCAGGTCCTCTTTGCTGTTCTGTAGCTGGTCTCTCTCTCTGGTGAGGACCTCTTTACTGTTCTCTAGCTGGTCTCTCGCTCTGGTCAGGTCCTCTTTGCTGTTCTGTAGCTGGTCTCTCTCTCTGGTCAGGTCCTTGTAACTTGTCTGTAGCTGGTCTCTCTCTCTGGTCAGGTCCTCTTTGCTGTTCTGAAGCTGGTCTCTCTCTCTGGTCAGGTCCTCTTTGCTGTTCTCTAGCTGGTCTCTCTCTCTGGTCAAGTCCTTGTAACTTGTCTGTAGCTGGTCACTCTCTCTGGTCAGGTCATCTTTACTGTTCTGTAGCTGGTCTCTCTCTCTGGTCAGGTCCTTGTTACTTATCTGTAGCTGGTCTCTCTCTCTGGTCAGGTCCTCTTTGCTGTTCTGTAGCTGGTCTCTCTCTCTGGTCAGGCTGTTGTGACTGGTCTCTAGCTGATCTCTCTCTCTGGTCAGGCTGCCCACTCTCATCCAAGCTGCATACAAATGACATGAGGTTACATTGTGAAATACATGCCCAAATCCTTTAGAGCGTGTAAACTGGTCTCTCTCTCTGGTCAGATTATGATTCTGGGTCTGTAGTCTCTGTTCATAGTGTTTGTTGAGAGGTGACAGAAGTCACTACAACATTCTACATACTATATTAACATATATATCTACAATAAATATATCTCATAAAAAGTCTATACATTATTACAAACGTGTTTTCTGAGAGATACTCACATTGGACTCCCAGACCTATGATCCCAGCCAGTAGGAGAACACACAGCAGCCCCAGACACACTGCAGCAACTCTGGAGAGGCTCCACTCTGGACTCTGAGAAGCTGACCACAGAGATCATTCATCATTCACTCTTACTGTTTGTGTGTGTTTGTGTGTGTGTGTGTGTGTGTGTGTGTGTGTGTGTGTTACCTTGTCCATCTCCTGGTCTGTTTTTTATGTCTTCTCCTGCATAATTATAAACTAAATTATTTTGAACATTGATATATTTCTTCTGGTCCATTCCTCCAAGTCTGCTGGTCTCTAATGGAACTATTTCATTGAGTTCGACCCTGTCTTCTTCCATCTCCATGGTGACTGAGTCTGGTGACTGCTGTCTGGTGCTTGATCTGATGTAAGAGTCCCCGTCTCTTCCTTGGTTATCAGGGTCAGAGGTTGAAGTTCCTCTGACCCAACTGAGTGGTCAGTGATGTGTCAGTCTGTGACTGGCTACAGATCTCTCGTGTGTGTATCTTGAGTGGTATATTTGTTATGATCCAGCAAGAGGGCTGATAGTAGCCTACCAAAATCAATCAAAAACTTGAAAAAGTCAGGAGTATGCAACCCTAGCTGATCCATTCAGGGCAAGTCAGCAGAGTGTATTGAGCTGTGTGATTGAGGCTAAAGACAGCTGTTAAGCTTGTGCAAGACGCATACAGTTTACAACAAAGTTAATGCTCCTTGACTTCCAGTGTTTAGTAATCGGTAGCTTTTCTTTGTACTTTTTTTTTCAAATTTTAACAGACATTGTAGTGAGCAGTGAAACAACTGAATCAAATGGTAAATGGACTGCACTTATATAGCGCTTTTCCACCTTAGCGGCACTCAAAGCACTTTACAATGGCCTCTCATTCACCCATTCACATACACATTCACACACCAATGGCGGTAGCTGCCATGCAAGGTGCTAACCTGCTCATTGGGAGCAATTTGGAGTTAGGCGTCTAGCTCAAGGACTACTTCGACATGTGGACAGTCGGAGCTGGGATTCGAACCACTGACCCTTCGATCATTGAACGACCCGCTCTACCAACTGAGCTACAGCCGCCCCTAACAAAACCGACTCAAAACACACAATATAATAAACATTGATGAACAAAGAAACAGGGGACATGAGTACAGTAGTAAGTTGTTAAAGACTTACAGTATTAACCTTTCATTCATCTAGATATTTTCAGATAGCCTGTCACCTCTCTGTGTAAGGTCTGACTCCCACTTTCCCCAGAAGTCATTCCCTTTGTCCTTTCGGAGGTGGTTAACTATGGATACCATTCCCTGATAGTTCGAGGTTGCTCACGCAACATTCGTCTTGTCATGGCCTTTTTACCCGACGCCATGACGGCTTTCAAAAGGTATCTGTGTGTATGTTTCCCAGGTAAAAGGATACACAAGTGAATTCAATATCATAACCCAGGACTTGTCTGATGATGCTGTGAAGATTGTCCCAAAAGGGTTTAAGGACAGTAGCCCCGTCTGTTTGGAAGTTTATTTTGGCGTTTTTAAGATCCTAATACAGTTTTTCCAAGAGAAATCTCTCCGCTGTTGTGAGGCCGTAGTGGTAAGTTGTGTGTTGGAACATATGAATCTTCTGTTTCCCATTTTACCTTGACAATATGTTGTGTAGCTCAACTATATACCAGTAGAATTTAAAAATAATCTGTTGTGTGGCCTCGTAGCTCAACTACAGTATATACCTGTAGAATTCACCGTACTCTTTCTTGATAATTTTGGCAAAGATCCTTTCACATTCTTATCAAAATAATGTTGGAGTTGGAGATATCTATAAAAATCCTGTCGACCAAGGTCATATCTTTCCAGGGCCGGCCGCTGCTATAAGCAATATAAGCGTAACCTCTTCCTCCCTCTTCCTCCCTCCCTCTCTCTCTCTCTCCATCTCTCACCTGTTCCTCTCTGCTGTTTATGATCACCAGGTGTGCTCCTCTCCTTATACAGTCCTGTCTGCTCTCCTCCCAGGTTTTCTTCTCAGTAGAGACGTAGTGACAAGGGTTTAGAAATTAGTGAGGTCCAGATTTTTTTCCGTATAATTTGGCTACCACATGATTTTTGAATGAGCAAAATTCATACCAAAAAAATGACGCCTAGTAGCCCAAGCTATTCATTAAAAATTGAATATCTATAATTAAATCCAGAGGCACCTGTTGATAAAAATACTCTTACCTCTCTGTCATGTCTGTTCTCCTCTGTCAAACCTGTTCTCCTCTCTGCTCTTCAGTCTGTCCTGCTCGTTGTTCTCCTCTCTGTCATGTCTGTTCTCCTCTCTGTCATGTCTGTTCTCCTCTCTGTTCTTCTGTCTGTTCTCCCCTCTCTGTTCTTCTGTCTGTTCTCCTCTCTGTTCTTCTGTCTGTTCTCCTCTCTGTTCTTCTGTCTGTTCTCCTCTCTGTCATGTCTGTTCTCCTCTCTGTTCTTCTGTCTGTTCTCCTCTCTGTTCTTCTGTCTGTTCTCCTCTCTGTTCTTCTGTCTGTTCTCCTCTCTGTTCTTCTGTCTGTTCTCCTCTCTGTCATGTCTGTTCTCCTCTCTGTCATGTCTGTTCTCCTCTCTGTTCTTCTGTCTGTTCTCCTCTGCTCTTCAGTCTGTCTTGCTCCATGTTCTCCTCTCTGTTCTTCTGTCTGTTCTCCTCTCTGTCCTTCTGTCTGTTCTCCTCTCTGTTCTTCTGTCTGTTCTCCTCTCTGTTCTTCTGTCTGTTCTCCTCTCTGTCATGTCTGTTCTCCTCTCTGTTCTTCTGTCTGTTCTCCTCTCTGTTCTTCTGTCTGTTCTCCTCTCTGTCATGTCTGTTCTCCTCTCTGTCATGTCTGTTCTCCTCTCTGTTCTTCTGTCTGTTCTCCTCTCTGTTCTTCTGTCTGTTCTCCTCTCTGTCATGTCTGTTCTCCTCTGCTCTTCAGTCTGTCTTGCTCCATGTTCTCCTCTGTGTCCTCATGGTCACTTTTTAAAATAAAAACAAAACAAGTCTAGTGTATTCTGCCACAATATTTTGGGCAACTTCTTCTCTACTGTCTGACTAGTCTGTGGGAGGAGAAATAAGGGAGACCGATCATACCTTATTCATCATTACATCCCACTATGTTGCTTGAAGATAATTTCAAATTAATTGAATTCAAGTATGCAGTTATTATGAAAGCAGGTCATGGAAAATGGTTGTGCTACTATAGTGAGAAAATACTAATTAACATGTAATTTGGTAATTTTCGCATCTTTCCAATTTAAAGTCATATTTTAGAACACATCCATTGCCCATCAAACTAGCAATCATATTACCTACTAGTCTACACATTATTGGTCCAGTTCAGCATGTAGCCTACTAGGTTTGCAACTAGTCTGGTTAAATCTGTGCATTTGAGAAAAGGATAGGCACATCTGCAGCCCAATCAGCCTGACCTCTCTTTTGCTTTGGGGTTAGCTACTGTAGCTAGCTGTTTACATACACTAGATAAAACATTGGCTATCTCAAGCCAGCTAGACTTGAGTCCTGCACTCTTCAAATAAGTGAAATGCTGCATTGTACTGTGTATCAATATTGATGCTATTATGAATACTGTTAGATAATTTCATTTGAGTTAACAAACTCTCAGCCTGGCCTCTCTTTTTGCTTTGTGGTTACCTGTAGCTAGCTAGTGTTAGCTACCGGTAACGTCAATTAAATTAACATGTAGGCTACATCCCTTGTTTCCCTTCACTTACCATGGCACATCCTGTCCTCAAATCACAATGAATGTACTTAAGGCTACGACTGACAATAATATAGATACCATGCATAGTTTTGGCAACTGGGCAATTGATATGCTGCACAAGTAGTCTACTATAGCAGTAGCCTACACTTCATTCATGGCTAGCTAGCGATATCAGGTAGGCCTATTTTATGGCTTTGGTTTGGGTTGCTACGACTCGTTGTGTGGTCTGCTACTGTAGGTCATATCCAGGGGTAGGAAACATTGCTATAATGTAGGCTACTGTATGCATTGTAGGAAACATTGCTATCATGAAAGTCAGCAGTGAGAAAAGCATAAATAACATTTTTAAATATATATTTTAATGCAGAAAATATGAGTAAATGGCGCATATTTTTGTCTTTGGCAAGTGGCCATGGTATACGCGGGATAATGCATTCAGAGGTGTGCTGCTATCGAAAAATAATGCACTTAACTCTATGTGATAAGTCCCCACGTGCATTATTGTTCGATAACAGCACACCTCTATTATCCCTTACATACAGTAATGTCTGGTACAGTGTTCCTCTATCTATCATACGTCTCTCTGTCTATCATCTATCTCTCTATCTATCATCTATCTCTCTATCTATCATCTATCTCTCTATCTATCATCTCGTCTCTTTTTCCCCTCAGCAGCACGCCTCATAAATGAGTCAGGTGTCCCCCCCCCCCCCCCCCCCGAACTTGCACTACCTACACCACCCTGACCACCAGCCATTGCACTTTGTTGTCCCGTTGTTTCACTGTTCTGTCCTGTTTTGCACTTGTCTCTATTTGTGAAAAAGGAATTACTGTATGCACTTTAAATGTGAATATAAATTCTTATGTTACTGTAACATAATGGCGAATAAAGGATATCTGAATCTGATCCCTCTCTCTCTCTCTAACCTATAATCTATTAAATCAGTCAGTCTCCCCATGGAACTACAAACTGTACGTTATTTCACAAACATTCCCAACATAGTCCTCATTATATATCTTCATAAACAAAATTCCCCAAAGTCTTCATCATACTACATCATAAATCTTTATATCGTTAAAGGAATAAAAACATCAAATACATTTAGTATGCCTGAGAGAGAGGTGTACTGTACTTAACACAAAGATCACAGTACTTTATCATCTGCTTCCACCTCCATCAGACCCCTCTCTCACAGATCCAGTTGGAACGTTGATCACAATAATAGTCATTCCAACTATTCACCGTCCGAACACAGTCCTCTTCTCTTGTCGAACCACCATTATTAGGCTCACCACTTGCCCAGTACCTACAAAGTTAAACAACAAGAGATCGTAAGAGATCAACAACAAGAGATTGTAATACACAACCAGTCAGTCACACACTGAGGGAGGTACCAGTACCTACAGAGTTAAACAACAACACACAACCAGACAGTCACACACTGAGGGAGGTACCAGTACCTACAGGGTTAAATAACAACACACAACCAGACAGTCACACACTGAGGGAGGTACCAGTACCTACGGGGTTAAACAACAACACACAACCAGACAGTCACACACTGAGGGAGGTACCAGTACCTACAGGGTTAAACAACAACACACAACCAGACAGTCACACACTGAGGGAGGTACCAGTACCTACAGGGTTAAACAACAACACACAACCAGACAGTCACACACTGAGGGAGGTACCAGTACCTACAGGGTTAAACAACAACACACAACCAGACAGTCACACACTGAGGGAGGTACCAGTACCTACAGGGTTAAACAACAACACACAACCAGACAGTCACACACTGAGGGAGGTACCAGTACCTACAGGGTTAAACAACAACACACAACCAGACAGTCACACACTGAGGGAGGTTGGATCATGACAACTGCAGGTGGTTCCTAGCATAGCCATGAACATGAAGAGTTCTGTCAATGAAAGCACTGGAAGCCATACAGCTCTGGTTTCTACAGCCTGTTGTTACCCCCACCCCAGCGAAAGCACAGGGCGAGAGGTTATGTTTTCGGTAGCGTGTGTTGGTGTATTCATTTACTGTGTATTTAGCACAATTACATAAAAACTACCAGATCGATTTTCACGTAACTTGTGGGAGACGTGTAACATCGGTCAACTTAGAACTCAGAGCGGATCCGAAACACAGTTGATGAGCCGCCCAAACACGGCCAAATATTACCAGACTGTTTAGAGTGAAACTCAGTGTAGAGGTGTAGCATAGGCCAACTGAGAACCCGTTAAATTTTGGAGAGGATCTGAATCACAGTGCTGGTCCACGAGCCGTTTCTTGATTTGTCCATTCACCTTTTTGACATTTGACATTTATTTTTTGGACCAAGATTACGCAAAAACTACCAGACCGCTTTTCATGAAACTTGGTGGAAGGGTATAGCATGGGCCAACTTGTAACTCATTAAATTTTGGAACAGATCTAAATCACGGGGCGGGTCCACAAGCCGCCCAAACATGGCTAGCCATTCACCTCCATTCATTTATTGGACTCAGGAGTAAAAAATGTCCCCACGTTCATTGTCAATGTGGGTAATAGAAATGTCAATATCTCAACATGGGAAGGTCACAGAGACACAGGGTTTGGACTTGCATAAAGCTCTTGACCTAATGAATACAGCAATACCAAACATCATCTCCTTCTCGCACGCACGTGCACAGAGCCATGAAATGCATTCATGGGCAGAGGTCTGTGCTCTCCAAGCACCATTTCTAGTTTTGTTATAGAGCCTGAAGAAGGAGTAGTTTTCTCTTACTCTGTGGTCAGTGGTGTTCCGTCCACCCAGGTCCAGGTCCCCTCTACATCTCTGTCAGTCAGACCGATCCACACTACCTTGTTGAAGGTAACGAGAAATTCCTGTCATGGAGAAAGATTAAAAAATTTGTAAGGGATAATACACGACGAGGAGGCAAACACTCACGACTTGCTTCTTGATTCCAAGCTGCTTCTGAACGGTATGAAAACCAAAGCGATGCTCTTTTCTCCTAAGTCTGTGTCCTCCTGCCTCTCCATTGACACCCTTGACGGTGTCTCTGTTGAGTTTGTTGACACATACAAATATCTGGGCTTTTGGCTGGACAGAAATCTAAACTTTAAACATCATATTGATCCCTAACTAAGAACCTGACATTTACTCTTGGCTTCCTTTACAGACTTAAAGCTTGTTTTTCAACCTCTTCGCGTAAAAGGTTGGTCTCTGGCTTATTCCTGTCCCAGCTTAACTACGGCGATACTATCTATAGATTTGCCTGTCCCACTGTTTTGGCCAAACTTGAGACCACTCTACCATGCTGCACTGAGATATATATATCAAACGCACCTTATAGGACTCATCATTGCACACTGTATAGCCTAACTGGGTGGCCCTCACTTACTGTGCAGCACTGGTTTATATTATTGTATTATATAATATTATTGTATAAGGCCATTTTAGGCAAGTTACCTCTGTATATATGTTCCAGTTTTGTACCAGTTTGTGACTCTTACAACCTCAGATCCAGTGCCTGGATACGGTCCCAGGTACCTGCTGTGTGGACTGAGGCTGGGAAAAGTTTGCTTCGCCTCGTGGAGTAATTAGCCTCCACGTCGTGCATTATTTTTCGATAACTGCACACCTCGAAGTGTATTATCCCGCTTATACCATGGCCACTTGCCAAAGACAAAAATGATGTGCCATTTACTCATATTTTCTACATTAAAATATAAAGAAATATATAACTTCTGCTCTGCTTACTGCTGACTTCGATTATAGTCCCATAGTACTAAATCACGTTGTTATAGAATTACAAATTGTATATCATATTTCCTGGAGGAACAGCGATGACATCCAATAGGTAACATGGGTTTTAAACCGTTAGTGAAATGGAAAGTGTCCGTTACCTTTTCTTTCAGTAATGGGTGCGTTAAGTAGCTGAGCGCTCACTCTTAGAATGCTCACTGTGAGCGCTGAGCGGTTATTAAAACCACT
Organism: Borostomias antarcticus; assembly: GCF_949987555.1. Lineage (NCBI taxonomy): Eukaryota > Metazoa > Chordata > Actinopteri > Stomiiformes > Stomiidae > Borostomias > Borostomias antarcticus. Next base: position 2,101,663 of record NC_140253.1, read on the forward strand.
TAACGGTCTGCTCTAACTGAGCGCTGAGTTGCAAAGATATTAATAGGGATTCACAGTTTGTATGACACAAGAAAACCGTTATCTAACCATCCGACACCTCAGGAAGGGAAAGCGGGGGACCATCCAAGCTGTATACAGCAAGGAAGGGACACTACTGACCTCAACTGAGGAGGTTGTTGAGCGTTGGAAGGAGCACTTTGAGGAACTCCTGAACCCGACTAATCCACTCTCTACGATCGAGGCAGAACCGGAAGATGATGGGGGGTCATCGTCAATTTTCCTGGAGGAGGTCACTGAGGTAGTCAAACAACTCCACAGTGGCAAAGCCCCAGGGACTGATGAGATCCGTCCAGAAATGCTGAAGGCGCTGGGCGTTGAGGGGCTGTCTTTGTTGACACGCCTCTGTAACATTGCGTGGAAGTCTGGGTCAGTGACAAAGGAGTGGCAGACTGGGGTGGTGGTCCCAATATTAAAAAAGGGGACCAGAGAGTGTGTGCCAATTAGAGGCATCACATTACTCAGCCTCCCAGGGAAAGTGTACTCCAAGATGCTGGAAAGGAGGGTCCGGCCGATAGTTGAACCTCAGATCGAAGAGGAACAATGCGGATTTCGTCCTGGTCGTGGAACCACTGACCAGCTCTTCACTCTCGCAAGGATCTTGGAGGGGGCTTGGGAGTTTGCCCAACCTGTCTACATGTGTTTTGTGGACTTGGAGAAGGCTTACGACCGGGTCCCTCGAGAGGTCTTGTGAAGGGTTATGCGGGAGTATGGGGTGAGGGGATCCCTACTTAGGGCCATCCAATCCCTGTATACCCAGAGCGAGAGCTGTGTCCGTGTCCTCGGCAGTAAGTCGTCTTCCTTTCCGGTGGGGGTTGGTCTCCGCCAGGGCTGCGCTTTGTCACCAATCCTGTTTGTGATTTTCATGGACAGGATATCGAGGCGTAGTCGTGCGGAGGTGGGTTTGCAGTTCGGTGAGCTGGGGATCACGTCGCTGCTATTTGCAGATGATGTGGTCCTGATGGCATTATCTGCCTGCGACCTCCAGCTCTCTCTGGATAGGTTCGCAACTGAGTGTGAAGCGGCTGGGATGAGAATCAGCACTTCTAAGTCTGAGGCCATGGTTCTCAGCAGGAAACCGGTGGCCTGTCCGCTCCGAGTAGGAAATTAGTCCTTACCCAAGTGAAGGAGTTCAGGTATCTGGGGGTCTTGTTCACAAGTGAGGGAACCATGGAGAGGGAGCTTGGCCGGAGAATCGGAGCACCTGGTGCGGTTCTGCAGTCGCTTTACCGCTCTGTTGTGACGAAAAGAGAGCTGAGCTAAAAGGCAAAGCTCTCGATCTACTACTTCGTTCCCACCCTCACCTATGGTCATGAAGGATAGGTCATGACCGAAAGAACAAGATCACGGATACAAGCGGCCAAAATGAGTTTTCTCCGGAGGGTGGCTGGGGTCTCCCTGAGAGATCGGGTGAGAAGTTCAGTCATCCGGGAGAGACTCTGAGTAGAGCCGCTGCTCTTATATTCAGGTCAATACAGTAATTTCAGATCAATACAGTAATTTCTCTCTCTGTGTCACAGACAAAGATTTTTTTTTAAAGAAAAAAAAGATTATTGTTTGTAATACAATGCATGGTTATAGCTTCAAGGTTTGGCCCCTCCCTTTCTCTCTCTCGCTCTCTCCCTCTCTCTCTCTTCCTCTGTTCCATTCTCGACATCTCTACATCCCTCTGTTCCTGTCTCTCTCTCTTTCTCTCTCTCTCTCTCTCTCTCTCTCCATCTCTCACCTGTTCCTCTCTGCTGTTTATGATCACCAGGTGTGCTCCTCTGCTTATACAGTCCTGTCTGCTCTCCTCCCAGGTTTTCCCCTCAGTAGAGACGTAGTACCAGCTGCAGCCAAACCTCTTCCATCCAGCGATGCTCTCTACAATACAACAGGACACAGACACACCTGTGATTAATTTATAATGACAAACTTCTTCCAGTCTTCACAGTGGGTTTTCTTTCTTCAGATAACGTACCACAAAGTCTCCTCTGAAGGTTATCTCTCTCTCTGGTCAGGTTGTTGTAACTGGACTGTAGCTGGTCTCTCTCTATGGTCAGGTTGTTGTAACTGGACTGTAGCTGGTCTCTCTCTCTGGTCAGGTTGTTGTAACTGGACTGTAGCTGGTCTCTCTCTCTGGTCAGGTTGTTGTAACTGGTCTGTAGCTGGTCTCTCTCTCTGGTCAAGTTCTGGTTACTGGACTGTAGCTGGTCTCTCTCTCTGGTCAGGTTGTTGTAACTGGTCTGTAGCTGGTCTCTCTCTCTGGTCAAGTTCTGGTTACTGGACTGTAGCTGGTCTCTCTCTCTGACCAAGTAATCATACTGGGTCAGTGGTCCATTTCTCACCACACCTTCATCTGTTTTAATTCTGGTATCTGTTGAGGAAACAGGTACTAGAACATTATTTCTACATACAATGTAAAACAAGGTCATTAACAGGTCATTAAGTTCTTCATTTACAGAAAACATTAGATCTGAAAGTATATATCGTATTATATGAGAGATACTCACAGCTGACTCCCAGGCCTATGATCCCAGCCAGTAGGAGAACACACAGCAGCCCCAGACACACTGCAGCAACACTGGAGAGGCTCCACTCTGGACTCCCAGCACCTGACCACAGAGATCACTCTTACTGTGTGTGTGTGTGTGTGTGTGTGTGTGTGTGTGTGTGTGTGTGTGTGTGTGTGTGTGTGTGTGTGTGTGTGTGTGTGTGTGTGTGTGTGTGTGTGAGTTACCTGGTCCACCTCCTGGTCTGCTATTTGAGGTCATGTCTTCTTCATTGTTTCCTTGTTCAGGAGAATAATCAACTTCATCATAACTATTGATACCCTCCTCCTGATCCATTCTTCCCTCACTGCTGATCTGGTTGTATCCAGACATCTCCATGTTGACTGAGTCGGCTCTGAGTCGGACCTCTCTCTCTCTCTCTCTCTCTCTCTCTCTCTCTTTCTCTCTCTCTCTCTCTCTCTCTCTCTCTCTGGATCTTTAATAATGTGAAAGAAGTCACCCCTCACGTTATCATGTCAGGAAGCTACACAAGAGGAAGATGATAAAACAATGGTTCTGGTCCTGGTCCTTTCCGCCCTGCTCGCCCCCTGCTCCCGGCCTGGACTCTCTGGCCCTGTTGCCCCCCTCTCACCCCTGCCTCTCCTCCCAGTGACTCTCTGCTCCAGCACCTCTGTGTGCCCCCGCACCACGAGAGGCTACAGTGAAGAGCTCCCAGCACGGCTCCACCACACACCTGACCTTTGAACCCACAGAGACGTGACTGCCTGCTGCAGCCCTCCTACCCTGCACTTCCTGTCACTCCCCCTGAGGCTTTTGGGCACCTTGGCGCCATGTAATGCTTTGTCTCCCTGTGTGTGTGGTCATGTAATGCTTTGTCTCCTTGTGTGTGTGGTCATGTAATGCGTTGTCTCCCTGTGTGTGTGGTCATGTAATGCTTTGTCTCCTTGTGTGTGTGGTCATGTAATGCTTTGTCTCCTTGTGTGTGTGGTCGTGTGTTCGTTGTCCTGTTTTCCCTGTGTTTAGTTTGTCTCCCAGCCCCAGCTCTGTAGCCACTAGTTCCCCCCTAGTCCCACTCTAGTCCCTGTCCTAGTCCCACTCTAGTCCCTGTCCTAGTCCCACTCCAGTCCCTGTCCTAGTTCCTGTCCTAGTCCCACTCCAGTTCCTGTCCTAGTCCCACTCTAGTCCATGTCCTAGTCCCACTCCAGTCCCTGTCCTAGTCCCACTCTAGTCACTGTCCTAGTCCCACTCTAGTCCCTGTCCTAGTTCCTGTCCTAGTCCCACTCTAGTCCCTGTCCTAGTTCCTGTCCTAGTCCCACTCTAGTCCCTGTCCTAGTCCCACTCCAGTCCCTGTCCTAGTTCCTGTCCTAGTCCCACTCCAGTCCCTGTCCTAGTTCCTGTCCTAGTCCCACTCTAGTCCCTGTCCTAGTCCTGGTGCTCCCAGCTCTAGACCCCCTACTCCTGTGATCCAATTCTAGAGCCCCTACTCCTAGTCCCTCTAGTCTCTCTAGTCCCTCTAGTCTCTCTAGTCCCTCTAGTCTCTAGTCCCTCTAGTCTCTCTAGTCCCTCTAGTCTCTCTAGTCCATCTAGTCTCTCTAGTCCCTCTAGTCTCTCTAGTCACTCTAGTCCCTCTAGTCCCCTAGTCTCTCTAGTCCCTCTAGTCTCTCTAGTCCCTCTAGTCTCTAGTCCCTCTAGTCTCTCTAGTCCCTCTAGTCTCTCTAGTCCATCTAGTCTCTCTAGTCCCTCTAGTCTCTAGTCCCTCTAGTCTCTCTAGTCCCTCTAGTCTCTCTAGTCCATCTAGTCTCTCTAGTCCCTCTAGTCCCTCTAGTCTCTCTAGTCTCTAGTGTCTATAGTATCCTCTACTGTAGCTCCTCTGGTCCTCTCTAGTCCCTCTAGTCTCTCTAGTCTCTCTAGTCTCTCTAGTCCCTCTAGACTCTCGTCTCTAGTCTCTCTAGTCTCTCTAGTCTCTCTAGTCCCTCTAGTCTCTAGTCTTTCTAGTCTCTAGTCTCCTCTACTGTTCATCCTCTGGTCCTCTCTAGTCCCTCTAGTCTCTCCAGTCTCTAGTCCCTCTAGTCTCTCTAGTCTCAAGTCTCTCAAGTGTTTTTAGTCTCTAGTCTCTAGTCCCTCTAGTCTCTAGTCCCTCTAGTCTCTCTAGTCTCTAGTCTCTCTAGTCTTTCTAGTCTCTATTCTCCTCTACTGTAGCTCCTCTGGTCCTCTCTAGCCCCTCTCTCCCCGATTAGAGTCCCATTCTGTTCCCTGCTCTAGTTCCCAGCCCTTAGTTCTGTTCCCACTCTAGTCCTAGCCCAGTCCCTATTCCAGTCCTCACCTCGGTTCCTGATCCCTTGAGTCCTAGTTTCCTCTGAACACTATGTTCATTTTTCAGTGCTGTTTTTACACACTAGAACATGTACAGAGCTGAGCAGTTCTATTCCATGACACCTTCACCGGCACCCGGATCTGGAGTTTCTGTGTGCGGCCAGAAGTCATGTTGAGACAAAGTAGTTCAGAGGTCAAATCCTGGGGTTCAGTGGAGCTCTTAGTATTTAAGTCCCGGTCACATGTTTGAGGGAAACTGCTCAGTTGCTTGTTGTCTTTAGATGGAAATGATCAAGTATCTTAATGTGAGGGTCAGTGACACGGTGATCACACAGATTTCAACTCTAATTGAAAACAAAAAAACGATGTTTTTCGTGATGAGTCTGGGTTTGGTGAAAACGCCAAATGACAAGGAATTCAAATGACCGCCACAACCTTAACTCTACCACTACAATAACAACCTTAACTCTACCACTACAATAACAACCTTAACTCTACCACTGCAATAACAACCTTAACTCTACCACTGCAATAACAACCTTAACTCTACCACTACAATAACAACCTTAACTCTACCACTACAATAACAACCTTAACTCTACCACTACAATAACAACCTTAACTCTACCACTGCAATAACAACCTTAACTCTACCACTACAATAACAACCTTAACTCTACCACTACAATAACAACCTTAACTCTACCACTACAATAACAACCTTAACTCTACCACTACAATAACAACCTTAACTCTACCACTGCAATAACAACCTTAACTCTACCACTGCAATAACAACCTTAACTCTACCACTACAATAACAACCTTAACTCTACCACTACAATAACAACCTTAACTCTACCACTACAATAACAACCTTAACTCTACCACTGCAATAACAACCTTAACTCTACCACTACAATAACAACCTTAACTCTACCACTACAATAACAACCTTAACTCTACCACTACAATAACAACCTTAACTCTACCACTGCAATAACAACCTTAACTCTACCACTACAATAACAACCTCAACTCTACCACTACAATAACAACCTTAACTCTACCACTACAGTAACAACCTTAACTCTACCACTACAGTAACAACCTTAACTCTACCACTACAGTAACAACCTTAACTCTACCACTACAATTACAACCTCAACTCTACCACTACAATAACAACCTTAACTCTACCACTACAATAACAACCTTAACTCTACCACTACAATAACAACCTTAACTCTACCACTACAATAACCACCTTAACTCTACCACTACAATAACAACCTTAACTCTACCACTACAATAACAACCTTAACTCTACCACTGCAATAACAACCTTAACTCTACCACTACAATAACAACCTTAACTCTACCACTACAATAACAACCTTAACTCTACCACTACAATAACAACCTTAACTCTACCACTACAATAACAACCTTAACTCTACCACTACAATAACAACCTTAACTCTACCACTACAAAAACAACCTTAACTCTACCACTACAATAACCACCTTAACTCTACCACTACAATAACAACCTTAACTTTACCACTACAATAACAACCTTAACTCTACCACTACAATAACAACCTTAACTCTACCACTACAATAACAACCTTAACTCTACCACTACAATAACAACCTTAACTCTACCACTACAATAACAACCTCAACTCTACCACTACAATAACAACCTTAACTCTACCACTGCAATAACAACCTTAACTCTACCACTACAATAACAACCTTAACTCTACCACTACAATAACAACCTTAACTCTACCACTGCAATAACAACCTTAACTCTACCACTACAATAACAACCTTAACTCTACCACTACAATAACAACCTTAACTCTAATGGTAAATTTCCCACTTACCATTTATCTCTACCGCTGCAATAACAAGGTTGTTCCAGCACAAAGCTTTGACAGCTGTTACAGTTCTGTAGCTATGTTGGGATGATATGATAGAGAGTACAGCTGTTACAAGTGTTGTAGCTATGTTGGTCTACTGTTCTTCGAGGTGACCACTAATAGATAGATGATATGATAGAGAGTACAGCTGATACAGTACTATAGCTATGTTGGTCTACTGTTCTTCAACATAAGCACTAATAGATAGATGATATGATAGAGAGTACAGCTGATACAGTACTATAGCTATGTTGGTCTACTGTTCTTCAACATAAGCACTAATAGATAGATGATATGATGGGGAGTGCAGGTCAGAATGAAACACAGATCCTGATGGTGATGGTGATGGTGGATGAGATAAATGTAGACAGCTGTAGTTAGAGGGTTTGTGTTCAAACGTTGGTATTTTTGGACATGGTACATTTCATGTAGGCTACAATGGATTGGACTCCATCTCATTTTGCTGGATTGGATTCGAACTGACAGCCGCTGGATGGAAGCATCACTGGTAAGTAGTGTCATATTTATTATTTCTGATGACATAGGCTCGTCTTCGCCTAGATGCTGCTGGCTAAAACAGCTTTGTTTGTTGCTGCTTGTGCTGTAGACCGTCGTGTCTGCTTGGTTGTATTTAGGTCATGACTACACATTGCTTGGACACTTGTAGTTTGTTGTTGTAGATAGATTATGTGGCTTGGTTGTGTTGTAGGCTATATGGCTGTGTGGCTGTATGGACATCAGCATCACTGAATGTCAAACTGTGTATCCATTTGCCTTCTATCCTTGGGTGCCTGAACCCCATGGCGCCGACCATGTGTCACATGTGTCATTGTACTTAAAGGACAATGCTCGTTTTTGACAACCTGGACCTTATTTGCGGCATATTATAAGACGTTTGATTCACCGAGATAACTTTGGTGTAATTCGGAGGCCTGTAGAAGAAATTTAAAATCCAGCACGAGCCAAGTATATCCATGTTATGGCGGCGGACGGGGCACTGAGAATGCAGCTTCTAAAAAATCTATTTTCTGCCGCGAAACGGTTGTTTTCATCAATCTGTCTTTATGAATCGCTAGTTGTGCTTACATAGAGCGTAGGCCTGTTGTGGTTTTTCACATGCCTCTGTAATATGATCTTTAAAAACGTCTTTAGAAACGAAATAGCTTCCTCACTTGCTCCAGCACGCATGCGCACAGCGTGCTGGAGCAACGCTTGCGCGCTGTGCGCATGCGTGCTGGAGCAAGTGGGGAAGCTATTTCGTTTCTAAAGAGTTTCTAAAGATCATATTACAGAGGCATATGAAAAACCACAACAGGCCTACTGTGGTTTTGCTGCTGCAGTTCCGGGCTAAAAGCGAGTCACTGCAGCACTGGAGCTCTGAGGCTCACGTTGTGTAGCAGTTCCTCAGAAGCAAAGAAAGAAGTCCATAGCAGTGCAGATGCCCCAAACAGTCCACAAATCCACCAAACAAAATCCTTACCCGGATTCGGAAGGAATGTCAAGATGAATGAACTACTTGTTACTAAAGAATGCAAAAAGGGTTAAAAAACGAATAAAAAAGACAAGTTACAAACGAAACATGAACAAACACTGAACAGAGACAATAGAGATGCTGCCATCTTGGAAAGGGCCGGGGTTGGTTAGCCGGAGTAAGACCTGTCTGTTATGGGTACAGTCTCTCAGTTTCCTGAGAAAGTAAAGCCGTTGCTGGGCCTTTTTAACAATAGTGCAAGTGTTGGACTGCCAGCTAAGATCGTTGTTGTTTTGTATTATTAGTCTCCATCACATATATCATTAATAGCAGGAAACATCAAATAGGTTCAGCATTACTGCCTGAGACAGAGGTGTTCTTAAAACAGTTTAGTTTATTTGACAGTAGAGAATTAAGACAATAGATGATTACATCACAGCTTTGTGATTGTCAAAGATGACTCAATGAATTCTCAGAAGTATTTCCATTGTGAATCTTCATGTGTCGACAGTAAAGATGGCGAAAGAACAAATGGCTAGGCAGCATCCAACAAGAAACAAACTACTATAGCTAGAAATCATAAAACAAGACATCCTTAACAATAACACAGCACAGCCAGAGCAAAAATCTAAACAACAACCACAACATTACTGGGACTGGCGTTATGTTACTTATAGGCTGACATTCCTATGTTTCTATATTACTCTATATCCATAAGCCAGGTTTAAATTATTATTATTTTTTATATCTATGCTTCTGAAATGCCATGGTAACATCCAGTTCACAGCTCCACAAAACATAATAGAACACTTAGCCATGTTGGTTTTGAACCTGGGCTCAGATCAGAGTACTGAATCATCTGACTGTATTCACATCAGACCTGTCTCTCACAGATCCAATACTGATGGCTATTACAGCTATTGTCATTCCAGTTATTCACAGAATCTGTATATACACCAATTATCTCAGCACAGTCCTCCCTCTCTGGTGTTCCACCATTAGGCTCACCACTGGCCCAGTACCTACAGGGTTAAACAACAACACACAACCAGACAGTCACACACTGAGGGAGGTACCAGTACCTACAGGGTTAAAAAACAACACACAACCAGACAGTCACACACTGAGGGAGGTACCAGTACCTACAGGGTTAAACAACAACACACAACCAGACAGTCACACACTGAGGGAGGTACCAGTACCTACAGGGTGAAAAAACAACACACAACCAGACAGTCACACACTGAGGGAGGTACCAGTACCTACAGGGTTAAACAACAACACACAACCAGACAGTCACACACTGAGGGAGGTACCAGTGTAACCCATGTTAAGGGCTCTCCCAGGGTGGGATTTGAACCCATTCTCTCCCGCTTGTGAATCGGATGCACTGGGTTGAAATCAAATTGCCAGCTTTCCGTGGCATTCCTGGCATGTAGGACATGTGGTCACTTGAGTCAGAGGACCCTAGATTGAACTGAGGGTCAAGTGATGTTGGAAGCAATACTGACAAACAACGCAGTAACACCTGTTAGACTGGCAATCAAAAGACATTCAACCTCTCATTGGTGCTAAGTTAGTCATGTCCAGCATACAGCTGAAGCCACAGACCGACCACAAATAGAGGAAGAAAGCTGTTTATTTTCGTCACGTCTTCTCAGAAGTGACGTGACTAATATTCTGGATAAGCAACATGTCATAATCCCTGAGTGATTTGGCTCTTTAGAAATGCATATCCCTCTAGGTGAAATCAGACATTAATCTGACATTGTGGATTACAACAGACACATTAGCTGCATTTACATGGACCCTAATATTCCACTGATAATCTGAATAATAATGCCTCATGTAACCACCTCAGTGGGAAGAGAGTGATCTGATCCGCCCTGATCGGATGGGTTGAAAGCTGTGATGTAAACGGTTGATAATCTGTTCAATAGGAAAATATTAGCGCCTGATAACCATGGGAACACTAATGAGAGATAGAATCAGCCCAGATGAGAGAGAGGCAAGCAAAGTGGATCAGGTTGAAAACTCAAAACGGAGAGGATATTCTTAAGCTTCCCAGAATGGTGGACAACATGTTGTCAGTGGAGCAGGAAGTGTGTAATGTCCTCATGTCTGGTGGGCGGGTTGAGAAAATCTAGAGACTGTGTGTATGAGTGTGTGTGCGTGCGTGTGTGCGTCCGTATGTGTACATCATAGTTGTTTTTCCATTGCAATGCGCCATCTTCCCTCTGGCTGAATGTCACAACCACTGTGTGTAGCTGCCTGTCACCAGACCACAGGAAACAGTGGGGGGTCAGGCCTGTCCTCCTGACCAAGGCTATGTCCTCTCACAGTCACCAACTTTTCTTCTTCCTTTCCGTCTAAAACCATCATATCATGACCATGATCTGATATGACAGGACTGATAACAGCTGTGTGGAGGAGGGCATGGTTCCACCTATGAACTAATATATATATATAACCTGTGGACAGGAAGCTAGAACAGGAAGTGACTCTGAACCTGAGCTGTGAGAGTGTCTTTGTGAGGGTGGTCCGTCTGTCCATCATGACCAGGGTGGTCCATCTGTCCATCATGACCAGGGTGGTCCATCTGTCCATCATGACCAGGGTGGTCCATCTGTCCATCATGACCAGGGTGGTCCATCTGTCCATCATGACCATGTCCATCCGTCTGTCCATCATGACCAGGGTGGTCCGTCTGTCCATCCATGGATAAATGCACTTTGTACCTCCCAGGTTCAACAAACTTCTCATTCCTGGTACTAAACCACTTAGGGGAATCTCTAATCTCACTTCAAGCCCCCGTACGCTGATGTACAGTATACACATGCAGAAATGAATGCTGGCACACCCACGTGCACACACACATGCACACACACGTGCACACCCACGTGCACACCCATGTGTAACAGGTGTCACAGTGTTGCAGCGTAGCTTCCACCCTCACTTTTCTCACTCTGTGTTCGAACTCAGGTCCTCTGACTCTCAAACACACGTGACCGCCTCTCAAACACACGTGACCGCCTCTCAAACACACGTGACCGCCTCTCAAACACACGTGACCGCCTCTCAAACACACGTGACCGCCTCTCAAACACACGTGACCGCCTCTCAAACACACGTGACCGCCTCTCAAACACACGTGACCGCCTCTCAAACACACGTGACCGCCTCTCAAACACACGTGACCGCCTCTCAAACACACGTGACCGCCTCTCAAACACACGTGACCGTCTCTCAAACACACGTGACCGCCTTTCAAACACACGTGACCGTCTCTCAAACACACGTGACCGCCTCTCAAACACACGTGACCGCCTCTCAAACACACGTGACCGTCTCTCAAACACACGTGACCGCCTCTCAAACACACGTGACCGCCTCTCAAACACACGTGACCGCCTCTCAAACACACGTGACCGTCTCTCAAACACACGTGACCGCCTCTCAAACACACGTGACCGCCTCTCAAACACACGTGACCGCCTCTCAAACACACGTGACCGCCTCTCAAACACACGTGACCGCCTCTCAAACACACGTGACCGCCTCTCAAACACACGTGACCGCCTCTCAAACACACGTGACCGCCTCTCAAACACACGTGACCGCCTCTCAAACACACGTGACCGCCTCTCAAACACACGTGACCGGCTTTAGCCACCGACAACTGCGAGTGAGTTTAATCAAATGGCACCAGATGACTGGTCTTGGTCCAGCTGCAGTAGCTAGACCTAGGTGAGCACTCTTGTTTTTGCATAAATATGCATGTGTATCATGTAAAGCTGTACATAACATAGCATAACTGTGCATGTAAGAGTCATGTGTGTTTGTGTGTGTATTTACACTTGTTTTGCATGCATATGCATGTGTAGTACGCATGTGTAATGTGCATGACTGTGCAAAAATGTGTGTTTGTGTATGTGCCTGTGTGTGTGTGTGTGTGTGTGTGTGTGTGTGTGTGTGTGTGTGTGTGTGTGTGTGTGTGTGTGTGTTGGTATTGTTTCCGGTCATCTCAGTGATCTCTAAGGCTCTTAACCACATGGAGGTTGAGAACACTGTGCTAGAGTTTGGGGTTGAGAACACCGTGCTAGAGTTTGGGGTTGAGAACACCGTGCTAGAGTTTGGGGTTGAGCTGAACGTCTTTTTCTTTCTCACCATCGTTTGTCATTTCTCAACATGTGATAGATGATAACCTTTAATAGATCAAGAATACATATACTTGTTTTTATACAAGAATAAAAAAACAACATAATAAATAGGTAGTGCATACAATACAACAATAATAGTGAAATACTAAAACAGGAAAAATAGTAAAATAGCTGAAGCTTTAAAAAATAACAATTACAAGACTGTAAATAACTATATAAAACTCCATTGTAAAGTGACAGGTGATACACGTGTGTGTGTGTGTGTGTGTGTGTGTGTGTGTGTGTGTGTGTGTGTGTGTGTGTGTGTGTGAGAGAGAGAGAGACAGACAGGGAGAGAGAGAGAGAATACACAATAGATAATAAGATTGTAGCTCTGTGGAAGAGTTTGCCTCTGGGGAAGCTCTCCAGTCAAAACAGGTCTCCTAAATCACCCCCAAAAAGTGTCTTTGAATGGAAGGACAGAGACGCACCACTAAGCTTATATTTCCCATATTTGATATGAAGCTATGGTACTGTAACTTGATATTTTATTGAAATATGTTAATACAGTTCACACAAAGCAACAGAAAACTATTAAAAAAAACATGTACAGGCCATTTACAAACATACCAGAATAGTCTTCATCATATATCTTCATAACAAACATTGTGAGTGGAACATAAAAATGATACAGACTTACAAATGTATATAAAACACAGATATCTCATAAAATCATGTGCAGGCTGTGCACATACAGTTCTCAGTACCATTAACCCTGGTGATAATAATAATGATCAGGGGGTGAGATATCAAAAGCAGAGACATGGAAATCAACCCCATCACACCCAGCAAGTCACACCAATACATCTACTGCCTGAGAGAGAGAGAGAGGGAGAGAGAAAGAGAGAGAGAGAGAGAGAAAGAGAGAGAGAGAGAGAGAGAGCGCTGTACTTAAAACAAAGATCACAGAACTGTATCATCTGCCTCCATTAACATCAGATCCCTCTCTCACAGATCCAGTAGAGAGAAGTGTCACAACTCCTGTCTATCCAACTACTAACAGGATTTGTATAGTAGTAGATCTGAGCACAGTTCTCTGATGTTCCACCATTAGGCTCACGGCTGCCCCAGTACCTACAGGGTTAAACAACAACACACAACCAGACAGTCACACACTGAGGGAGGTACCAGTACCTACAGGGTTAAACAACAACACACAACCAGACAGTCACACACTGAGGGAGGTGGGATCATGACAACAACAGGTGGTTCCTATGTAGCCATGAATATGAAGAGTTAGGCCTGAAGAAGGAGTAGATTTCTCTTACGCTGTGGTCAGTGGTGTTCCGTCCACCCAGGTCCAGATCCCCTCTACATCTATGTCAGTCAGACCGATCCACACTACCTTGTTGAAGGTAACGAGAAATACCTGCCAAGGAGGAAGAAAAAAAAGTTGTGTTTTGCTATATAGAGAATAGTTATAGACTCAGGTTTGTCCTCTCTCTCTCTCTCTCTCTCTCTCTCTCCATCTCTCACCTGTTCCTCTCTGCTGTTTATGATCACCAGGTCAGCTCCTCTGCTTATACAGTCCTGTCTGCTCTCCTCCCAGGTTTTCATCTCAGTAGAGACGTAATAATGACTGCAGCCAAACCTCTTCCATCCTTCGATACTCTCTACAACAGGAAACAACACATCACAGAGTCACAGGTGAGTAGTTATTATTAGACGTAGTAACAGCTGCAGCCAAACCTCTTCCATCCGTCTCTACAGCGAGCTTCCTTTTTTTTCTTTCTTTTTTTTTTACAACATAGGTCACTTTTCACTTTTTACAGAACAGTTTTCCATTTTACATCTCTGTTGTTATTATATGTGACGTAGTAACAGCTTTAGCCAATCGTAACTGAAATCTTCATATGTTACGAGCCTAGTTGACTGAGAACCTTTTTTATTTTGGAACAACAATCAAACATATCATAATACCCCTGTGTGTTCATAATTAACTACAGGCATGTGATCACCCCCGCCCGCCTCCCCACACTCACACACACAGAATTGTTAGGCACGACGCGAAGCGTCACTATAACAAAATCACTTTAACACACGGCCTAGAGTGGTTTATTGCTTTTATACAACGGTTACTACAGCTATTAGTGTAAAATAGACACACAGCAATGTAAAATATTAACATTTATTCAAAAAGAAGCATCATTCCCTCAATTCCGCCGAGCAAAATTGTTCCCCTAACAAATGGGTTGCCAAGCAACAACAACAACTACAATGCATTGGATCAAATGGGAGGCGCATTAATACTAAAAATGGAATGATATGCGGTCCCAGGTGTGTGTTACAAAGTATTTTAACACGGCTTCCAGCCAATCAGAATCAAGAACCAGAACTAACCGTTGTATAATATATATTTTACATACACAGCAGGGCACATCTGGTTGACTGTGTAGCAGCCAGAACACAACCCACCATCTGTCCCTCAGCACACTGGGATATGAACCAGTGACCTTTTGGTTTCTGTCCCTCTTCTCTGGCTGCCTTGCGTACCTATCTTCCTCACAGCACCAAATACACACATGAAATGAGACTGGAGATCAGAATGAAGGATTGAACCTACCACAACGTCTCTTCTGAAGGGCATCTCTCTCTTTCATCAGGGTGTTGTAACTGGTCTCTAGCTGGTCTCTCTCTCTGGTCAGGTTCTTGTTACTGGTCTCTAGCTGGTCTCTCTCTCTGGTCAGGTCCTCAACTGAAACAAAAGGGAAGTCGGGGTTATTTTTGCAGAGTAGAGGATGTGGTTGGAGGGTCTCAGGATGTGAAAGTAAACTGTTATGACTGGGTTGGATTTGGACCCAAACACACGACACCGGAGGCAGAGAAAAAATGCAAAGCCCAAAGGGCGGTTTAATAATAAATTAATAAGTCCAGCAGGCAAGGTCAAAAACGATAAACAGGCAGGGGTCAGGCGATCAACAAACAATGTCCAATATCCGTAATCCGTAATCAAAGTCCATATCCAGAAGGGGGGTCAGGGAATCCATGTTTCAGTCCAGGGGTGGTGATAGCAGGCAAGCCGAGCACTGCACACTGGGTCACAGGTATTCTATGGGAAGATCTGGCGATGAGCATGGAGAAAACCAGGGTTCTTGTAGGCAGGCGATGATGATGATTGGGACCCGGTGCGCAGCACTCAGCCGTAAGCGCGTTCACTGATCACCACGATTGCCTTCACCTGTGGCGTTGGAGCGCGCGCCGTGCGCGTGCTGAGGTGCTGGGCGTCTCAGGATTACTCTCCGGGGATGAGGAGCGCGAATGCGCCCCGTCTCCGGAGTCAGGAGGCGGGAATTCGGGAGACCCCGAACGCCGCGGGGTAGAGCCGGACCGACGCACGTTGCGTCGGGCCACCGGCAAGCTCGGAGGAGCGGAGGGGAATGCGCGCAGAGGTGCCGCCGTAACAGTAAACCTTCTCAGTCTGACAACATGAAACAATGTAATTTAATTTATATTTGATCAAACATTATTGTCATGAAATTGAACTTGAAGAAATGCGTCAACATGAAGTAAAGAGAAAAAAGAACGCTGCCTTGGCTCCAGGAATGTTTCAGAAGGAGAGGAGCTCATTGCGAGGTCGGGGGTCGTGTCCTTATGATCCCAAGAAGAGCAGACATGCTCAAAAACTCCAAGGCGCTCAATCTCCCGTTATTAAAACGCCTTATTCATTGTTGAGCTATTCCATAATCAGGTCATAATATTAAATCATATTATCCATAATCAGGTCATGATATTATAGTATAGTATCATATATAATCAGGTCATAATATTATATTATCATAATATTCCATAATCCTAATATTATTGTTATGGTTCGGGCCGGGTCCGCCCCGGCTCACCCCCTGCTCCCAGTCCAGACCCTCGCCCCTGCCCCGGACCCCTGGTTCACCCTGCTCACCCCCTGCTCCCAGTCCAGACCCTCGCCCCTGCCCCGGACCCCTGGTTCACCCTGCTCACCCCCTGCTCCCAGTCCAGACCCTCGCCCCTGCCCCGGACCCCTGGTTCACCCTGCTCACCCCCTGCTCCCAGTCCAGACCCTCGCCCCGGCCCCGGACCCCTGGTTCACCCTGCTCACCCCCTGCTCCCAGTCCAGACCCTCGCCCCTGCCCCGGACCCCTGGTTCACCCTGCTCACCCCCTGCTCCCAGTCCAGACCCTCGCCCCTGCCCCGGACCCCTGGTTCACCCTGCTCACCCCCTGCTCCCGGCCTGGATCCCTGACCCTGAGCTCCTGTGCTCCCGGACCCTGAGCACCTCCCCTCCCAGTGACTGCCCTTGCACTACCCCCAGGTTCTGGTTACTGGTGCTCTAGCTGGTCTCTCTCTCTGGTCAGGTCATCATACTGGGTCAGTAGTCTGTCTCTCTCCACAGTCATTCTGGTTTTATCTTCATTTACTCTGGTGTCTGTTGAGGAGTGAATAAAGTTTATTAGAACATTCTACTTATCAACTTTTAAGTGAGCTGTAAAAATTCTTCCCTGACCCCTCTCAACAAGGCGATCGAGCAAGCTCCAGGAGTATGTTTGTCTACCGGCTAAGAACATATAGTTATATATTATTATAAAGCAATACATTACATTAAATTACATTTCAGAGTAAGAGAGGCTAAAAAAGCATCATAGGAGATACATGGCAGATACTGGTGTGTGTTTGCTATGGCCCAGGCCTAAAGCCGGAAGTGGGCTGGTGTATGTCTGTGTGTACGTGTGTGTGTGTGTGTGTGTGTGTGTGTGTGTGTGTGTGTGTGTGTGTGTGTGTGTGTGTGTGTGTGTTAACTAAATGCTACGACATCCACAGCAGACACAGGGGTATCTATCGTCATGTCTCTCCTATGAAGTATTTGGCCCATGTTTATAACCATTTTCCAGGAACTTCCTCGATCGTCTTGTTGAGAGAGGTCAGGGAAGAATTTTTACAGTTCACTTTTTCGGCCCTTGGACGAACTGTTTTTTGCTTCCCTCTGGAATATGTAGTGGTAGGACCTATGTCCATCCCCCCATTGCTCTCTGTAAAGCACATTGGGGCGAATTCACTAAAGCAAATTGCGCCCGCTAATTGCACCATAATATTGCGCGTCAGTTGCGCCCGCTATGTGCTCCGTTTTAAAAACCTATTCACTAAAGACATTGCGCTAATAATATCCCAGCGCAAACACGCCCATTCGGTGTTTGCGGCTGAGTGCAATTTGCTGCTGATATAGGAAATTACTAGCCTATAAATACTGCGCATACAGCACATACAACTCGTATGCATATCATTGGACGATGGCAGACAGAAAAAGAAAGATACGATTTTCAGACAGCGAACTTGAAGGCCTCACGGACGAGGTTCAAAAACATGTCTCACAGCTTTCGGCAAAAAAATATCACGACTGCAGCAAAAAATCATATTTGGGGTTTAATTTCCCAATCAGTCAGTGCCATTTGTGTGTGTAAACGCGGAAGACTGCAAACGGAGGTGGAATGATTTAAAAAGACGAACAAAGGAAAAATTGTCATTTTATGTTATGCAAGTTGCAGCACGATGATCTGGCATACTTTTGGGGGAGTGTATAACATTGCCCCACCGGTACGATCTAGGCATCTAAACGGCTTTTCAGGATTCCAAATGTGCACTCAATCACACCGCGCGTCCTGATGTGAGCCCAGTTGTACGCCGCCTCTCCAACGTTGGAAGGATTACGCACGGGAGTCATCATCCATGGCTGAAGATGATACCTGCCGTCACCTATGATACAAAAGCAAAATATTTTCAAGACCATTCAAATAAAACAAATATTGTGTAGGCTATGTTTTTATTTATTTATTTATACCTATATCGGCCCCCAGCCGTTCAATGAACAGCTATAGGGAATGCGCAGTTTCGCGTATAGACTATTATACGCACAGTTTCGTGCTATGTAGGCTATTATATTCATTGGGGGAGCTTGGACTCGCTGGGGACGGGTGGAGAGACGCATAGTCAACTGAGCCTCCCCAGACGCGACTTCATCCTCCAGTTGGCTGAAGAGCTGCGCGCTCTGGTGTCCAAACAGCTACCGCGGTGGTTCTAGTGTTAAATCAAAAAGTGACCTTCTTCTAAATATTCTCTCACGAACAACATGCCTGGCATTGCGATGCCTTCGCCTCGCAACAATCACTGCTGCCATGATCAGCGGACAGGCTGGCCGCGACACACCCCTTGCGCTTCAATACCACCACGTTTCTGAAAACGGTATTAATTTCACTTTAACTGCGTGAGGCAATTTGCGCCGATGTTTGTGAATTGGGCGGGTTTTGCAATAATGTTCATTTGCATAGAAAGGGGAACATTCTCCGCCCATATTACCTAATTTAAATATGAGCTAATAACACCGGCGCAGAGCAACGCAATGACGAACGCAACGCAGTTAACACCGTATTTCACCCTTTGCGAGGGCTTTGTGAATAGCAAACATAATTTTTGACTTATTTGCACAGGCTTTGCGTCAGGAAAAGCTGCGCAATCCTTTAGTGAATTCGCCCCAACATTGTGTTGCCTCTGTGTATGAAATGTGCTACACAAATGAAGTTTGATTTGATCAAATGGAATGGGACAGCACTTGCGACAACACACATTTCTGCACCTCACAAGTCTTTCATATTCATGCTGGAAATCTCAATTCAAAGAACACCGCACTGAGATGGATGATTAATGTTATGCAGCTTTTAACTGGGGAATCATATTTATGGCAACAGAAAACTATGTAATTTATAATCATAATCTACACATTTTCAAACAAATCAAATTATACAAACCCATAGGGTTGATAACCTATACGTAAAAATAAATATGTAAAACCAAAATAATTATGAGGCTACTTGTGCAGATACGCAAGTCTAACTGAAAACATGTTTTTTGTAACTTGAACAGTGGGTTGGTTGATCTGTCCGTGGTTGTTTATTTGCCGTTCTTCAGGTAACCCCGTGTTTCACATCACAACGATATGAACTATGGGTGTTCTCTTAGGCAAAGTCTGCAGAAGTGCAGACTTACGGTGAGGGGGCATAAAGGGGTCAACATGTCTGCCAGAGAGCCCTCATGCACTTGACTTTGACAATGAGACGGCGCTAAGCCCTCACACACTTAGCTTGAACACTCCTCAATGTCTGTGAGACTGGAAGGGGGGACATTGGGACTGGGTCTCTCTGCTTTTGAATAACGTATCGACACGTACGTATTTCCAGTTTTTCAGTTCAAATTTGTTTGCTGCTTTTTCGATATACTCTGCCGACCAGTTTGTTCTGCTGCTACATTTCGCCGTCCTGACCTGATTGGTGAGTTGGTGAACTCTCTTTTCGTGGTATTTTGGAGCGTCGACGCATCCTGCTTCTCTCTACTGCTCATTTGATGTCTTTGCTACTATGGCTTCTCTGTCCTCACCCCCCCCTCCCAGTTTGTTCTACTGCCCCACTTTTCTCTGTGGTTTGTTTGCTGCGTTTGTTTTCCGATGTGCCCTGCCGACCAGAGCTGTTCTCGTTTGTTCTCGCAGGGCGAGAGTTAATGTTTTCTGTGGTGTGTGTGTGTGTGTGTCTGTTAGCAGGATTACGCAAAAACTACTACATGTATTTTCACGAAACTGAAGGGTGGACGGGTGTATCATGGTTCAACTTAGAACCCATTCAATTTTGGAGCAGTTCCGAATCACGGGGCGGGTCCATGAGCCGCCCAAACACGCCCTGCCATTCACCTCCATTCATTATTTAGAACAGGTTTGCGCTTAATCTACCAGACTGATGTAGGGTGTAGCGTGGGTCAACTAACAACACATTCAACTCTGAGGTGGATCCGAATCACGGGGCAGGTCCACAAGCCGCCCATCCACGGCCCGGCCGCCATTCAACTCATTTTTTGGACTAGGATCACACAAAAACTACCAGACTGCTTTTCATGAAACTAAGTGGAGGGGTGAAGAATGGGACAATTTAGAACCCATTCAATTTGGCCATGCACACAGCCACAAAACGTTTTTGCATTTTCCATAGTTTGATTTGAACTTCCTTCCTGAATTGAAACTCTGTTGAGCCCAACCCTGGCTGTTACACATCATCCTTCTGTCTGGGATCATAATGATTAGAAATCACTAGACTCACTGAGGACGAGACGGAGGGAGATGTTCAGAGTGGCTTGTAGGACACACAGCAGCCCAAAGCTCAAAACAACCAGCCTGAAGAGTCTAAATCCTGTAGGACAAACACACACACACACACACATACACACATTATTTTATTTGAATTACTTTTTTCTCTTGGCGTAATGATTGGAGGTGGCCAAAGCAGCTTGTATGATCTGTCCTACCTGACTGTGGGGTCTCCTCTGGGGTCCTGGTTTGAACATCCTTGGTTGGATCATCAGAGAGGTTTATATCCTCCACCTCCATCTCTCCATGACCTCTAAACACCGCCATCCCTACCAGCACTACTGGCTACTGTAGAATAGATACCAGCTCTACTGGTTACTGTAGAATAGATACCAGCTCTTAAAGACAGTGTGGAACGGTGACACCTCCTTCTTTTCTTCTTTAGTTCTTTCTGTCTCTTGTTCTTTTTATCACCGTCTTCCTCAACGTCACCAATCGTGTCAGCAGTGTGAAACCACATAGATATAGATACACCCACAGTCAAGCCAACGTGATCTCTCAGTATATCTCCATATTTAGACATGCATCTGATAACCTGGGTCTTAAATGTTCAGTGTATTTACACCCTCCCTCAGTCCCAGCCTGCTATGTCTTACTGTATTTCACTAATCTGAGCTGTGACATGACAGGATTCTAATATGTGGCATAAATAACTTAAACATTTCTATTCCATAATCATATTAGTTAATCACATAAGCAGACACACTGTAAATAAAAAACTGAGCCATTCCCGTTCTTTAATCTGACAATAGACAGACACACTGTAGCTGCTCTGGACGACTCCCAGAGACTGTGAAATGGAGGTGAATGAGCAGCTCTGTGGCGCCCCCCTCAGGTCGGGTAATCCTGTGGGGAAATAAACGGCCAGTGTTCCCCCGCTTAATTTGACCCTGGAGAAATACGCGGCCCTGAGCCTACGTCCAGAAAATGAATGGAGGTGAATGGGCGGACGTGTTTGGACAGCTCTGTGGCGCCCCCCTCGGGTCGCAGCCGACGAGGGAGGGCTGTTGGGTTGAACTCTGGGCTCTCCCTCCACACACCGCAGTCCAAACCGGACGTCCCTTCCGTACCCGTAGGCCCTACCGTCCCCAAGGATCACCTCTCGCTTAGCGGGACGAGCAGTGACGTCGTTCGCCTCCATGAAGGGTGTGCCAGCGAGTCCGTCCACGTCTAGGTTCTCCACGACGAGGCCCTCGAACAGGAACAGTTTTCTGCACCGGGTGAACGAGACTCGTGTCTCACCGACTACCTGCTACAAAGCGTATATATCTACAACAAATATATCTGATAAAAAAAGGCTATATATTATTACACAAATATTTTAGAAGGGATGCACACAGTGGAGTCCCAGGCCTATGATCCCA
>NC_140253.1:2128641-2133641 GCF_949987555.1 Borostomias antarcticus
CCACCATCTGTCCCTCAGCAAACTGGGATATGAACCAGTGACCTTTCGGTTTCTGTCCCCCTTCTCTGGCTGCCTTGCGTACCTATCTTCCTCACAGCACCAAATACACACATGAAATGAGACTGGAGATCAGAATGAAGAATTGAACCTACCACAAAGTCTCTTCTGAAGGTCATCTCTCTCTTTCATCAGGGTGTTGTAACTGGTCTGTAGTTGGTCTCTCTCTCTGGTCAGGTTGCTGTAACTGGTCTCTAGCTGGTCTCTCTCTCTGGTCAGGCTCTGGTTACTGGTCTCTAACTGGTCTCTCTCTCTGGTCAGGTCCTTGTTACTGGTCTCTAGCTGGTCTCTCTCTCTGGTCAGGTCCTCAACTGAAACAAAAGGGAAGTTGGGGTTATTTTTGCAGAGTAGAGGATGTGGTTGGAGGGTCTCAGGATGTGAAAGTAAACCTTCTCAGTCTGACGACATGAAACAATGTAATTTACTTTCTATTTGATCAAAGATTATTGTCATGAAATTGAACTTAAAGAAATGCGTCAACATGAAGTAAAAAGAAAAAAGAACGCTGCCTTGGCTCCAGGAATGTTTCAGAAGGAGAGGAGCTCATTGCGAGGTCGGGGGTCGTGTCCTTATGATCCCAAGAAGAGCAGACATGCTCAAAAACTCCAAGGCGCTCAATCTCCCGTTATTAAAACGCCTTCATTGTTGAGCTATTCCATAATCAGGTCATAATATTAAATCATATTATCCATAATCAGGTCATAATATTATATTATAGTATCATAATATTCCATAATCAGGTCATAATATTATATTATCATAATATTCCATAATCCTAATATTATTGTTATGGTTCGGGCCGGGTCCGCCCCGGCTCACCCCCTGCTCCCAGTCCAGACCCTCGCCCCTGCCCCGGACCCCTGGTTCACCCTGCTCACCCCCTGCTCCCAGTCCAGACCCTCGCTCCTGCCCCGGACCCCTGGTTCACCCTGCTCACCCCCTGCTCCCAGTCCAGACCCTCGCCCCTGCCCCGGACCCCTGGTTCACCCTGCTCACCCCCTGCTCCCAGTCCAGACCCTCGCCCCTGCCCCGGACCCATGGTTCACCCTGCTCACCCCCTGCTCCCAGTCCAGACCCTCGCCCCTGCCCCGGACCCCTGGTTCACCCTGCTCACACCCTGCTCCCAGTCCAGACCCTCGCCCCTGCCCCGGACCCCTGGTTCACCCTGCTCACCCCCTGCTCCCGGCCTGGATCCCTGACCCTGAGCTCCTGTGCTCCCCGGACCCTGAGCACCTCCCCTCCCAGTGACTGCCCTTGCACTACCCCCAGGTTCTGGTTACTGGTGCTCTAGCTGGTCTCTCTCTCTGGTCAGGTCATCATACTGGGTCAGTAGTCTGTCTCTCTCCACAGTCATTCTGGTTTTATCTTCATTTACTCTGGTGTCTGTTGAGGAGTGAATAAAGTTTATTAGAACATTCTACTTATCAACTTTTAAGTGAGCTGTAAAAATTCTTCCCTGACCCCTCTCAACAAGGCGATCGAGCAAGCTCCAGGAGTATGTTTGTCTACCGGCTAAGAACATTTATAAAGCAATACATTACATTAAATTACATTTCAGAGTAAGAGAGGCTAAAAAAGCATCATAGGAGATACATGGCAAATACTGGTGTGTGCTTGCTATGGCCCAGGCCTAAAGCCGGAAGTGGGCTGGTGTATGTCTGTGTGTACGTGTGTGTGTGTGTGTGTGTGTGTGTGTGTGTGTGTGTGTGTGTGTGTGTGTGTGTGTGTGTGTGTGTGTGTGTGTTAACTAAATGCTACGACATCCACAGCAGACACAGGGGTATCTATCGTCATGTCTCTCCTATGAAGTATTTGGCCCATGTTTATAACCATTTTCCAGGAACTTCCTCGATCGTCTTGTTGAGAGAGGTCAGGGAAGAATTTTTACAGTTCACTTTTTCGGCCCTTGGACGAACTGTTTTTTGCTTCCCTCTGGAATATGTAGTGGTAGGACCTATGTCCATCCCCCCATTGCTCTCTGTAAAGCACATTGTGTTGCCTCTGTGTATGAAATGTGCTACACAAATGAAGTTTGATTTGATCAAATGGAATGGGACAGCACTTGCGACAACACACATTTCTGCACCTCACAAGTCTTTCATATTCATGCTGGAAATCTCAATTCAAAGAACACCGCACTGAGATGGATGATTAATGTTATGCAGCTTTTAACTGGGGAATCATATTTATGGCAACAGAAAACTATGTAATTTATAAGCATAATCTACACATTTTCAAACAAATCAAATTATACAAACCCATAGGGTTGATAACCTATACGTAAAAATAAATATGTAAAACCAAAATAATTATGAGGCTACTTGTGCAGATACGCAAGTCTAACTGAAAACATGTTTTTTGTAACTTGAACAGTGGGTTGGTTGATCTGTCCGTGGTTGTTTATTTGCCGTTCTTCAGGTAACCCCGTGTTTCACATCACAACGATATGAACTATGGGTGTTCTCTTAGGCAAAGTCTGCAGAAGTGCAGACTTACGGTGAGGGGGCATAAAGGGGTCAAAATGTCTGCCAGAGAGCCCTCATGCACTTGACTTTGACAATGAGACGGCGCTAAGCCCTCACACAGCTTGAACACTCCTCAATGTCTGTGAGACTGGAAGGGGGGACATTGGGACTGGGTCTCTCTGCTTTTGAATAACGTATCGACACGTACGTATTTCCAGTTTTTCAGTTCAAATTTGTTTGCTGCTTTTTCGATATACTCTGCCGACCAGTTTGTTCTGCTGCTACATTTCGCCGTCCTGACCTGATTGGTGAGTTGGTGAACTCTCTTTTCGTGGTATTTTGGAGCGTCGACGCATCCTGCTTCTCTCTACTGCTCATTTGATGTCTTTGCTACTATGGCTTCTCTGTCCTCACCCCCCCTCCCAGTTTGTTCTTCTGCCCCACTTTTCTCTGTGGTTTGTTTGCTGCGTTTGTTTTCCGATGTGCCCTGCCGACCAGAGCTGTTCTCGTTTGTTCTCGCAGGGCGAGAGTTAATGTTTTCTGTGGTGTGTGTGTGTGTGTGTGTGTCTGTTAGCAGGATTACGCAAAAACTACTACATGTATTTTCACGAAACTGAAGGGTGGAAGGGTGTATCATGGTCCAACTTAGAACCCATTCAATTTTGGAGCAGTTCGAATCACGGGGCGGGTCCATGAGCCGCCCAAACACGCCCTGCCATTCACCTCCATTCATTATTTAGAACAGGTTTGCGCTTAATCTACCAGACTGATGTAGGGTGTAGCGTGGGTCAACTAACAACCCATTCAACTCTGAGGTGGATCCGAATCACGGGGCAGGTCCACAAGCCGCCCATCCACGGCCCGGCCGCCATTCAACTCATTTTTTGGACTAGGATCACACAAAAACTACCAGACTGCTTTTCATGAAACTAAGTGGAGGGGTGAAGAATGGGACAATTTAGAACCCATTCAATTTGGCCATGCACACAGCCACAAAACGTTTTTGCATTTTCCATAGTTTGATTTGAACTTCCTTCCTGAATTGAAACTCTGTTGAGCCCAACCCTGGCTGTTACACATCATCCTTCTGTCTGGGATCATAATGATTAGAAATCACTAGACTCACAGAGGACGAGACGGAGGGAGATGTTCAGAGTGGCTTGTAGGACACACAGCAGCCCAAAGCTCAAAACAACCAGCCTGAAGAGTCTAAATCCTGTGGGACAAACACACACACACACACACACACACACACACATACACACATTATTTTATTTGAATTACTTTTTTCTCTTGGCGTAATGATTGGAGGTGGCCAAAGCAGCTTGTATGATCTGTCCTACCTGACTGTGGGGTCTCCTCTGGGGTCCTGGTTTGAACATCCTTGGTTGGATCATCAGAGAGGTTTATATCCTCCACCTCCATCTCTCCATGACCTCTAAACACCGCCATCCCTACCAGCACTACTGGCTACTGTAGAATAGATACCAGCTCTTAAAGACAGTGTGGAACGGTGACACCTCCTTCTTTTCTTCTTTAGTTCTTTCTGTCTCTTGTTCTTTTTATCACCGTCTTCCTCAACGTCACCAATTGTGTCAGCAGTGTGAAACCACATAGATACACCCACAGTCAAGCCAACGTGATCTCTCAGTATGTCTCCATATTTAGACATGCATCTGATAACCTGGGTCTTAAATGTTCAGTGTATTTACACCCTCCCTCAGTCCCAGCCTGCTATGTCTTACTGTATTTCACTAATCTGAGCTGTGACATGACAGGATTCTAATATGTGGCATAAATAACTTAAACATTTCTATTCCATAATCATATTAGTTAATCACATAAGCAGACACACTGTAAATAAAAAACTGAGCCATTCCCGTTCTTTAATCTGACAATAGACAGACACACTGTAGCTGCTCTGGACGACTCCCAGAGACTGTGAAATGGAAGTGAATGAGCAGCTCTGTGGCGCCCCCCTCAGGTCGGGTAATCCTGTGGGGAAATAAACGGCCAGTGTTCCCCCGCTTAATTTGACCCTGGAGAAATACGCGGCCCTGAGCCTACGTCCAGAAAATGAATGGAGGTGAATGGGCGGACGTGTTTGGACAGCTCTGTGGCGCCCCCCTCGGGTCGCAGCCGACGAGGGAGGGCTGTTGGGTTGAACTCTGGGCTCTCCCTCCACACACCGCAGTCCAAACCGGACGTCCCTTCCGTACCCGTAGGCCCTACCGTCCCCAAGGATCACCTCTCGCTTAGCGGGACGAGCTGTGACGTCGTTCGCCTCCATGAAGGGTGTGCCAGCGAGTCCGTCCACGTCTAGGTTCTCCACGACGAGGCCCTCGAACAGGAACAGTTTTCTGCACCGGGTGAACGAGACTCGTGTCTCACCGACTACCTGCTACAAAGCGTATATATCTACAACAAATATATCTGATAAAAAAAGGCTATATATTATTACACAAATATTTTAGAAGG
>NC_140253.1:2141141-2171141 GCF_949987555.1 Borostomias antarcticus
CAGACCACAGGAAACAGTGGGGGGTCAGGCCTGTCCTCCTGACCAAGGCTATGTCCTCTCACAGTCACCATAGTGAAGTCCGCTGTAAATTTGCTTTTAACTACGCGTACGCGTCTCCTGGGCGACCAGCCGTCTCCTAGGCGACCAGCCGTCCTCTGGAGCGCTGGCTGTGGTTGGCTGTGCAGGTCCTCAGAAATGAGCACGCCGCCAAAATACGCGCTTGTTTGAAGCAGAGGGGGCGCAGTTTTATGCAAGATTTGTAAAACAAGGCGAAGATTTGCATACTTGATTAGATTGTCCCAATTCAACAGTTCATACTTTCTTCGAATGAGGCAGTGGCGATAGGTGTTTGACTTCCTCAGACTTTGAAGTTTGAAGTCCATATAGGTATAAACCCCTATAGATAGACCCTAATTAGTCAGCAGTGTGAAGCCCATATAGATATAAACCCCTATAGACCCTAATCAGTCAGCAGTGTGAAGCCCGTATAGATATAAACCCCTATAGACCCTAATCATACCATCATGATCTCTAAGCAGTATATCTCCACATTTAGACATATCTCCTAACCTAGGTGGTTTGAATGCAGTGTAACCCAACCCCCAGTCCCAGCCTACTACATCTTATTGTATTTCACGTGTCAGAATTCACATTTGTGGCATAGATCAATTAAACCTCTATAATCACGCTGAGGTGAAATGAATAACAATCCTCAGTTCAAATATTTTGTACCGATTGTGTATTTACATGATATACTAGTACTGAGTTTGCAGTTTTCTTTATAGTGTTTTCAAACAAATCCAGATAAATCCAATAACATCCACAATTATTTCAGAGGTGAAAGCGACACATTTTACAAATATATAAATACATTTATTTCTCATGACAATTCAGAAATTACACATCAAGACATCTGCAAATCCATACAATACACACAAAGAGCAAATCCATACATTACACACAAAGAGCAAATCCATACAATACACACAAAGAGCAAATGTGTAACTGTATGTGCGTGTCTGTGTGGATGTGTGTGTGTGTGTGTATATATATATATATATACAGAGAGAGAGAGAGATAGGGGAAGAGAGGGGGGGGAGAGAGGGGGGGGGGAGAGAGGGGGGGGGAAGAGAGAGAGAGGGGCAGAGAGAGAGAGGGGCAGAGAGAGAGAGAGAGGGGGGGAGAGAGGGGGGGGAGAGAGAGAGGGGGAGCGAGAGAGAGAGGGGGGGGGGAGCGAGAGAGAGAGGGGGGGGGTGCGAGAGAGAGAGAGGGGGGGGGAGAGAGCGAGAGAGAGAGAGGGGGGGGAGAGAGCGAGAGAGAGAGGGGCAGAGAGAGAGAGGAGGAGAGAGAGAGAGAGAGGGGGGGGAGAGAGAGAGAGGGGGGGAGAGGGAGAGGGGGGGGAGCGAGAGAGAGAGAGGGGGGGAGCGAGAGAGAGAGAGGGGGGGGGGAGCGAGAGAGAGAGGGGGGGGAGAGAGAGAGGGGGGGAGAACGAGAGAGGGGGGGGGGAAGGAGAGAGGGGGGGGAGAGAGAGAGAGGGGGGGGGAGAGAGAGAGAGGGGGGGGGGAGAGCGAGAGAGGGGGGGGGAGAGAGAGAGAGGGGGGGGGGGAGAGAGAGAGAGGGGGGGGAGAGCGAGAGAGAGAGAGAGGGGGGGGGAGAGAGCGAGAGAGAGAGGGGCAGGGAGAGGGGGGGGAGAGAGGGGGGGGGGGGGAGAGAGGGGGGGGGGGAGAGAGAGAGGGGCAGAGAGAGAGAGATATGGGGGGGGGGGGAGATATAGGGGGGGGGGGAGAGAGAGAGGCTACATCTTCTCGTAGCTGAGTTCATGTCCGCAGGTGGAGCAGGTCTTCCTGTAGAGGTCCTCCTCCTGGTCCAGCAGCTCCTCTGGGCCGTACTGGTGCTGGTGGACGCTGGTGTCCTTAGTCCACATGCTGCTCCTCACCTGCCGCCGCAGCTCTGCTCACACACACACACACGCATACACACACACACACACACACACACACGCACACACACACACACACACACACACGCACGCTCGCAAAGTAAGCACTTCGCCAGCCTCCAATCCAGTCAGACTTTGTCAGTTAACGTTGACGCAGGCGTGAGCCAGCTGCGAGCGTGCTGACCTTTGACCTTCTTGTTGAAGCGTTTCTGTTTCTGCAGCTCTCTGTTCTCCTCCCGAGTCTCCTTAGCCTCCTCCAGGGCCTCTTCAGAACCCCACACCTCCATACACCGCTTCTCCACCTACACACACACACACACACAGAGATACACGCAAGAACACACACACACAATTGAGTGAAACAGATCTGAATGGATGCAGCAAGGTATGAATCACATTCTGAAACACACACACACGCGCACACACACACACACGCACGCACACGCACGCACCTGCAGTTTGAGGTAGAGCTTCATGTCTCCCCAGTGGGGGTGATGAGGGTTCTTCTTGAGGACGAACCTCAGGGGCGGCTCCCTCAGGTCCAGGTCGCAGTCCTTCAGCAGATACTGCTGCTTGGCCTCGGTGCGGGAGACCAGCTTGTGCTTCACATCACTGTCCCTGGAGGGAGGGGGAGAGGAGGGGGGAGAGGAGGGGGAGACGGAGGGGGGGGGAGAGAAGGAGGGAGGGGGAGAGGAGGGGGAGACGGAGAGAGGGGAGAGAAGGAGGGAGGGGGAGAGGAGGGGGAGACAGAGAGAGGGAGAGAAGGAGGGGGAGACAGAGAGGGGGGGGAGAGAAGGAGGGAGGGGGAGAGGAGGGGAAGACAGAGAGAGGGGGAGAGAAGGAGGGAGGGGGAGAGGAGGGGAAGACAGAGAGAGGGGAGAGAAGGAGGGAGGGGGAGAGGAGGGGAAGACAGAGAGAGGGGAGAGAAGGAGGGAGGGGGAGAGGAGGGGGAGACAGAGAGAGGGAGAGAAGGAGGGGGGGAGAGAAGGAGGGAGGGGGAGAGGAGGGGGAGACAGAGAGAGGGGAGAGAAGGAGGGAGGGGGAGAGGAGGGGGAGACAGAGAGAGGGAGAGAAGGAGGGGGAGACAGAAAGGGGGGGGAGAGAAGGAGGGAGGGGGAGAGGAGGGGAAGACAGAGAGAGGGAGAGAAGGAGGGGGAGACAGAGAGAGGGAGAGAGAATGAGGGAGGGGGAGAGGAGGGGAAGACAGAGAGAGGGAGAGAGAAGGAGGGAGGGGGAGAGGAGGGGAAGACAGAGAGAGGGAGAGAGAAGGAGGGAGGGGGAGAGGAAGGGAAGACAGAGAGAGGGAGAGAGAAGGAGGGAGGGAGGGAGAGAGGAGGGGAAGACAGAGAGAGGGGGAGAGAAGGAGGGAGGGGGAGAGGAGGGGGAGACAGAGAGAGGGAGAGAAGGAGGGGGGGGAGAGAAGGAGGGAGGGAGAGAAGGAGGGAGGGGGAGAGGAGGGGGAGAGAAAGAGGGAGGGGTGAAGACAGCGACAGGTAGATGTGAGTCATAATAATAAGCAGCAGAAGTAGGTTGGATCATTTGAATGCGTTCAAAACGGCGCTTGATTTCAGACCCGGTGCGTATGTCTGTGTGGAGACGTTATAGTGACGACGCACGGGACCGAGAGGCTTTTCTTTTTTTTACCGGCACGCATCGCAGATGGCCAGGTCGAAGCTGTTGCTGAGGTAGGAGTCCATGAAGGGCTTGTCACAGTCGTCACACACCAGGTAGTCCGGCTGAATCACAGGGGCTGAGGGGAGGGACGGGGAGACAGGAGAGTGTGTCTGGGTCTGTTTACGTCTCTGTGTGTGTGTGTGTGTGTGTGTGTGTGTGTGTGTGTGTGTGTGTGTGTGTGTGTGTGTGTGTGCCAGTTCTAGGAGATGAGAATGGGCGAGGTGGCTCTCCAAGGACACTGAACATGTCTCCTTTCCTATGCTCTCGCACAGCTGTTTAGCTAGTAGCCTAATCTTAATCGTGCCAGATCAGTAAAGGCTGGGGCAACTCTTGAGTGATGGTTGCGAGTTTGGACCTTTAACTAACCTATCAACCAGCAGGAAAAGTAGCGGCTAGTGACCGGAACGGACGGTAAGATAACCCCTTCCCGGTGATTACCTGGCTGATGCACCACTTTCACGGTTCTTTGCTCGTCCTCCGCTTCTCCCTCTTCGTCGATGAAGAATCCAGCTCCGGAATCGATCGTCCTGGCGACTTTGGCCGAAGTCGCACCTTCGACCGGTCTGCTGGCCAGTCGGGCTTGCCGTAGCATCAGCGCCCGCTGGCGGTTCCGCTCGATCTTCGCTCTGACCGCGGCGGACAGTTCCACGGTCTTCTTCGGCTCCGACGGACCGTCAGCATCCTCCGGTGTGGGCTGCTCTAGCAAATCCATTCGGTTAGCACTAACTAAAGTTAGCTATCTAGGTAACTAGCTGCTCATTAGGAGATTCGGGTTGACGATCTGCACAGTCTCGAACGTTATATAATTACGGAAGGGGCAGCATTTGTTCGTGGATGTCGGATTGGCAGGTGGTAAGTTTGGTTATCTGGTGATCCGCCGGTTGTACATCTTGAGCTCGCTTCCGGTTTCACGACCTCCAATTCAAACTTCAAAATAAAGGTTCCGCCTGACACTGGGGAATCAATATTGAGCTATGATCAATCATCACGTTTGAGTAGCCTTGATAAATTCAAGGTAGTTTGAACTACATTGTGTTTGTAATATTCGGCATTAGGCATTAGGAAGATAGTAGCGACTAGTGAATTTAGAATAGCATGCGGCATTAGGAATCACATACTGTAATTCTCGGTTTTACCAGCAGGCGGTGCCATTTGATCATGTTATCTGCTGATTCCATTGCCTTCTGTTTCCAGTCAGTTCTTGGCTGCAGGGTTACAGCGTGCATACTTGTATAGTGTACTTAAGGCTATATGGAGGTGCCACTTACTTTTCATGGACACACAGTATACCCCCTTCTTAACCACCACTGATGTAAAAACGGTAGAGTATTGCCAGTATTCATCATACCATTAATTTATTCATCTACCCATTCATTCATTCATTCATTCAGTAGTAATAGTAAAAAGTAATATTTTGGCTACAGAGGCTCAGGCAAACATTCCTGTTCAGTATTGGCGCAAAGCGCATTGTGTTGCCTCTGGGTATGAAATGCGCTATACAAATAAAGCTTTGATTGATTGATTGATTGATTGATTGATTGGCATCAAGTATGTAGTAAGGCGTATCGTTTGTTCTTAGAAAGACCAGACATCCATTCAAATTCAAATTTCTTTTGTTTTTATTACCATGTGACATGTATCACCATGTGATATGTGGTCGATTTTACAGAATCATACAGGATTCAAGTAATACATGATTATGTTTTCATATTTAACATTACATTATGGGAGATACAAAAGCATTGCCATTCATTGCGACTCCCGCGCCATCAGCCCTATTCACATTACTGACAGCCCGTCTCTGTACCTGTTCACACCATAGGTATTACACGTATGTCACCTGTAGAAAGCCTTCATAAAGCCTCTATTAGCGCTACATAAATGCATCTATAACCTTATGTCATGCTTATAAAGGGATCATAAATGTGCCATAATTGTGTGACATGTATTATTCTTTATTCAGACATAACGACCAGTGTCAAAATGTGGCACGAGCCACTACGCCGGACGAGACATAAACCTGTGATCAGTTCTAGATGCTTTGTGACACATTTCTGTAGTTCTTATAGAGGTTGTACTAAGGCTTATTGAAGCCTTTGTAAACGGCACTTCATCTAAAGCAGGAACGGTAGTTGCTACTTGAAACATGTCGACTTAAACTGCGTTTTGACTCTGTCCTCTAAAGGTGTTGTGCCCCCTGTAGGGCTGGTGCTGTAAGTACATCATCAGGATTTGATAATCAGGAAAACCCTGGGTGATCTAAAGAAGGGAAGTATGTATTTATATATCTTAATCAAATGTATATGTTAACATAAAAATGACTTTACACATGAGAAAAAAAACATTGACATGATGTTATTAACAATGTTAAAATAGTTAGAGGGGTGGGTACAGTATATGGGGAGCAGGGGCACTCATAAAAGACTTGTGTTACTATTTTTTACAGTATGCTATTTGAAGATGAACTACTGTTCAATCAGTCTGATCAATAATCAAAATGAAACAACATTTTTTTTATCAGAAGCTTTGTCGACATCGCCACCTTTGAACAAAAAAAAACTTATCCTAGAAGGAGGGGGATGGAAAGTTGAGGTGGAGATCCTTTTATTGTGAGGGATTGAGAACTTAAACGCAGGTGAGTTCAATCTGGCAACTGTGTGCACCGTTTTGCAATGGTTTCCAGGTTGAACAATCTGTTTCCTTTAAAACTGTGAAACTGCGTGGGGCTTTGAGCAACGGGCTTTGAGGTAGGTTTTCTCTTGTTTGGTGGGTGTGTCAGAGGTGTTACCCAATCAGCAGACTGATATATAATCCCCGTTGTGTATCTTCTCAGCTGCCATTTGTGCAACGCTAGCATAACACACAGGGTGTTCAAGGCACCACTGTTTCCGTTTCAATAAACGTTTTGCAACGTTTTGTCGGGGATGAACTCACGTCTGGCCAGGAATTCTGACTCACACCTGCTTGCTTTGAATAGAGAAAACTGTTTACGCTAAAAGTCATCTATATCTGTTCCCAGGTGGCAGCAAATACACAATCAAGTGAATGTGGGAGTTAGATCCAATCATTTAAGGTTCAATGCACCTTTGAAAAGATTAAAGTCTGTTTTATATTTGTATGAGAATTACTTTAAAAGATATTTCCGCTGCACCCAGCTTTCCTGGTCAGATACCATAGACAATGAATCTCATCATCTGACAGGTCTGCAGCCTATTTCCTGTTTTACAAAAGTGATGTTACAACAGTGACCTAACAGGCTACAGTACACTGGGTATACTGTATATTTCATGAAAAACAGTGAAAGTGTTTGTGAAAACACTTAAGATTAGCACAGCTGGATGCACTGTAGAATGATATGAGCAAGTGGGAGAAGATGGGAGGTGAATGATTAACAAGAATTAGAAATACATTTACAACATTTACTATTAATCAATGATTATCGATCACGAACAGATAAAATCGGTCCCCCACGAGAACATTCTCCAAACACTTCTAAGTTCACCACCCTCTTCATTCCAGACATGCTTTTATTTATACCTAAAAACTTTTACCCCCCAAAATCTGTAGGCTCCATAAATTCACAATCACCCAATCACATATAGCAATTATCTTCCAGTTATGATAAAATATACAAATTAATGAAGTTGGAGTGTATTTAATATTTACATTTCAAAAGCCCAACATTTGCTCTTAAATAATTGTAGAATAAATATGATGGGTTATGATTCAGAAAATGAATAGTAATCTGTGGTCCTCAGAACACGTGTGCAAAAAAAACAAAAGTGGAGTGACGCTAACCTACTGTACTCCCTCAGACACGGAATGGGGATCTGAGAGCCCTATATGTTGACATACTCAACTACCTCAGAACTGCATCTTTCTTCAGTAAAGCATTAGATGGACTAAAGAAAGACGCAGGGGTGGAAAGTATACTGGCGAGCTAGCCAGATCCCCGGAGGATCTGAACGACTGGAAACGACGCTAGAGGGCTCGTCAGAGGACCACCTAGAGAGAGAGAGAGAGAGAGAGAGAGAGAGAGAGAGAGTGGGCTCCACACAAGCACAATGCATCTGTTGATTGTTGAGGTTTTGAACTTCCCAGAGTTCTTTGTTGTCTCTCTTCTATGCCCCCACTGGACACGCAGGTCAAAGTTCAGGGACTCCTGAAACAGTTTCTTCAGACGTCTCCCGGTCAGCTGGAGTGTTAGAAGTGTTGCCACTCAGTTCCTCTGGCGGTTTACCGTGACCAGACATGGTCTTTCAAATCTCCCATCATGGGCGGGACTTCGACAGCTTTTAAACCAATTCCGACGCTTGGGTGTGGTCACGTGACGTGTGGGAGGAGCTTGCTCCCGTTGGGTAGCATTATGAGCTGTCCTCACGATTGACAGGTCTGTCTGCATGTGTGTCCATACACACAAATATATGTGTTCATACAGTGCAGTACATACAGTGTGTGTGTGTGTGTGTGTATAGCCTACCTGTGTGTGTGTGTGTGTGTGTGTGTGTGTGTGTGTGCGTGTTTGTGTATAGCCTACCTGTGTGTGTTTGTGTTTATCCTACCTGTGTGTGTGTATGTGTGTGTGTGTGTGTGCGTGCGTGCATGGGCGCGTGTGTGTGTGTCCGTGTAGCGTGCGTGTGTGCTTGCGTGCATGGGCGTGTGTGTGTGCGTGCATGGGCGTGTGTGTGCGTGTAGCGTGCGTGTGTGAGGAGTGATTCGTGTGTGTGTGTAGCGTGTGTGTGTGTGTGAGGAGTGATTCGTGTGTGTGTGTGTAGCGTGTGTG
The DNA here is from genome assembly GCF_949987555.1 of Borostomias antarcticus. NCBI lineage: Eukaryota > Metazoa > Chordata > Actinopteri > Stomiiformes > Stomiidae > Borostomias > Borostomias antarcticus. Next base: position 2,149,538 of record NC_140253.1, read on the forward strand.
TGTGTGTGAGGGGTGATTCGTGTGTGTGTGTGTAGCGTGTGTGTGTGTGTGTGTAGCGCTCCTCAGATGGTGACGGGGCAGGTGATGATCTTGTCCTCCAGCATGACGCTGATGATGAGGAAGACGAAGTAGAGCAGGAACATCAGCATGCCCAGCAGCTTGCTCATCCGCCACTTACACACCGCGATGGAGATGGTGACGAAGAGCAGCATGAGGAAGAGGAGGACGATGGCGCAGAACAGGCCGTTGCTGCTCACGACCACCGGCGCCATTTCGTTGAAACACGAGTACAGGAGCCAGGGGAATGGCAGACTGGAGGAGAGAGAGAGAGGGGGGGGGGGTGGAGAGAGGGAGGGAGAGAGGGATGGAGGAGGAGGGGGGGAGAGATGGAGTAGAAAGGGAGTACATGGAGGAGAGAGGGATGGAGGAGAGAGGGATGGAGAGATGGAGGAGGAGGAATGGAGTTGGAGGGACAGAAAGAGAGGGAGATCACATTAAGTCAATCTCCTCATTTGGAAAGTTCGGGTAACTGGTGGACATTACACACCCAGCCCTGAACTGTTTTGTGTGTGTATAGAAACGTGCGCTAGTTGTTTTGTGTGTGTATAGAAACGTGCGCTAGTTGTTTTGTGTGTGTATAGAAACGTGCGCTAGTTGCACCGGGCCGTACCCGACGGTGATGTCGAAGATGTTGGAGCCCACAGAGCTGGAGACGGCCATGTCGCCCAGACCCTTCCTGGCCACGATCACGCTGGTGATCAGGTCTGGGATGGAGGTGCCGGCCGCCAGGATGGTCAGGCCCATGATCTCCTCAGTGACCCAGAAGGTCTCTCCAACCTGAGAGAGAGAAGAAGCGGGAGGATTGGAATTGGGAATCGTGGATTTATGACCATATCAGCAGAAACTCCAGCTCTGGTTTAGACACTGGTTCAGTTACGGCTGCGGTTAAGACTTGGTTCGGTTACGGTTGTGCTTAAGGCTTGGTTAGGTTGTGGTTCTGGTTAAGACTTGGTTCGGTTACGGTTGTGCTTAAGGCTTGGTTAGGTTGTGGTTCTGGTTAAGACTTGATTCGGTTAAGGTTGTGCTTAAGGCTTGGTTAGGTTGTGGTTCTGGTTAAGACTTGGTTCGGTTACGGTTGTGCTTAAGGCTTGGTTAGGTTGTGGTTCTGGTTAAGACTTGGTTTGGTTACGGTTGTGCTTAAGGCTTGGTTAGGTTGTGGTTCTGGTTAAGACTTGATTCGGTTACGGTTGTGCTTAAGGCTTGGTTAGGTTGTGGTTCTGGTTAAGACTTGGTTTGGTTACGGTTGTGCTTAAGGCTTGGTTAGGTTGTGGTTCTGGTTAAGACTTGGTTCGGTTACGGTTGTGCTTGAGGCTTGGTTAGGTTGTGGTTCTTGTTTAGTTTGCTTAGTCTCGCATGGCCAGACCTATCGCCACACTTTGCTTAATGCTATGCCAGTGCTGGAGAAAGGTCTGGCTGCAACCAATTATCATTGTGGAATAGGGTGGGAAAAAGCTATATTGTATTTCTTTAAACCAATCACAATCGCCTCCATTAAGCTTGTTGTTTTTTTCAACTTGAAACTATGAGAGGGTTTACGCAAAAAACAGCATCCTGTGAGTCAGACTACTTAGGTTAGGTTGTGGTTGCGTTTAAAGGAGTAGTAAAGGGAAAATGCATGTTTAGCCCTGTTTTAAGGTTACTTATGATCATATAAAATGGTTCAGATCAAAACGTTGACAAAACTAGCACTTTTGAGGGAAGTCTGATAATTGCTCTACCACCGTTTTGGTCATACAATGAATGTGGGTGGGCACCGTGAAAAATCGTTCAAAAATATGTTAAACTGTCAACCTGTCACCATTGTATATGATCATAAGTAACCTTAAAACAGGGCTAAACATGCATTTTCCCTTTACTACTCCTTTAAGACTTGGTGAGGCTGCTGTTGTGGTTCAGACTTCCCCAGCGCCATGTGAGATCCAGATTAAGAGTTCCAGGTTCATCTGACGGTGGGTCTGGTGAGATTACAGGGGAAAGTAGCACTTGCGGCAGGATCGGGATTGGGATTAGGTGCCACGGTAACACAGACTGACGGGGCGGCTGGACAGGGGGATGCACGCGTGACATCATCGGCAAACATGATTGGATTTCTCTCAGAGGACAGACAGGTTTCAGAGAACAGGTGTCACTGATTTCTCAAAGTGTTGTGTATTTTCTCACTGCTCCCACTATGGACAGCAGCTTTGAAAGGAGGCACTACATCCACTATGCAGGCCTCTCATTTGGGAATTGGACTGTATTTATTTATAGTATACCATAACTACTCTGTTCACACTGGTGTCACCCATTCATGTTTATTATATATTGATTTATTTAACCTCTATTTAGACAGGGAGTCACACATTACACGTGGGTAGTAACCTGAGACAGAGAGAGATAGAGACTGATAGAGAGAGACTGATAGAGAGATGAGAGAGAGAGATAGATAGAGATGAGCATATATATATATATATACTGTATATATATATAGAGAGGGAGAGAGAGAGAGCGAGAGAGAGAGAGAGAGAGAGGGAGGGAGGAAGGGAGAGAGAGAGGGAGGGAGGGAGGGAGAGAGAGGGAGGGAGGGGGAGAGAGAGAGAGGGAGAGAGCGAGAGGGAGGGAGAGAGAGAGGGAGGGAGAGAGAGAGGGAGAGCGAGAGGGAGGGAGGGGGAGAGAGAGAGAGAGAGGGAGAGAGCGAGAGGGAGGGAGAGCGAGAGAGAGGGAGAGCGAGAGGGAGGGAGGGAGAGAGAGAGAGAGAGAGAGAGAGGACTGACCTGGTGAGCCCACCACACCATCATGTAGGAGAAGGCTGCGATCCAGGAGATGGAGCCCAGGAAGCTGATGGGGAAGAACCTCTTTGACGTCTTCAGAAAAGGATGTGAAAAGAAAGTCGGTGTTGGCCGATTGTGCAAAGAGTAAATCCAGCTGCAGACCTGTATCAAATTCACCCCGAAAACCGCTATCCCTCCCGGGACCCGTCTAATGCTGTTGCAGTTCTGGGTGATGTAAATCAAACGCACCCCGGCTATGTGACAGTACTAAGTGTGTGTGTTTGGCCGAGCGCTAGGTACAGCAGAGCTGCTTGTGACAGTAATAAGTGTGTGTGTGTGTGTGCGTGAGTGTGTGTGTGTGACCCAGGGCTAGGTACAGCAGAGCTGCTGAAGAGGTAAACGTACTTCTCTCCTGACGTCCGGCAGGGTGAGCCAGAGAGGAAGGACGATGGGCAGGATGACCAGATAGGTCAGCCGTTTACGATTGGTCTCCGGCCACGCCAGGCTCAGGGGCTGGTCCTCGTCTTCCTCCTCCTCCTGAGAGCAGAGAGAAGAGGGGAGGAGGAGGAGGAAGACGTAGGAGGGACAGAAATAAAAGAAGACCCTCTGTGTTTGTAAACCTCAGCGGAATCACCACCGGGAGAGAGACTCCGGGAGAGAGACGTGAAGCATGAGAAAGAAAAGAGCGCGTACTTCTCCCACGTTGCCGTTGGGCGGTGTGACCTCCACCGCCACGTTGGAACTGTTGGGGAGGTTCTTGTCTGGAAGGAGAGACAGAGAGAGAGAGAGAGAGAGAGAGAGAGAGAGAGAGAGAACGACAGAGAGAGAGGGAGGGAGGAAGAGAGGACAGGGAGAGATGGACGGAGAGTTCAAGTTCCCCAAAGCACAAAAACACAGCATGAGGAGAATGCATGAGCATCCTTCTATATCTCCTCCTCCCCTCCCCTCTCCTCCCCTCTCCTCTAACTCACCATTAGGAATGCCGTTAACGCTGTCGTCTTTGCATTTATGCTTGGCCATCTTGTGGAGAATGGAGGCTTTCTCTTTGAACCGCTCTGGAACACAACCAGTAGAATGTAATGAGCTGCTTTGTGTGTGTGTGTGTGTGTGTGTGTGTGTGTGTGTGTGTGTGTGTGTGTGTGTGTGTGTGTGTGCGTGCGTGCGTGCGTGCGTGCGTGGTTGTGTGTGTGTGTGTGTGCGTGCGTGCGTGCGTGGTTGTGTGTGTGTGTGTGTGCGTGCGTGGTTGTGTGTGTGTGTGCGTGCGTGCGTGGTTGTGTGTGTGTGTGCGCGTGCGTGGGTGCGTGCGTGGTTGTGTGTGTGTGTGTGTGCGTGCATGCGTGGTTGTGTGTGTGTGTGTGCGTGCGTGGTTGTGTGTGTGTGTGTGTGTGTGTGTGTGTGTGTGTGTGTGTGTGCGTGCGTGCGTGGTTGTGTGTGCGTGGGTGTGTGCGTGCGTGGTTGTGTGTGTGTGTGTGTGCGTGGGTGCGTGGTTGTGTGTGTGTGTGTGCGTGTGTGCGTGCGTGGGTGCGTGGTTGTGTGTGTGTGTGTGTGTGTGCGTGCGTGGTTGTGTGTGTGTGTCCTCAGTCCTCACCGTCGTTGAGCGGGTCCAGTGTGTGGATCATGAGCTGGAAGATGCTGTTCCTCATCAGGGTGTTGTGTAGAGAAGCACAGCTGCCCTCCCTCTGCAGTCTGGGTTTGGCCTGCAGTACAGCCAACAACTACAGACCTTAACACCACTCTACCAATCACCTACAGACCTTAACACCACTCTACCAATCAACTACAGACCTTAACACCACTCTACCAATCACCTACAGACCTTAACACCACTCTACCAATCAACTACAGACCTTAACACCACTCTACCAATCAACTACAGACCTGAACACCACTCTACCAATCACCTACAGACCTTAACACCACTCTACCAATCACCTACAGACCTTAACACCAGTCTACCAATCACCTACAGACCTTAACACCACTCTACCAATCACCTACAGACCTTAACACCACTCTACCAATCAACTACAGACCTTAACACCAGTCTACCAATCAACTACAGACCTTAACACCACTCTACCAATCACCTACAGACCTTAACACCACTCTACCAATCACCTACAGTCCTGAACACCACTCTACCAATCACCTACAGACCTTAACACCACTCTACCAATCACCTACAGACCTTAACACCACTCTACCAATCAACTACAGACCTGAACACCAGTCTACCAATCACCTACAGACCTTAACACCACTCTACCAATCACCTACAGTCCTGAACACCACTCTACCAATCACCTACAGACCTTAACACCACTCTACCAATCACCTACAGACCTTAACACCACTCTACCAATCACCTACAGACCTTAACACCACTCTACCAATCACCTACAGACCTTAACACCACTCTACCAATCACCTACAGACCTTAACACCAGTCTACCAATCACCTACAGACCTTAACACCACTCTACCAATCACCTACAGTCCTGAACACCACTCTGCCAATCAACTACAGACCTGAACACCAGTCTACCAATCACCTACAGACCTGAACACCAGTCTACCAATCACCTACAGACCTTAACACCACTCTACCAATCACCTACAGACCTTAACACCACTCTACCAATCAACTACACCTAGTTAACCTTTCTCTACTCGCTAACCTGGTTTATTTAACCCATCTATTCTGTACTGCTTATCCACATACACATGCACATAGTGCATACACACACATACGAACACACACAGTCAGTCACACATGCGCACACACACATAATCAACCCTTTCCCACACAAACACAGACTATATAAGATGTGAGATTCAGGAACGAGGTTCAGAGGACATTTGTAAGTTCAAAACACACACACACACACACACACACACACGGAGGGAGGGAGAGAGAACAAACCGTCACACACACACACACACACACACACACACGGAGGGAGGGAGGGAGAGAGAACAAACCGTCACACACACACACACACACACACGGAGGGAGGGAGAGAGAACAAACCGTCACACACACACACACGGAGGGAGGGAGAGAGAACAAACCGTCACACACACACACACACACACACACACACGGAGGGAGGGAGAGAGAACAAACCATCACACACACACACACACACACACACACACACACACACACACACAGAGGGAGGGAGAGAGAACAAACCATCACACACACACACACACACACACACACACACACACGGAGGGAGGGAGAGAGAACAAACCGTCAGCTTGTTCCCATCTTCACTGTTCCCACTGGTTTCAGGTGCCTTCAGAGAGAGGAGGACAGAGGAAGACAGAACGTGTGTGAAGTCACATGTAAACACACACTCTTACACACTTATACAGTACAAGTGAGGACAAACACAGACACCTTTCACCTTTTTATTATTCACCTCTCTGCATCGCTTAGTGAGGCAAGGAAAAACATGTCTCTGCTCTTTGTACTTGTATGTTGTAGCATGTGACGATTAAACCTGACTTGACTTGACTACCAGTTTCAACAGGGGTCAAACTTCAAGCATTTGCTGTTAAATCACTATAAATCACTATAAATTGCTTTATACAGATAGGCCTATATAAAATATAGTGTGTATACTAAATAACTACTATATTTGTGTTCAAACGTCCAAGGGGTGGAATCAAATTGAGATTGAAAGGTGCGCAGTATCAGGAACATACGTAATAGATTCTAATGTCATAACGAGATTAGAAAGATGAAGATGAGCGCCTAATGCTGGTGCCAGTTTCTATTCAGATCATTCAGATCAATCAAAAGATCCAGTTCAGTTTTAGGAAATAAATGTTTGATTTTAAATCTGATGATTGGTTTCAAATCCTAGGAGTTTGATCCCAGAAGCCGTGGTTCTCAGAGGGTGAGGACGATGGAGGCCACAGAGCAGGGGGGGAGGAGGGAGGAGACAGGGGGGGGAGTAGGAGGAGACGGGGAGGAGGAGGAGGGAGGAGACGGTGAGGGGAGGAGGAGGGAGGAGACGGTGAGGGGAGGAGGAGGAGGGAGGAGACGGTGAGGGGAGGAGGAGGAGGGAGGAGACGGTGAGGGGGTGAGGAGGGAGGAGACGGGGAGTGGGAGGAGATGGTGAGGGGAGTGGGAGGAGGGAGGAGGAGACGGTGAGGGGAGGAGGAGGGAGGAGACGGTGAGGAGTAGGAGGGAGGAGACGGTGAGGGGAGGAGGAGGAGGGAGGAGACGGGGAGTGGGAGGAGGGAGGAGACGGTGAGGGGAGTGGGAGGAGGGAGGAGGAGGGGAGTACGCCCAGGATTGTTTATTTGGGTGAACTATCCCTTTAAAGTGTTAGAGCTGCAGCTTCCTATGAACCAAAGGCAGGCAGGTCATTAGGGGACATATACAGTAGAACGCAGGGGTGTCACCAGAAACCTCCCTCCCTCACACACACACACACACACACACACACACACACACACACACACTACAAACAAACCCTCACTCTCTCTCATACACATAAACACACTCTCAGACACCACTCTCTCTCTCTCTCTCTCTCTCTCTCTCTCTCTCTCTCTCTCTCTCACACACACACACACTACAAACAAACCCTCACTCTCTCTCATACACATAAACACACTCTCAGACACCACACTCTCTCTCTCTCTCTCTCTCTCTCTCTCTCTCTCTCACACACACACACACTACAAACAAACCAACCCTCACTCTCTCTCATACACACAAACACACTCTCAGACACACACACTCTCTCACACACACTCTCATGTACGCACACGCACACACAAACAGCTGGTGAACGGTGAGTGATAACTATACTGTAGGCATTTCAGAGAGCAAGGTGCATTATGGTCTGGATATGGAGTAATAAAACAGCAGGTCTGTAGATAGCGGATGGTATGATGGTTGTCATGGTTCCTTAGGACTTGGAAAGCCCCTCGGTGTGAATAGTGTAGTTTGTGCTGTCAACTGATTCCTTCCCAGAATGCAATGTACCTGTACCTGTAGTGGTTATATATGACGAATTAACTTTCTATATTCTTCTTCTATTCTTTCCTTGGATGGACAGTAAAGTTGTACTCTATTCTATTCCACCACGGATTTACCTTTGTGAAGTGGCCTGTTCTATCTCGCTTGCAGCGATGTTGGACTCGTGCTGGCGTGTCGGTTGAGTGAGAGGTCAGAGGTCACGGTCGGCGGTGTGTGATTCTATTTCTGTGCATCTCGGGTCAATCCCCCAGCCTTCTAACCTTTAGTCCTTGGAGCCCGGCCCCCCCCCCCCCCCTCCAAACCCCCCACCTCACCTCTGAGGACTCGCGCTACGGGACGGGGGGGGCGACAGCAGAGCAATAATCCCTAATCCTCTGTGAATAACACAGGGTCTTCAATTCACCTGCAACCTTCAGATAGGCACCGTGTCTCTGACCGTGACGACAGCAGGAGAAAGTGTAGTGGAGCAGAGCGCTGGGATCTCTTACTTTATCAACAGGGAATCAGAATTTGCAATCAGGGTGAAACTGTTGGATCGGTAACCTGCCGGTCTGTCTACCTGCTTGTCTGTCTGTCCCCTGTCTGTGTGTCTCTCTGTCTGTGTGACTGCCTGTCTGCTTGTCTGCCTACCTGTCTGTCTGTTTATATCCACATACCTACGGTACCTACTCATTACATTACATTACAGTCATTTAGCAGACGCTTTTATCCAAAGCGACTAACAATAATTGCATTTAACGTAGGAAGAGCCAGTGTACTACTACTTGCCAGAACTCACAAGTGCATCTTCTCTCTAAAACAAGTGACTAAGAGCATAATAATACTCATTTCTATGCCGGTGCTAATTGTTAAGTAGTTTCTATGTCGGTGGCTATGCTAATTGCTGTGGCGTTGTCGGAGGGAGAGGGAGGGAGGGAGGGAGGGAGGGAGGGAGGGAGGGAGGGAGAGGGAGGAAGAGAGAGGGAGGGAGAGAAGGGAGGGAGAGGGAGGGAGGGAGGGAGGGAGGGAGGGAGGGAGGGAGGGAGGGAGAGAGAGGGAGGGAGGGAGAGAGAGGGAGGGAGGGAGGGAGAAGTAGGGAGAGAAGGGAGGGAGGGAGGGAGGGAGGGAGGGAGAGAGGGAGGGAGGGAGGGAGGGAGGGAGAAGAAGTAGGGAGAGAAGGGAGGGAGGGAGAGAGGGAGAGAGAGGGAGAGAGAGGGAGGGAGGGAGGGAGGGAGGGAGGGAGGGAGGGAGGGAGGGAGGGAGGGAGGGAGGGAGGGAGGGAGGGAGAAGAAGGGAGGGAGAGAGAAGCCTGATGGTATCTTTGCTTTACGAACCCTTTTAAAGTTTTTTTTTTAGAGTCTTTTTTTTTAAATAGTGCATCGCCAGGTTCCTTGCCAAGTTGTTGAATATGATCTTTGTTATACGTAGAGCAGTATCTACAGAGGATCAGTGGTACACCATGTGGTACACCTCACAAAATATCTAGAGGGTAAGTGAACGAAATTGTTTCTGTACCGAGGCCTTGCTAAACATAGGGTCTTATCATATGTGCTGTGACTGAGCGGTATATATAGACGTGTACAGAAGACCTGGGATCAACACTTCATGAGTTATACGTGTGTAACCGAGTTGAATTGGTTCAACTCACTCCTCAGTATAGATACAGCCCTGCCACAGTGACCCTGTGACACATGATGGAGCAACGAAACCAACGAACAGCCCAACAAATGTGTAACTCTGGGGTAAATCCAACAAATACTCCATTTTGATCAAGATATTTGACTCAGGCATGATGAACCAAACTGCTGACTGGCAAGAGCTGCTGATTTAAATGCGCCATCTTTCTAGGAGAATAAACACGATGATCTTTCTGAAGATTAAATCAATCTATTATGAAGACCAAGAGGGAACATGAAGATTTTCAAAAACTTTTAGATATTTTTATTTTTATTTTACAGCATCCCCTACTATAGTATATATTTCACCTTTACCTGCACCATGTGTGTACAGACAGTAGAGTGGTACAGACAGTAAAACCATAACGCTGCTGTAAGTGATCAGGTCCAACCCATTAACCCTCTCTCAGGCCTCCAAAAATGGATATTTAGCATTTTGGAAATGAAACACTTCATACTGTTTTGTGTCAGGCCTTACTGAGACGGGTTGTGGTATAAAGATACAATAAATACATATAATTATTTATCAATAATAAATATACACCATGTTTTTTTCATATTTGGAAAAAAAAAAGCATCAGAAAACAAATTAAATTAAAGCTGCTTCGCAGCGATGAGGCGGGGCCAGGCAATTTCCGACAAGTTTAGGAGCAATAAGCGAGAGAATAGGAGGACAACAAGAAAGTTGGCATTCCAATGTTCATTTTGTACATTCATATCGTATCGTAAAAACATTTGTAAAACATTTTGATGCATTGTAAGCTCGATTTTGATAATTCAACAATCTGGTCAATGAGTTTGTGAATTACAGTCTGAACATCCAGTGGAGCAAGTTGTGTGGTGTTAATTGATTGAAAAATGTGGGATGAGATATGTTTATTAATTTTTACAGGTTTTGTCTGTTTTTCTTTATAATTGAACATTAACTTCAGCAGCTGTGTACTCAGTCAGTTGCCAATCAATCGATTTAGTCATTGTAATCCTCGGCGGGGGCTGGGTAGGGTTGCCAACAGCGATGTCTTCGGAGCTTGCGTTGGATTGTGGGTAATGTAGTTTTCTCTGTATGTAGTGTTGGTTTCAGAGGACAGAATTAAACATATTTTTAAAAATTCAATTTTTGAGATAAAATTCTGAAAAAATCATACTACATCTTGGATATGTGGCCAATGTTGTCACTTTTTATGAGGATGATCAGACATTGATTTGGCGAGAATTAATAGGAACTGTATACAGAACTGTTAACAGTAAAACTTTTTGAAGTGCTGTGGGCTCTATTTTTCATATTTCAAAAATCTGTGAGGATCGTTTGGTAAGGACAGTCTGAAGATACAGTAGATCAATTTTGGTGTCAATTGAACAAAAAATGTGGGAGGAGATAGGTTTGATAGGTTTTACAGTTTATGAAGAAATCAGAGTGATGGACTTCAAAATTCCTGCAAGGTCAAAGCGTATGAAAGTTTTGTCTCCCTTGGGACTACATTCACGTGGTGGATTTACAGTGATAGCACCTATGGCTGATTTGTTATGATTTTTTTTAAAGTTTTAAACTTTAGACTGTTGCTGTAGCGCCACCTTCAGGTTTATTGACCTACAATGCAGGTTGAGGACTTTGGGTATAGTACTGGAGCTTTGTGCAAATTTTGGTGATTTTTTGTCCACGGGAAGTTAGACTTCAGTGGAAGATGGAGAATAATAATAATAAGTAAAACATTTTCATGCATTGTAAGCTCAATTTTGATAATTCAATAATCTGGTCAATGAGTTTGTGAATGACAGTTTGAAGATCCAGTGTAGCAACTTTAGTGTTAATTGATTGAAAAATGTGGGTTACAGGTTTTGTTAGCTTTTTTTTCATAATTGAACATTAACTTCAGCCGCTGTGTACTCAGTCAGTTGCCAATCAATCGATTTAGTCATTGTAATCCTCGGCGGGGGTTGGGTAGTGTTGCCAACAGCGATGTCTCCGATTCGTTGAGCTTGCGTTGGATTGTGGGTAATGTAGTTTTCTCTGTATGTAGTGTTGGTTTCAGAGGACAGAATTAAACATATTTTTAAAAATTCAATTTTTGAGATAAAATTCTGAAAAAATCATACTACATCTTGGATATGTGGCCAATGTTGTCACTTTTTATGAGGATGATCAGACATTGATTTGGCGAGAATTAATAGGAACTGTATACAGAACTGTTAACAGTAAAACTTTTTGAAGTGCTGTGGGCTCTATTTTTCATATTTCAAAAATCTGTGAGGATCGTTTGGTAAGGACAGTCTGAAGATACAGTAGATCAATTTTGGTGTCAATTGAACAAAAAATGTGGGAGGAGATAGGTTTGATAGGTTTTACAGTTTATGAAGAAATCAGAGTGATGGACTTCAAAATTCCTGCAAGGTCAAAGCGTATGAAAGTTTTGTCTCACTTGGGACTACATTCACGTGGTGGATTTACAGTGATAGCACCTATGGCTGATTTGTTATGATTTTTTTTTAAGTTTTAAACTTTAGACTGTTGCTGTAGCGCCACCTTCAGGTTTATTGACCTACAATGCAGGTTGAGGACTTTGGGTATAGTACTGGAGCTTTGTGCAAATTTTGGTGATTTTTTGTCCACGGGAAGTTAGACTTCAGTGGAAGATGGAGAATAATAATAATAAGTAAAACATTTTCATGCATTGTAAGCTCAATTTTGATAATTCAATAATCTGGTCAATGAGTTTGTGAATGACAGTTTGAAGATCCAGTGTAGCAACTTTAGTGTTAATTGATTGAAAAATGTGGGTTACAGGTTTTGTTAGCTTTTTTTTCATAATTGAACATTAACTTCAGCCGCTGTGTACTCAGTCAGTTGCCAATCAATCGATTTAGTCATTGTAATCCTCGGCGGGGGTTGGGTAGGGTTGCCAACAGCGATGTCTCCGATTCGTTGAGCTTGCGTTGGATTGTGGGTAACGTAGTTTTCTCTGTATGAAGTGTTGGTTTCAGAGGACAGAATTAAACATATTTTTAAAAATTCAATTTTTGAGATAAAATTCTGAAAAAAATCATACTACATCTTGGATCTGTGGCCAATGTTGTCACTTTTTATGAGGATGATCAGACATTGATTTGGCGAGAATTAATAGGAACTGTATACAAAACTGTTAACAGTGAAACCTTTTGATGTGCTGTGGGCTCAATTTTTCATATTTCAAAAATCTGTGAGGATCCTTTGGTAAGGACAGTCTGTAGATACAGTATATTAATTTTGGTGTCAATTGAACAAAAAATGTGGGAGGAGATATGTTTGATAGGTTTTACAGTTTATGAAGAAATCAGAGTGATGGACTTCAAAATTCCTGCAAGGTCAAAGTGTATGAAGGTTTTGTCTCACTTAGGACTACATTCACGTGGTGGTTTTACAGTGATAGCACCTATGGCTGATTTGTTATGATTTTTTTAAGTTTTAAACTTTAGACTGTTGCTGTAGCGCCACCTTCAGGTTTATTGACCTACAATGCAGGTTGAGGACTTTGGATATAGTACTGGAGCTATGTGCAAATTTTGGTGATTTTTTGTCCATGGGAAGTTAGACTTCAGTGGAAGGAGAATAATAATAATAATATAGGCAAATACAATAGGGTTCCGGCAGCTACGCTGCCTGGCCCCTAAAAAGACTGACTTCAAGGTTATTAACAACACAGGTGTACACTGTAAGCTCTTTCTCTCTCTCTTTATCTCTCTATCTCTTTTTCTCTTTCTTTATCTCTATCTCTCTCTCTTTCTCTCTCTCTCTCTCTCTCTCTCTCTCTCTCCGGCCTGTCCATCCAAGCTCTTAGTCTTAGTCAGGATTAATCCACACAGACCACATTTAGAGTGGTCATTTCTGCGTGTGAACTCCTTCAGCAGGTCTCAGGTCACAGGATGACAGCCCTGGTTGGCGGCTGCGCTACGGGTTTTTAGCGCTGGTGTACTATTTTAACTTCTGTGTTCAGAAGGGATGCAAGTATTAACTAGCTACAGTACAGACCGACCAACATATTACATCAGGCTATAAAGATGCGATATGAAAAAGGTATTAAGTGCATTACAAATGAAGGCAAACAGTGTAAAAATGATCAGGCTCAAGTCATTATACTCGTTAGCCGCTTGGTAAAACCAGTCTGTCACAGCCCGATGATAAAAGGATAAAAGTCACCTCAATAATGTCTGTATTTGTATTAATTCACATGTTTTAGAAAGAAGATGCACTTGTGAGTTCTGGCAAGTAGTAGTACATTGGCTTTTCCTACGTTAAATGCAATTATTGTTAGTCGCTTTGGATAAAAGCGTCTGCTGAATGACTGTAATGTAATGTAATGTATTTGTTTGTGAAGGGACAATGCACATCCACAATACTATATATGAGCCAGATTTAGCCCAAATGGCTAGTTTCCATCTGCTGTTCCTGGCCGGATATTTAAAAGGCAACCTAGGTCTAGGTCTCAGATCGGCTTAGTCATGACCTTTGAGCTTTAGTGATATAACTAAACTGACCCAGAATCAGCATCTAAAAGAGTACCTCTACTATGAACTGTGGTTTTCAGCAAGCGATTTTTTTTTAAACAGGAAGTGAGTGTTAAATGAATGGATGATCAGATCAGAGAAGAAGCACAGTGTAGAGGGGCATGTGAAAGGAAACTGAGGTGTTCTGCATCCCAGGCAGAAACAGTCTGCAGTGCCCTGTCTTCTACAGAGAGCTAAACCCTGACCCAGTCCCCGTTGGTTCACGCTCATTACAACATGCTGTTCACGTGATTACAACAAATCTTTTTCTACATGTAAACTTGAGAGTCTATCTCATGGTTGTCTCGGGTGCAGAATCAGGCTGGAGCCCAGCTCGCCACACCGCGGCGAAAGGCTGACTTTGTGTTTGCTGTCGTCACCGAAGGTAAGAAGTTAATAGGGTATCAGGAGGCGGGATTGGATCGGGCCCCAACCAAAGGATTCCACTGACCTCTGCAGAGACCGCGATACAAACCTGACGTCTACACGCATCTAACTGTCGGTTGGACGACCAAATCTTTACTCTGACTAACAGTTAATGAACATTATTCAAAAACGATGTGATTGGTTGATTTCACAACGGTTTGCGGCCTGCAGATGCGTTCTGCTCCACCAGCTCGGCCATCCTGCACCCTGTCTATAATTAGCTGGGTTGCAATTGGATTGAAGGATTTGTCCCGGGATTACCGAAGACCTCCCGACATATGAGGGCAAGCAAGTCGCACATCAAGTGCCCGATGTGCGAAGGAGAGCGGTGAGGAGGCCGGCTAACGGGGAAGCTGAGCATCGGGCCACGGAGCTTCCCGCCATTCACAGATCTAGCAAACGAATGAGTGCAGAAACAGAACTAGCCCTGCCACTCACTGGTGATGCTGCTGATGTGTTGCAGCAGTGCCAGAAATGTTTATGTAGGCCTACTACAGTGAGAATATAGTCTTATATTGGCAATAAAAATAATCATAATAATAATAATAATAATAAATACACCAAATTTAGCTTTAAACACATCTTTGGTCCTTGGAAAGAAAATGTTATGCAAGATTCCAGTCAATTGCTGCAGGTGTCCTTTGTCTATTTCACATTTTTTGGGAGTTACATCTTTGAAATGTGAGCCGTGGTCATCTGATATTTTGGAGTACTGCTTGCTGGAATCATATCTCAAACCTTGTATTAGATATTCAACATAAACAATATACTACCGCATATTGATAGGAATTGTTCTCAATAAAATCAGACAAACAGATGCCGTTTAACATTAAATTACATTACAGTCATTTAGCTGACACTTTTATCTAAAGCGACTAACAATAATTGCATTTAACGTAGGAAAAGCCAATGTTCTACTACTTGCCAAATCTCCTTGTTCTTAGTCGACCAGCCTAACTGGGTTTGCATAGTAGGCTAGCCTATATGTCTCTGAAGATCTTGCAGTGGGAAGGCAGTATAATAAGACCAGCTGTGCTAAGAAGACAGCCTAAAAACGCCCCCCTCTGCTCGTTCACCTGCTCTCCATTACATCAACACAACATCTGAAAGCAACGCATGTGATGGAGAGAGAGCACAGAAGAGGAGGGGAGGGGGGTCAGTTGGGGAATACAGTCGTTTTCATCTGTTCTGTTTTTGTGTTTTTAGTACCACATCCATTTTATCCTTTTTCACAACAAGCAGAAACACTGATCTGACATGTCTGTTAAAGTGCCTGCACACGGCCCCAACCAACGGCATCCAACACCAACGTTGAACTGGTGTGCCATGTTTGTTGGTGACTGTTGGCATCGGTTGGATGGATTTTATAGCTGAAATTTAAACTTCCAACATTCTAACAACTGACAACTTTAGAATGTTGGGTGTTGGGGGTTGGTTGGGGCTGTGTGTAATCACCTTTAGGGCAGCCTGGCCTGATACTGTTTTAGCCTCCTAACAAAACTTGTATTCTCCTTCTGCCTTTGCTGCGTGTTTGCATTACATTACTGAGAAAACATTCCCTCAACTTTATAACAGTGTGTTCTGAACCAGGGTGCCGTGAACGAAACACGTTGGAAACCTCATAATGGAACCAATCCCAGTTCAAACTTCAAACCCTAACATGGGGCTCTTTAACCTCCCTGCCACGATTGGCTAGGTGTAATCATCATGGCATGACAATAACACATCTGGCCAATCAGAGGGCAGGATGGAGCTCTCTGATTGTCCAGATGTGTTATTTACTGCTGCCATCTTGCTTACACCTGTCCAATCATCTCAGATCTACACTGGTCCCAATGGTGTTGTTTTGGATGTCAGCGTGTTTAAGGTGTGCCTCTACTAAGCTGTAAAGACAGATGTTTAGACAGGGCATGTATGTTGAATGTTTACCTTTCCTGAAACCTACACGCCTCACACACACACATACACGCACACACGCATGCACACACACACACACACACACACACACCCCTCTTGTATTGCATCCGGCCTCCATCTTAACTAAAAGAACAGCTGCATGCTCTTGTTGGAATGAGGACTTTAATTACATGGAGCATAATCTTCCAAGCTGTCAACCACAGTGATGATAAAAACCGATAGATATCTGACAGGTGAATGATTGTTTTCCAAAATTGCCTACAAAAGATCGGAATCAGGGAACATCAGCCGTGGTATCACAAAGTGCTACATTTTCCTATTTTCATCATGAACGAGTTATGTTCACACACAGTCCTGAATAAGAGTTGGATGTCTCTGTGTAACCACAGTGTTAGATCTCAAAGCGCAGCCGGGCTTATAATAGGACTGATTGGGATGTCCGGGGACCAGCAGGACGTCCAGGTGGTTTGACCTTGCACGAACAGAGACATGCAGGGCCACAGCTCGGCCCCCAGGAAGACACACACAGGTGACAGTCTAATCTTAATCCCTGGTAGATCGGCTGTCTCCCTGTCCGTCCAGACACCTCCCTTAATACCCTTCCTTCCTTCGTTTATGTGTTTCTTGCACTTTGTCTTGATGCTTTTAATGTCTCATGTAAAGCACTCTGAATTGCCTTGTTGCTGAAATGTGCTATACAAATAAACTTGCCTTGCCCATCTCAGCCCAGAATCAATGGGGAGATGAGTCAGATGTACCCTGCTGAAGAGAAGTATCTCTATTGGAATCCAACTAGCATGGAGTGTAGTGGGATAATTTCTGATTTTAATCATACTGCCAATGGCCAATGATCTAGAGCTATCGAGCACTTCTAGATGGTTCTGGGCCTGTCCTCATTAGAACTAGAACCTTTGGGACTGGTGTAATGGTTCACTGGCAAATCTATGTTTCTAATATTATAGTTTCTGATCAGCCTCTGGGCATTTCCTACTGCTCAGGTAACACTTCCTGGTTGGTTTCTGGGAGGAAGGGGGTTCTGACAGGTTGACTGTTTTTCTCAAGCCATTAATGTTCATTAGGGTTGAGGACATGGGGAGTGCTGGTGTGTAGTAATGTTGGGGCCCTGTGCGACCTCACCTTGGGCGCGGTCTCCAGCCGGTCCACCTGGATCCTCCCTCCCAGCCTGCTCTTCATCGCCTGCTCCACATTGGCGTTGAACTTCATGAAGGTGACGTACGTGGCGTAGCACATCAGTAGGCTTATGCTCTCATTGTAGGTGATCACGTTGTCCAGGAAGAAGTAGATGAGCATGAGCAGGCCGATGATGTAGAAGGACACGTCGCGGAAGAGCGGCCACCAGGTCAGGTTCAGGATCTCCTTGGAGAAGATGGCGCACATCCCGATGACGAACAGTATGTTGAAGACGGCGGAGCCCACGATCGTCCCGATGCCCACGTTGCTGTGGGAGATGAAGACACCGATCACAGAGGTGAAGAGTTCCGGGGCCGAGCCCCCGGCCGCCATGAAGGTGGCGCCCGCCACATCGTCGGAGATCTCCAGATACTCCGTGATGACGGTCAGCGCCGGCACAAAGAACTCGTCGCACACGATGGCCAGGGCGACGAACATGTACAGCATGCCACACATGTGCAGGATCACGTATCCCTGGCGCCGCTCCTCCAGGCTGAACAGGTCCGTGGGGTAGTCCCCTTGGTTCATCTCTTCCGACTTGTTTCCCTTACGCATGGCCGCCACCGGCGTGTCCTCCCACTTCCCCTTGGTGCCCGGCTTGTTCCCGAACGACAACAGAGTTCTGTGGGGCGCAGACGCTTCCGACCGCCCCCCTCCTCCCTCCTGGCCCGGCTGTTGGTCTGTCGTCACGTCGGAGGGCCCGCCTCCCTGGAGGACGTCGGTCCAGGAAAAGGCACTCCAGGAGAAGACTGCGCTGAGGGCCAGGAGGCTGAGGGCGAAGGTGAAGATGCGGGCCGGCCGTAGCTTTCTCCGGACGCGCTGGTAGTGTCGTCGCTTGCAGCAGACGCTCGGGGGGGAGGAGGCCCCGGAAGATTCCATATTTGCGCCTCTGGAAAGTAGCATCGCATCCATGGTCCAGGACGGGTCCGGGTGGGAAGGCTAGGTGGGTAGGAGGGGGGGGGGGCGCAGGCTGTGGGTGGGGGCTGGGCCTAGCGTTGGGGAGGGGTCGGGAGGGGGGTTTTACCGAGCTCGGGGCATTGTGCTCCCAGCTTCTCTAAACATGCTGGAGGAAGCCTTGGCGGGAACCTGGGTCTGGGCCGAACAAAGGATTCCTCATATTAGTTCCTGAAACACAGAGAGAAGAGGAGAGAGAGAAAGGGGGGGGGTATTTGTGTGAATGTTCTATCTCAAGGAAGGAAGACTTTCTGGACGTTTAAATGCTTGGGAAAGTCACATTCAGATTTTTTCTTGGCTGTGAATACAAGCAGAATACAACATTAGAGACCAAATTCCAGTGCAACTTTTCAGGGCACCAAAACTCCAGGCCTACTCTAAGACTCTAGACCTACTCTAAGACTCCAAGCCTACCCTAAGACTCCAGGCCTACCAACAGACTCCAGACCTGCCCTAAGACTCCAGGCCTACCAACAGACTCCAGGCCTACCCTAAGACTCCAGGCCTACCCTAAGACTCCAGGCCTACCCTTAGACTCCAGACCTGCCCTAAGACTCCAGGCCTACCAACAGACTCCAGGCCTACCCTAAGACTCCAGGCCTACCCTAAGACTCCAGGCCTACCTACAGACACCAGGCCTACCCAAATATTACAGGCCTTCCATAAGACTCCAGGCTTACCCTAAAACTCCAGGCCTACCCTAAGACTCCAGACCTACCCTACGTGTCCAGGAAACCCTAAGACTCCAGGCATACCCTAACACTCCAAGCCTACCCTAACACTACAGGCCTACCCTTAGCATTCAGGCCTACCCTAAGCGTCCAGGCCTACCTACAGATCCAGGCCTACCCAGTACCCACTAAGGAGCCACATCCGTCCTGTGGCACTTGGGCAGTGAGGCCTCGCCGCTGCAACCAATCATGTGGCTTTTCCCCTAAGCCCTAACCTCTTTCCACTTGTGCTGATCTCAGGGGATTTGACAGGTGTGCGCGATGCGCCAGAAGCTCCAGCTTGCTTTCTGGGTCGCTGGCTGGATGTGGAACCATGTCACTGGACATCCCACTGCCCTCTCCTCAGGAGTGCAGAAGGGAGAGCTACAGTTAAGGACTTGATTTATTTCAGGAACGATGACTTGACGGTGTTGAACTGAAGCCAAGGGCCAACAATGACCCCTCTTCTTCACTAAACCCCTCAAATAAAGCAGCTTAATTGAATTTTAAACCCCAAATCTATTTTGCATGAAGAAACAACGTACCATTCATCACAAACTTTGTGAATATCTTGGTTTTACCTCTTTACAGTGCAGAAAGATTGCATTTAACCAGTGGAAACCATTCGTATTTAAATTTAATTCGCTCGATTTTAAATCCAGTCACTTTCAGTTCAGTTTCCAAACACTGTCATATTAAGACAGACTAAAATGTTGGCTCTAAATTTTCCCAAACAAGATGAAAGTTTTCTTTGCAATAGACCTATCAAGCTGGTACCCTAACCCTGGAACACACACATACTCATCCCCCCCCACACACACACACACATTCTACATCATCTGAACCTCTATATTTTCCATATTTGACATTTGAGTCATGGGCTGTGATCTCAGCATGCTGATCCTGCAGCCAGCTCATCTCAGGAGAGAGAGAGAGAGAGAGCAGCTTAGAGGAAGAGAATAAACCTGCGCAAAGTAGCTTCCAATTACCTACCTGCTACCTCCTCATTCCTGATTACTTTGTTTTGCTCACAATCGTTCTCTATAAATAAAACAAAAAACGAATCTGACATCAAACCCATAAAGGTGACACCGGAGGTCACAATAGCTTATCTTACCAATCCATCCAAATCCATTATCCTAAGCTGCAGCTTATGCATAAACAGGAGCACTGAGCCTATTGGTTTTTTATCATTCCCACATTCCCGTTCATCTCCGAAAGCCAACTGGAACCAGTAGAAAAGACCAATGCATGCCTTGAAAGCAACCAAATGTACTGTGAAAAATCACATACTGTAGGTCTATTCATCCTGTAGTACTTCATAGACACTAGTCTAAAACATTAACCAGTGAAGCTCATTTAAGTAAATATAGAGTCAATAATCATATATATACCCCACTGCAGGCTCCCGTAGCAGTTGACAGAGTCTTAGATTTCAGCGTCCATTAATTCCCATGTGAAAGCAACGGATTCTGATTGACAAGAACCTAGAACATCCAACCGGTGTGGCTGAGGCAGATCCTCTGTGGGATCTTCTGAGAGGAGGTGGAGCTTCTACCCAGGAAAACAGTAGCCACCAAAGATGAAGACTCCTCCCTCCCTCCCTCCCTCTCTCTCTCTCCCTCCCCTCTCTCTTGCCCCACTGTGGCACCCAATGGCCAACCAACCCCTTCACTATACAACCGAATGATGGTTTTCATGATGTTGGCGTAAGCTCCAATTAATGCCTCCGTCTCATTTTGGCCTACCATGATGCATTGCATGCAAATTCCCTTCCTTTTGTCAACGCTCGAGGGTAACCGTGGCAACAGATGAAAAACTGAGGATGTATATCTCTGTTGTTGCCCAATACAGATTTAAGGTTGGAGAAAAGAGCTGCGTATAAATTTATTTCATGAGATAAAATGGGAGAGCATGGCCATGATACGAGCTCACCAAGGCCTTCCAGGGTAACCTTTCCCTCTTTACTGGGCCTCAGCACTCAGCTAATAGGCTTTCAGTGCAACACCTGCTCTTCATGGAGACAGAACGCAGGCGGCACACCACCACCACCAGGTGCTCTGACTCCATGATCCTCCAGGACTGGGATCACAGCTTGGCCTTCCCTGTCAGAACCATTAGAACAGCCAATCATATTTCTGTTTACAGATTATATCTGTAAGGAAGCTCATAGGCCTGTCATGTGGGAGTGGGGTGGGAGTGTGTGTGTGTGTAGGGGGGGGGGTTTAGAGGTGGAGGTGGGTGTGTGAAGACAAATACTTTCAAACACTTCATCTCTGTATTTGATCCAGGTGTAGAGGCATTGCAAGGCAGATACCGACAAAATGGTTCCCCTATGGAGGAGGAGGAGGAGTGGCTGAGGTGGAGGGACTGGGCCAGGTGGACACGTGAGTGCTGCTTTAAATCCTACAGCTCCCCCCC
>NC_140253.1:2176141-2212929 GCF_949987555.1 Borostomias antarcticus
TGACCTTTCTGTGCCGTCTTCTCCAGGTAGGGGAAGTTGTTGGTGTCTCCAGATCCCACTTTGAAGAAAGGCACTTTGAGCTCGTGTAGAAACTCCACAGCCATCTAAACGATTAGGAATCACTCATAATCTTACAGATGAACTCACAATAAAATGAATCCTCTCACGCCACTGTCCCATTCCGTTTTCAATCCACAAGCACAATTAGAATCCATACTCATATTATTCAATTAACATTTTATTTCATCACCACATCTGGGATTCCTATATACTCTACCTCGTCCATTCCCGAGGCGGTGAAGAAGATGCCGACCTCTTTGGCGTACTTCTGCAGCTCCCGGTACTGCTCGTGGCTGAACTCCAGGTGGCGCTTGTGCTCTCCGTAGGTCTTCCCCCAAGAGTGCTTGGACGTGTACGGACGCTCCAGGGCACGTTTGTTGAACTTGTGCTCCAATTCGCTCTTCTGGAATTTCGCACAGTCGGCACCGCAATCCTGTAATGTTGAAGAGTGAATAACAGTAAAAGGTAGCCTAGATCAACCAGATGTCGTTTGACGTACCGTACCTAACTACATAGATTCAAACTACAAAAAAAGGTAGCTCAACATAAAACTAATGCCAACGATCTCCGCCCATTCCGTGTTCAAACAATTGTAAAGTGTCAAATTTAGTACCAAGCATGAGCTGCCTTTACCGTTTACACCCATGAATGAATTTGTTGCACCGCACGACATGGTCGCGATACAGGACAGGGTGCAGTATGATCACCAAAATCAATAAATAGTTCATTCAATAATAATCACCTTAGCCATCTTAATCATTTTCTTGGCGATACCGATATCTCCTTGATGGTTCTGTCCTATTTCGGCGATAATGAAACAGGGGCTCGAGCCCCCGATCATTCTGCCCGGACAAAGTTCGAATTTCAGAGGCATTCTTAAGTGTTGGTTTATTGATAGGAAGCACACTGGTAAATGTATGAATAACTAGTAAGTAAGCTTGTTAGCTGCCCGAGGTGTGTGGTGGAGATCCGGGTCTAGTATCTGGATTGCCGGAGAGAAGCCGATCACTTTCAACGTTGCACATCCGGCACTCAAGAGGAATCCTCTCATTTCAACATAAAAGTCCTCATGAAGAGCGACACTGAAGTAGCATGTGAATGCGTGCATTATTGATGATAATAATAAGGTAGTGTTTATATAGGCTATAAAATGACCATAACTATCATATTAATTCATGCGGCAATTTGTATAATACCAGTTTCAACCTGAAATAGCCTACTCATAACAGATTATTCCATTGCTTTTTTATTCACAAGAGTAAAAATCCCATCACATTTGATCGTATTCCGTTACATTACCTAATCAAAGACTATAGTATTCCTAATCATACTTATATTTGCGCTTCCCAAATTCAGCAACCCGGATATAACAACTGTCAGACACAATATACATATTTTAGGTAATACACTTTAAACTAATGACTGTATTTTCTCATCAACATCTCCGACAGCAAAAACATTTATTTTCTTCCAAAGGAATCACCTTGAGGTTTGAGATGTGAACCCAGGCACGCTGCACATCACGGGACGGATACGTCTCAGATCGCCCGCCCACTTTGGACAGATCTCACGTTCGATTGGTGCGACGCCCCAATCAATCAAACCCCCACGATTCTGATTGGCCCTTTCCACGTTTCCTCTACATTAGCCATTGCTGCTGTTTTTTTTCGCTCTAATTTTTTTCTCTCCGTCTCTCGGCAGTTCGGTTCGGACGACTGACACACGGCTCCCCCGTTAACAACCCCCCCCCCGTAACATTACCAATAAACCACCCCTAAAATACCTAACTAGACATGGACGATTTCGACATGCTGACCGCGCCGCCCGCCGGTAACGGGACGGAGGAAGACCCCGCCGCCGCATTCCTGGCCCAGCAGGAAAGCGAGATCGCGGGGATCGAGAACGACGAAGGCTTCAGCATCCTGGACGGCGGAGAGGTGCCCTCGTCGCTTAGCAATAACCTCCCAGCCGACGCACTCGGTAAATCCTAACGTCCTAACGGGCGATGATAGTGAGCTGGTTATTGTCGTCCGTTTTGGGCTTTTGGTTCAACTTAACGACATGATTAAGGATGTTAAAAATGGGTTAGGGTTAGTTTCAGATGTCCTCCTGCATGAATGA
This sequence comes from Borostomias antarcticus, assembly GCF_949987555.1. Taxonomy (NCBI): domain Eukaryota; kingdom Metazoa; phylum Chordata; class Actinopteri; order Stomiiformes; family Stomiidae; genus Borostomias; species Borostomias antarcticus. The sequence continues at coordinate 2,178,323 of NC_140253.1, forward strand.
ATGGAGGTTTGGCCAACGGCTAACGTTAGCCTAGCTTAGCTCAGCTAGCCAGCTGGACAGGGCAGGGGTTATGGTGCGTTCGTTTGTGGTCGGAGGTGCCAAGTCGCAAGTGGCAAAATACCTACCTCCGACCTGTGTGCATTCGAGCTATATACCATTATATCACAGTTACCTAGTTTTATCTATATACCATTATATCACAGTTACCTAGTTATATCTATATACCATTATATCACAGTTACCTAGTTATATCTATATACCATTATATCACAGTTACCTAGTTATATCTATATACCATTATATCACAGTTACCTAGTTATATCTATATACCATTATATCACAGTTACCTAGTTATATCTATATACCATTATATCACAGTTACCTAGTTATATCTATATCCCATTATATCACAGTTACCTAGTTATATCTATATACCATTATATCACAGTTACCTAGTTATATCTATATCCCATTATATCACAGTTACCTAGTTATATCTATATACCATTATATCACAGTTACCTAGTTATATCTAGTGCATTCGAGCAACTGGGGGCTGAGAAACATATCCGAATTCACGACGAGGAAGTGCGAGTTCATGCAGTGTTTTATTTAATCATTCCTAGTAGCAAGTCGCAATTTGCCACCTCCCAGTTATAAACGAACGCACCATTAACCTAGCTGCGTCAACTCCATCTAGCGTAGCCCTCTAGTGCAAACTCGATATTGCAAAGCTTGCTGGTGCTGACTGGCTGTGTTGGTGACATCCTGTTTCTCGACGAATGTGTATTGTGGGCAGAATATATTCTAGAGATGGCAACGGGAAAATAATAACAGCTATATCAAATAGCTAGCTAATGTTAGGTCTTCGCTAGCTGTCTCACAGACGATGGACTAGCCAGGTAACGTTAACTTAGTATCGCTGGCTGTTATGAGATGACTAGTTCTGTGCCGCATAGTACAAAGATGCAGGTGGTAGTATAGTGCAACTGCATCTCATTTCAAGCCTCTCGAGTTGGCAATGAATGACCTTTGGACTCTCACATGGAACTGTCGCCTTCAGGAAGTGAGAATATTGGACATTTATTAGAAAGAATCGCCACCCGGCTCAGGGATTGTGAAACAGTGATTGGAGCGGTAGTGCTCCGTGCTTACTCATCACTCCTTCAATATGAACCTAGCTTTCTGTAAGGGCTACTCTCTGACCTATACACTGTATATAGACTGACAGTCTTCCAAAGATGAGCTCGGCCTCCTCGTGGACATAAACCAAGTGTTGTTGCCTGAACCTGGGATGATTTGCCGAACTGACAGTTTTATGTAGACAAGCGGATTTAATCATTATTTATCTAATTTGAACTTGTCTTCTGTCAGATGGAGCTGTCAACGGAGATCTACACGAGGTAATATCTGTGATTTTTTGTTCGCATCAGTGAGAATTGTTGCGATCTTCAGATCAGGGCAAAAGAAAACCTCTTCAGAGATGCTCAGTTGTGTGATTGTTGTTGTTTTTTTGGGGGGGTGTGCTTGTTTCGCACCTCAGGAGAGCAACGGTCCGTCTGATGCGTATGCAGCCATCTCCAGCGCCGACCGCCTTCAGGCAGAGCCGGAGAGCTTGCGCAAGTGGAGAGAGGAGCAGAGAGAGAGGCTGGAGGCCCTAGGTAAGCAAAAACACACACAGAGCAGAGAGAGAGGCTGCCGAGTGAATCGTGAGCCCTCGTGAGGTCTTCCGACGGTCAGGCTATTGCATGAATGTGGCGACATCGCACGCATAATTTATTACATGACTCTATTGGTACAAACATTTACCCGCCAGCGTGGCAGATAGCCTCTGAAATTTAGTCGCAAAATGGAAATTTTACCCGCCATTGGTGGGTGGCGGGTGTTAATTTTCAGCCCTGGATGTAACGGTATGAAAAATTCATACCACGATTATAGTGACCAAAATTACCGCGGTTATCGGTATTATCTCTGTATATATATATATATTTTTTTTAAATACAGTATGCTGAAAATGTTCAATGAGTACTGATAGACAGTCTGGAATCATTTCAACAACTTTTATTTAAAAAAGCACATAACATAGGGAAAACCAGGCCTCTCAATGGTTGAAAGGGCATCATGTCCTTTGCTATGTAATATGGAAGGGCTGCAGTGAGGTATTTGGCATTTTTGGATGTGGGTGCGTAAGCGTATCATTTCCTCTGAAGTCGAAACTGGGAATGACATCGGACTGTATGTCTATAGTAGGCTATTTACCGTGGTTATTCAAAGCATGGTAATCAAACATGGTTTTAATGATAATTTATTTTGAAAGGGTAATACTAATGGTCGGGAATTTTTACCGTGAAACCGGTAACCGTTTCATCCCTAGTTGAACCGAAGCACAGCGCAGAGTCAGAGTACAACCGCTGCATAAGCACACACACACACACACACGTGTGTCCAGAATAGGCATCCTCCGTTTAGTTTTATGGATAAAGATGGATGAGTCTTTGGCTGTCATGATCACGAGACCCTTTCTCCATTTTCTCTCTGAATCCCATCTCCCCCCCCCCCTCCCTCTCTGCTGATCTCTCTCTCTCCCCCATCTCCCTCCCTCTCTGCCTATCTCTCTCTATCCCATCTCTCTGCTGATCTCTCTCCCCCCCATCTCCCTCCCTCTCTGCTGATCTCTCTCCCCCCATCTCCCTCCCTCTCTGCTGATCTCTCTCTCCCCCCATCTCCCTCCCTCTCTGCTGATCTCTCTCTCCCCCATCTCCCTCCCTCTCTGCTGATCTCTCTCTCCCCCATCTCCCTCCCTCTGCTGATCTCTCTCTCCCCCCATCTCCCTCTCTCTCTGCTGATCTCTCCCCCCCCATCTCCCTCCCTCTCTGCTGATCTCCCCCCCCCATCTCCCTCCCTCTCTGCTGATCTCTCTCCCCCCATCTCCCTCCCTCTCTGCTGATCTCTCTCTCCCCCCATCTCCCTCTCTGCTGATCTCTCTCTCCCCCATCTCCCTCCCTCTCTGCTGATCTCTCTCTGTCTCTCTATCTGTCTTCCTCCCATCCCCAGACGCTAACTCCCGCAAGCAGGAGGCGGAGTGGAAAGAGAAGGCCAAGGTGGAGCTGGAGGAGTGGCACACTCGGCAGGACGAGCAGCTGGAGAAGACCAAAGTCAATAACAGGTATGGTCTCTCTCACACACACACACACACACACACACCAGTCCGGCCTTGGTCTGCTTTTTTGTCCAATGTTGACTTATTTCACTTTGCAGGTTTCACCATTTTGTCATAATAATATTATCAATAGTAGGCAGAGGTATGATATTTAGAGCTGTTGTGTGACTTGGGAGATTTGACTCTTTTATAACGATGATATAGAGCTATTAGTAACCGTAAAAGAACCCTCACGGACAAGGTTTTTTTCAGATGGAGCCCTCATCAGGTTCGCACGGTGCTGTTCGGAACTCTAAATGGTTCTCGCTGACCCGAAAAGGGTTCTGTCTGGAAATCTCCATTTAGATGGTTCTACTTCTGTTCCACTGGTTCTTACGGCGCATGACAGCCCTGCTGCCCCAGCAGCAGACTAGCCAGTAGAGAGTTCTAGAGGACAGGAGCTCGTCGGTAACCTAACCCTGCCTGTCTGCCTGGCACGCCTGCCCTATCAATAATGTACAACCAGCAGCAAAGCTTCCACACTTTTCCGTCTAGCGTTCCACCTGGCTTTTGTCTGTCTCTAATGTGGAGGGGTTGTGTGGGTGTTCTGTTAGTTTCCTGGTTGGGGTCAGTTCTATTTCAATAATGTCAATTCAGGAGGACGCCGAACGATATGTGCTGTCTTTGAAATCACCTCCTGAAGTGACCGAATTGAAACTGAATCTTTTAACATCCCTTATCCTGATCTGTCTGTCTTGTCTGTTTTTATTTGTCTTTTCTTCTCCTCCTTTTTACCTCTCTCTCTCTCTCTCTCTCTCTCTCTCTTCTCTCCCGCCTCTCTGCTGCTCTCCTTGTGGATAACCCCACCCTGGTCTCCTGCCCAGGGTGCTGGATGAAGACTTCTACAAACAGCCCTTCTCTGAACTCATTGGTTATGTGTATGTTGCTAAACTAACACCTTTTCTTTTATCACTCCATCCTCATCTTCACCTCCATCTCATCTCATCCATCCCTCCGTCATTAATGCACTCATCTTTTACGTCCGGGTTTTTAGTAGTGTGTTGTTGTTTTTTTTACTACCCTTCATCATTTCTTATTGTGTTACTGACTCGTATCTTTAGCTTTGCCCCACTGCAAGCTAGTCTAGTAAAAGTGGATGAGTCATGTTTTTTTTTTGTTTGAGTATGGTGACTTTGCATCTCAGCATGGCTCATTTTTTGGAAGAATGCCCCCTAAACCTGGTGGTGGTTTCTCAGCATGCGACGCGCGTTCTCAGCGTGTGTTTGTTTTATCTCACGGCACCCCCACCCCCCCTCATCTCACGGCTCGCTCCACGGCTCGGTCATGCCAACATGGCGTTTCACTTGCCATGTGTGGTGGTTTGTGGCCGTAGCGGTTTCGTTGGCATTTTTTATCCTCCTCATGTGTGGTGTTTGTTCCTCATTGAGTTGTGCGATCACGACCATCCCGTCACCCCATTTGCAACTGATTTGAATCCTCTTACACCTTTGGATTTCTTAGGTTTATGAAATGTGTGTTTTTATACGCGAAATATTTATACGTGCACAATAACACAGAACTAGTATTTGATGATTTTTAGGAAAGATGATCATTTTAAGACTAGTTTCACAAAATATATGTTTTATTGCGCATAGTGTGACATAGCTTTAAGACATACTGATGAGACAAGCTTTGTTTTGATAGGCTACAGTTTTTCCATAGACTTGCCTGTAGGTTTGTTTGAAGCAACTGTGTATACTACAGTATCAAGCCCCAGCTTACTGTTCATCCATAAGACTTTGTACACTAACAGAACGGCCCACACCACAGACCTCAAGTGATGTGCTCTTAGCAGACCATCATATACACAGCCATTCACTTTAGTTGCACCAAACTGCATACTTGGCAGCATCTCATAGATCACAGAATTAGAACTCTTATGTATTCTAGAATTGTCTGAACTCGACCAATTCTAGAATGGTAGGAGGTGTGATTGTCCAGCTTGCTTCCTTCCTCTGTTTCTCTGCTGTGTGGCACTGTATCCTAGAAGAACTGCATACGCATGCACACACACACACACACACACTCTTCCCTGGTGCAGAGGTGGTGGGGTCAAAGCAGAGGGAGATGTTTTTGTAAGAGCGATGGGGAGAGAGAGAGAGGTTGAAGGAGATTATGTAAGAGCTAATGCACTGGAACATATCCACACACCACACTGTTTCCTGGGCCAGCTGTAAGCCACATGCTGACGTAACAGAGGCTGTTTTACAATTATTGTAATAATTTTCCCCCCTGGGGATCAGAAAAGTATCTATCTAATCTATCGTTATCTTTTCTAATCTATAGGATTCCTCCAAATTTGATTTTCCCATAGTGGTTAGTTGTCACAGGGTCCAAGCCTCTGTCCAGTAACTTTTGTTGGTTAGATCTCAGCATTTATTCCACCTTGTCTTAGCTTGCTCATTTGAGAACTCTCAAGTGGATACACAGTTGCTTCAAAACATCTTTTATCTATAGCCTGCTCAGCTAGAACCTTCTGTTAGCAGCAAGCTAGCTAGCTACGGTAGCCCATGCTGTACAATAGGATGCTACATTAGCCTTGCTAGCCTAGCTGCAGCTCTCATATCTGCCACTTGGTCGGTGAGGAGAGCGTTTTGCACCGTCGTGCACACCTGTACTGCACTGTGCTGCTTGCCCAAGATAATCTCTTTACACATTTTCAAATATCTGATCTCCTTGTTCTCGGCCCATGTTCTGCATCTGTGTCTGATGTGGACGAGTGTGCAAAGCAAGCCTGTGCAGCCCAGCCCTGCTCTGCTCTGCTTGGCTCAGCCCAACAGGGTTAAAGGGCACATCGGAGAGCCAATAAACAACGTGGTCTCGTGTGATGTCCCCGTGTGTGACGGCGGTGACCTTAAGCCATTGTGGGAAATTTGTTTCCCTTTACTCTCAACCGACCAATGGCGTCGCACATGCGAGCTGCAAGCTAAGCATTTTGGAAGAAAAGAGAAAAAAAAAAGAGAAAAGGATGTGAAAAGATGAATTGCGTCCGTTTTTTTCCCTCCTTTCTCTTGAAAGTGCATGCTGGCTTTGTCATCTGCATAAAAGCTCATTTTATCTTTTTGGTTTTATTTCCTCTCTTTATCTGACGTGTGATCTGTTTCTCTTCTTTCTTTTCCTACGCACCTTTAAGCACTCACATAAACCATCCTTGCTACCAACTAGACCAGTTAAGTAAAAATATAAAACAGAACATCCCAACTACTTCCTAATATATCTAGATTCACAGAAAGAGAAAATAGATGTTTTACTCTCTGAATAGTAGTCAGTTAGAACCGTAGATGTGTGTGTGTCTAGATCTGCTGCCTACCTGGAGTCCCGGTGTCCCTCTCTGTGATGTGGGTGTGGTATCCTCTAGTGGTGTGCGTTTCTGTATTTGTAGTTGGGTTTGTGACAGTAAACCTCTCATCGGCTTCTCATCCCCATTTTTGCTGTGTGTGGATGGTGAGGTAGACCAGATGGGGAGGGAGGGAGTGTGGGGGTGTTTTCATAGATCTAGCTCCTACAGCCTTAGCGTTTGGTAGTGGATGTGTCCTTTATCCTGGTGGGGTGAGTTTGTGTTAGACCCGTGCCCTGTATTTTCAGTGTCTACTTTTCTGTTGATGTGATTGTGGCATTTTAACGTTTTGTGTTTATTTTTATTTTTATTATACTATTGTTGTTGATGTTGTATTAAGTTCTTTCATTTCAGGTTTTGTGGTAAGCCCCTGTAGTGTGTGAATGACCAATTGAACACTTTGGGTGTCAAGCAAAATTATCACCCCCCTAAAAATAACTATACGTTAAGATTGTGACACAAATGAAGGTAAATCAAATCTAATAAAGCCCTAGTCCATATCCAGTCTTTTGCAACATTTTTCAAAATGGCCGGCTTTCCAGTCACAGCTAGCTATTGAAGATGCACGGCAAAGATCCAAGCCAAGCTGTTGGCATGTTTGGTTGTTATAAAAAAAATTAAAAGTAACCTGCCACCAAGCCCTGCACTGCCCTGGTCAAGTATAGGAACCAGACCTCGGTCAACATACTATTTGAAATCGTTTTCAATCTCTTCATAAATACTTATGTTTAATTGTTCTCATCTGGCACAATGGAACCAGTGGGCTCTTCCCAAAAATCCCCCCCCCCCACCAGATTCAAGCAAACGCTTAAGTAACTGAAAGGATTTCAGATGATATCTGGACCCAGGTGTGATGTGGCTGTTTAACACCCTTCCTATACTTGAACCTTCGGTCATTCAGAGGTGACCAGGCCTCCTCACTGAACAACCCAAGAGCCGGCTTCAAAGTCTTTAAAATAGAACTGCGTTTTTTTTAACCAACCAAACCGCTTGACTATGATCGTTTTCAGAGAGCTTTTGTATTTAATGTTGATTTGTTTCTCATTTAGTTTGTATAAACCACCCCCATCCTTTCATAGAGAGGCTGATGCAGGTAATTGGCGTACGGGTAGGGGGGAGGGGCATGCCTTGTCTGACCGTCTGTTACTATATTCTTCTCATGGCTTGTTCTGGATGTGGCCACTCTTCACAGTGGTTTCTCCCTCGTGTCTGTGGTGTTAATGGTACTGCAGTCCTTAGACTGCCCTGGTCTCAGTCTGCTCACAGTTGGTCTCCTCCACACTCCTCCTCTTCCTTCTCCTCCGATGTAGACGAACGGGCTGGAATAAACCAGTCTTTCAGTGTGAAGAAGCAGGCAGTGGCCATTTTCAACTCAGACGGCCCACCCACTGCTATATTTAACACCATGCAATGCTAAATTGGTCTTGAATGAATCACACCGCTGTTCCCCATATCCGTCTTTAGTATAACGCCTTCACTGGTTAATTGCCAATTGAGCTACTGAATCACTCGATCTATCTGACTAGATCATCTGTTCTCTGGCTCGTTCCATTGAAATCGGTTGCATCCATTGAATTGGGGGTCCAGGCCTTGGCTGGGATCTGTGTCTGAGCCAGCCTGCCCTCCGTAGAAACAGAATGGAGGCACTGCATCAGAACGGAATCATGGAACACCATGACTGAGCTCCGTTTGGGTGTTCTATGTTCCCTATGTTCTATATTCTCAGTGTTCTATATTCTCTGTGTGGCTGGGAGTAGAGGAACCCCTGGAACCACTGTGGGCACTCTGAAGTCAGTCCTCTAGTCTGGTGTCTCATCTGTTAGCCTCCCCCTCTAACTCTCTCTCTCCCTCTCTAACTCTCTCCCTCTCTCTCCCTCCCTCTCTCTCTCTCCCTAACTCTCTCTCTCTGTCTCTCTCTAACTCTCTCTCTCCCTCTCTAACTCTCTCCCTCTCTCTCCCTCCCTCTCTCTAACTCTCTCTCTCTGTCTCTCTCTCCCTCTCTAACTCTCCCTCCCTCCCTCTCTCTCTCTCTCTCTAACTCTCTGTCTCTCCCTCCCTCTCTCTCTCTCTCTCTCCCTCTCTCTAACTCTCTCTCCCTCTCTCTAACTCCCTCTCTCTCACTCTCCCTCTCTCTCTAACTCTCTCTCTCTCTCTCTCCCTCTCTCTCTCTCTCTCTCTCTCTCTCTAACTCTCCCTCTCTCTCTCTCTCTCTCTCTCTCTCCCTCTCTCCCTCTCTCTCTCTCTCTCTCCCTCTCTCTAACTCTCTCTCCCTCTCTAACTCTCTCACACTCCCTCTCTCTCTCTCACTCTCCCTCTCTCTCTAACTCTCCCTCTCTCTCTCTCTCTCTCTCTCTAACTCTCTCCCTCTCTCTCTAACTCTCCCTCTCTCTCTAACTCTCCCTCTCTCTCTCTAACTCCCTCTCTCTCTCTCTAACTCTCTCTCTCTCTCTCTCTCCCTCTCTCCCTCTCTCTCTCTCCCTCTCTCTCCCTCTCTCTCTCTCTCTCTCTCCCTCTCTCTCTCTCTCCCTGCAGAGCGGCAGAGGAGGCCATGGTGTCGGACCTGGATGAGAACAACCCCGGTACCGAGTGGGAGCGCGTCGCGCGCCTCTGCGACTTCAACCCCAAGTCCAGCAAGCAGGCCAAAGACGTGTCCCGCATGCGCTCCGTCCTCATCTCCCTCAAGCAGTCTCCCCTGGTCCGCTAGAAGAGAGACCATCCCTCCCTCCATCCCTCCCTCCATCTCCTCTTACTACTGCCCCAGACCCACCCCCAACCCCCACAGGCATGTGCTGCATCTAGATCTGAGAGGATTTGATAGGCATGAGCAAGATGGCGATCACCCTAAAGGAAATTATAGGGTGCTAGCCATGCTGCCTTGCTGTTGTTGTCCACCTATCCAACCCTCTCAGATCAGGTTAAAATATGGTGGATTTAGAGTGGGGTGTAGAGGTGGTCAGGGGTAGATTTGGGGGTTCAACCTTGACCTTTTGAACTCTTACCCCTCCGCCCCGGGTCCAGAACCACACTACAACCTCTCATAGGGCGACATTTCAAATCATTCCCATGATCCCTCTGGCTGACCCTGCCGTTGCCCTTCTAGAAACATGACCTGTGGTCTTGTTGTAAATGTTTCGATCGTCCCGCCCCCTCCCCACCCCGATTCCCCACCAATAAAGAAAGAGAAGAAGTATATACAGATTTATTTTTGTTTTTATTCTTTTCAGGACCAAACTTTCCTTCCCTCCCGCGTGGATTCATGTTTGGGTCGTGATGTTGAGAAGGCTTGTGGCGTTGTGTCCATTTCAAATCTATGCATTTTCCCCCCCTTTTGAAAACAAAACCCAGGAACAAAACCAGTAAAGACATGTGACCTTTGTGTGCGTCTGTGTGTGCAAATCCTGTTGTGTCTATGTACTCTATATGTGTGTACCCATGTACATATACAGAATATACAGGCAATATATAAATATACAAATGTCATAAGGAATTGTGGTTTAAAAGACTAGCTGTACCCTGATGTTTTGCTTCATGTGTGTCATCGTCATTGTCCAATTGATTTCAGTATCAGTAAAACGTGAATTTAACTTGGAAGCTGGGTTGGTGTCGTTTCTCATGTGATTTGATTTATTGATGGATTTAAAAACACAGACAGGAATCCAAAGGATAACATGAGAAAGGGAAAACCCTTATTTAGGCCACAGTAAAAACATGACATAAAACATACATTTAAAACATTAGAAAAGCTACCCTATAGCTAAAACTGTACATCCTATAATTACTAAAAACTGATTGAATTCCTAGTATTTAGGGGCTATTCCTCTACACTGTCCATGAGCCACTTCCTGAATGTTTTCTTGAAGAAGTATATACAGATTTATTTATTTTTTTATTATTCTTTTCAGGACCAAACTGTCCTTGCCTCTTGCTTGACCAGCAGCTCTTGGATGGCTCAGTGGTTAAGCACCAGCACCAGCCCTGCTCCCGGATCACAGGTTCAAATCCTGCAAAAGTCGATTCTTTCTAATTCTGGTTTGCTGGTTTTCCAGCACAGGTCCTGCTGATCTTGACTTCGTGTCATTATACATAATGAAATGAATGAGGTTGATGTTTTGACCCCTGGAAGGAATGTGTGTTTTAAGAATGAAAATACTTCTGTAAAGAAGCTGTTGATTTGAGAACAGGTTGTGATCATGGCTGCTTAGAGACTGTGTCAAACCCCACTGGGAGAAACGTATATGAAGGGTCCCAGGAATGCATGTTTTAAGAGCCAGACTACGTGTATAGGAGCGGGGGACAGAAGAGCACGTGGCTCAGTGGCTCAGTGGTAAGTAATGCAGCCTTCCATGCATGAGGGTGATGGTTTGAACCCCAGAATGGCAGCCTTTCTCTTAATGTCATTCTTCTTTAGTCCAATGCTCAATGCTGGGGCTCCCATGTCAGAGATTGCCTTTTGAGTCCCTCTAATGACCTACCTGTCAGAAAGTGAGTATTTGAACCGTTAGTAGGGAATCAGGTGTACAGTATGTAGGATGGACCAACACTTCGTGGCACAGCTTTCTGGTAGCTCACTGAGCACAGACTGGCAGTTGTCAAACTTGCTGTGTGTGTTGAGATTTGGCCTCAAATCTTGTCCTAAAGTTATGACTGTCAGTAGGGAATGAGGTGATTATTTGAGTTCTCAGATAGCTCAACAGGCTGGCGTCCCTACAGCTTTGTGTAGGTGCTGCTCTTCCAGCATGGATTCAAATCCTGGCACATCAATCTTGACATCACAACATTATACACAATAAAAAAGGTAAATGCTCAATACTACACCGAAGTTTAGCTATTCATAATGGTATGGTTCATGACTTATCCCTTATCCACTCAGCCACGATTCTGCATTGAGCGATTCATTAATTCCAACATCATCTCAGATTGCCCCTAACCCTAAGTGAGATAACTGATCTTCTCTCAGACCATCACACCCGAGTGTTTGCTGTTTATTTGATTGTCCTAATGCTAAGACCCATCATGGTATATCCAGATCTAAAGCATGTGGCCAGTTCTAACCATGTGGCTCCCCATAGACTCAGTGTTAGAGCTAGCTCTGCTGTTTCTATCCTGGTGATTGTTGCTTTAGATCATATTCATCTGGATTGGCTTAAGCTAGCCTCGCGAAACCACCCTGACCTCCCCAGCTCACATTCTGTTTCTCATCTGACGTGTCAGGTTAGGCTTGAGCAACAAAATGTCTGACTTCCCTAGAGGCTAACTGTCAATCAACCATAATTGATGTCAGGTGCGTTGGTCACTGGGTATGTGGGAATCTCCATTGCTTCAAGGAAATAAAAATATCTACTTCACGTAACCACTGACTGACTGGTCAAACTCATTCCATCATCCCATCCACATGATTCAGAGGTCTAAGTCTATTTTGATACAACGGCCTCTTGTGCTCATGCATGGTTTGAACCAGGTGTGGCCACGCCTCTATGGGAGGAGGCACCCTCAGAGGTACTGTAAGCATGTAAGCCTGAGACTCTAGGGTCAGGCAACCAGGGACCTGACCACCTCTGATTAATCACAGTCATTACTGACACCTGTGCAAGACGGCCAATCACACACCTGGCTCCTTTCCAATGACACACGCTCCTGCCTACCTGCTACCTTGCTCTTTACTGCTTTCTGTGTTACCAACAAGCTGCTTACCAATTAAGTCAAACACCTCTGTTATCAATAAATCATGTTGTCATAATAGGACATAAGATCATCAATGAATTAAAAAACATAAGGGGTATGTATGGCTTTTTTTTTTTCAGACCAAATTTATTTTTATCTACAATCTTCATGAACATTCCCAGGTATGTAGGCCAAGCAATTCTGATCATAGATCTGCCACCCAGGTGTGTCTAGTCCATTACTAGGCCGAGCAGTGAACAATTTAATTATGTCCACCTGAAAAAAAACGTAAGGGGTATGTATGGCTTTTTTTTTTTCAGACCAAATTTATTTTTATCTACAATCTTCATGAACATTCACAGGTATGTAGGCCAAGCAATTCTGATCCTAGATCTGCCACCCAGGTGTGTCTAGTCCATTACTAGGCCGAGCAGTGAACAATTTAATTATTTCCACCTGAAAAAAAACGTAAGGGGTATGTATGGCTTTATTTTTTTCAGACCAAATTTATTTTTATCTACAATCTTCATGAACATTCCCAGGTATGTAGGCCAAGCAATTCTGATCCTAGATCTGCCACCCAGGTGTGTCTAGTCCATTAAGAGGCCGAGCAGTGAACAATTTAATTATGTCCACCTGAAAAAAAAACGTAAGGGGTATGTATGGCTTTTTTTTTTCAGACCAAATTTATTTTTATCTACAATCTTCATGAACATTCACAGGTTTGTAGGCCAAGCAATTCTGATCATAGATCTGCCACCCAGGTGTGTCTAGTCCATTACTAGGCCGAGCAGTGAACAATTTAATTATGTCCACCTGAAAAAAAACGTAAGGGGTATGTATGGCTTTTTTTTTTTCAGACCAAATTTATTTTTATCTACAATCTTCATGAACATTCACAGGTATGTAGGCCAAGCAATTCTGATCCTAGATCTGCCACCCAGGTGTGTCTAGTCCATTACTAGGCCGAGCAGTGAACAATTTAATTATGTCCACCTGAAAAAAAAACGTAAGGGGTATGTATGGCTTTTTCTTTTTCAGACCAAATTAATTTTTATCTACAATCTTCATGAACATTCACAGGTATGTAGGCCAAGCAATTCTGATCATAGATCTGCCACCCAGGTGTGTCTAGTCCATTACTAGGCCGAGCAGTGAACAATTTAATTATGTCCACCTGAAAAAAAACGTAAGGGGTATGTATGGCTTTTTTTTTTTCAGACCAAATTTATTTTTATCTACAATCTTCATGAACATTCCCAGGTATGTAGGCCAAGCAATTCTGATCCTAGATCTGCCACCCAGGTGTGTCTAGTCCATTACTAGGCCGAGCAGTGAACAATTTAATTATGTCCACCTGAAAAAAAAACGTAAGGGGTATGTATGGCTTTATTTTTTTCAGGCCAAATTCATTTTTTTCTACAATCTTCATGAACATTCACAGGTATGTAGGCCAAGCAATTCTGATCCTAGATCTGCCACCCAGGTGTGTCTAGTCCATTACTAGGCCGAGCAGTGAACAATTTAATTATGTCCATCTGAAAAAAAACGTAAGGGGTATGTATGGCTTTTTTTTTTTCAGACCAAATTTATTTTTATCTACAATCTTCATGAACATTCACAGGTATGTAGGCCAAGCAATTCTGATCCTAGATCTGCCACCCAGGTGTGTCTAGTCCATTACTAGGCCGAGCAGTGAACAATTTAATTATGTCCACCTGAAAAAAAAACGTAAGGGGTATGTATGGCTTTATTTTTTTCAGACCAAATTCATTTTTATCTACAATCTTCATGAACATTCACAGGTATGTAGGCCAAGCAATTCTGATCATAGATCTGCCACCCAGGTGTGTCTAGTCCATTACTAGGCCGAGCAGTGAACAATTTAATTATGTCCACCTGAAAAAAAACGTAAGGGGTATGTATGGCTTTTTCTTTTTCAGACCAAATTAATTTTTATCTACAATCTTCATGAACATTCACAGGTATGTAGGCCAAGCAATTCTGATCCTAGATCTGCCACCCAGGTGTGTCTAGTCCATTAAGAGGCCGAGCAGTGAACAATTTAATTATGTCCACCTGAAAAAAAAACGTAAGGGGTGTTTTTTTTTTCAGACCAAATTTATTTTTATCTACAATCTTCATGAACATTCACAGGTTTGTAGGCCAAGCAATTCTGATCATAGATCTGCCACCCAGGTGTGTCTAGTCCATTACTAGGCCGAGCAGTGAACAATTTAATTATGTCCACCTGAAAAAAAACGTAAGGGGTATGTATGGCTTTTTTTTTTTTCAGACCAAATTTATTTTTATCTACAATCTTCATGAACATTCACAGGTATGTAGGCCAAGCAATTCTGATCCTAGATCTGCCACCCAGGTGTGTCTAGTCCATTACTAGGCCGAGCAGTGAACAATTTAATTATGTCCACCTGAAAAAAAAACGTAAGGGGTATGTATGGCTTTTTCTTTTTCAGACCAAATTAATTTTTATCTACAATCTTCATGAACATTCACAGGTATGTAGGCCAAGCAATTCTGATCCTAGATCTGCCACCCAGGTGTGTCTAGTCCATTACTAGGCCGAGCAGTGAACAATTTAATTATGTCCACCTGAAAAAAAACGTAAGGGGTATGTATGGCTTTTTTTTTTTCAGACCAAATTTATTTTTATCTACAATCTTCATGAACATTCACAGGTATGTAGGCCAAACAATTCTGATCATAGATCTGCCACCCAGGTGTGTCTAGTCCATTACTAGGCCGAGCAGTGAACAATTTAATTATGTCCATCTGAAAAAAAACGTAAGGGGTATGTATGGCTTTTTTTTTTTCAGACCAAATTAATTTTTATCTACAATCTTCATGAACATTCACAGGTATGTAGGCCAAGCAATTCTGATCCTAGATCTGCCACCCAGGTGTGTCTAGTCCATTACTAGGCCGAGCAGTGAACAATTTAATTATGTCCACCTGAAAAAAAAACGTAAGGGGTATGTATGGCTTTATTTTTTTCAGGCCAAATTCATTTTTTTCTACAATCTTCATGAACATTCACAGGTATGTAGGCCAAGCAATTCTGATCCTAGATCTGCCACCCAGGTGTGTCTAGTCCATTACTAGGCCGAGCAGTGAACAATTTAATTATGTCCACCTGAAAAAAAACGTAAGGGGTATGTATGGCTTTTTTTTTTTCAGACCAAATTTATTTTTATCTACAATCTTCATGAACATTCACAGGTATGTAGGCCAAGCAATTCTGATCATAGATCTGCCACCCAGGTGTGTCTAGTCCATTACTAGGCCGAGCAGTGAACAATTTAATTATGTCCACCTGAAAAAAAACATAAGGGGTATGTATGGCTTTTTCTTTTTCAGACCAAATTAATTTTTATCTACAATCTTCATGAACATTCACAGGTATGTAGGCCAAGCAATTCTGATCATAGATCTGCCACCCAGGTGTGTCTAGTCCATTACTAGGCCGAGCAGTGAACAATTTAATTATGTCCACCTGAAAAAAAAACGTAAGGGGTATGTATGGCTTTTTCTTTTTCAGACCAAATTAATTTTTATCTACAATCTTCATGAACATTCACAGGTATGTAGGCCAAGCAATTCTGATCCTAGATCTGCCACCCAGGTGTGTCTAGTCCATTACTAGGCCGAGCAGTGAACAATTTAATTATGTCCACCTGAAAAAAAACGTAAGGGGTATGTATGGCTTTTTTTTTTTCAGACCAAATTTATTTTTATCTACAATCTTCATGAACATTCACAGGTATGTAGGCCAAACAATTCTGATCATAGATCTGCCACCCAGGTGTGTCTAGTCCATTACTAGGCCGAGCAGTGAACAATTTAATTATGTCCATCTGAAAAAAAACGTAAGGGGTATGTATGGCTTTTTTTTTTTCAGACCAAATTTATTTTTATCTACAATCTTCATGAACATTCACAGGTATGTAGGCCAAGCAATTCTGATCCTAGATCTGCCACCCAGGTGTGTCTAGTCCATTACTAGGCCGAGCAGTGAACAATTTAATTATGTCCACCTGAAAAAAAACGTAAGGGGTATGTATGGCTTTTTTTTTTTCAGACCAAATTTATTTTTATCTACAATCTTCATGAACATTCACAGGTATGTAGGCCAAGCAATTCTGATCATAGATCTGCCACCCAGGTGTGTCTAGTCCATTACTAGGCCGAGCAGTGAACAATTTAATTATGTCCACCTGAAAAAAAACATAAGGGGTATGTATGGCTTTTTCTTTTTCAGACCAAATTAATTTTTATCTACAATCTTCATGAACATTCACAGGTATGTAGGCCAAGCAATTCTGATCATAGATCTGCCACCCAGGTGTGTCTAGTCCATTACTAGGCCGAGCAGTGAACAATTTAATTATGTCCACCTGAAAAAAAACGTAAGGGGTATGTATGGCTTTTTTTTTTTCAGACCAAATTTATTTTTATCTACAATCTTCATGAACATTCACAGGTATGTAGGCCAAGCAATTCTGATCCTAGATCTGCCACCCAGGTGTGTCTAGTCCATTACTAGGCCGAGCAGTGAACAATTTAATTATGTCCACCTGAAAAAAAACGTAAGGGGTATGTATGGCTTTTTTTTTTTCAGACCAAATTTATTTTTATCTACAATCTTCATGAACATTCACAGGTATGTAGGCCAAGCAATTCTGATCATAGATCTGCCACCCAGGTGTGTCTAGTCCATTACTAGGCCGAGCAGTGAACAATTTAATTATGTCCACCTGAAAAAAAACGTAAGGGGTATGTATGGCTTTTTCTTTTTCAGACCAAATTAATTTTTATCTACAATCTTCATGAACATTCACAGGTATGTAGGCCAAGCAATTCTGATCATAGATCTGCCACCCAGGTGTGTCTAGTCCATTACTAGGCCGAGCAGTGAACAATTTAATTATGTCCACCTGAAAAAAAACGTAAGGGGTATGTATGGCTTTTTTTTTTTCAGACCAAATTTATTTTTATCTACAATCTTCATGAACATTCACAGGTATGTAGGCCAAGCAATTCTGATCATAGATCTGCCACCCAGGTGTGTCTAGTCCATTACTAGGCCGAGCAGTGAACAATTTAATTATGTCCACCTGAAAAAAAAACGTAAGGGGTATGTATGGCTTTATTTTTTTCAGACCAAATTTATTTTTATCTACAATCTTCATGAACATTCACAGGTATGTAGGCCAAACAATTCTGATCATAGATCTGCCACCCAGGTGTGTCTAGTCCATTACTAGGCCGAGCAGTGAACAATTTAATTATGTCCACCTGAAAAAAAACGTAAGGGGTATGTATGGCTTTTTCTTTTTCAGACCAAATTAATTTTTATCTACAATCTTCATGAACATTCACAGGTATGTAGGCCAAGCAATTCTGATCATAGATCTGCCACCCAGGTGTGTCTAGTCCATTACTAGGCCGAGCAGTGAACAATTTAATTATGTCCACCTGAAAAAAAACGTAAGGGGTATGTATGGCTTTTTTTTTTTCAGACCAAATTTATTTTTATCTACAATCTTCATGAACATTCACAGGTATGTAGGCCAAGCAATTCTGATCATAGATCTGCCACCCAGGTGTGTCTAGTCCATTACTAGGCCG
The DNA here is from genome assembly GCF_949987555.1 of Borostomias antarcticus. Classification (NCBI taxonomy): domain Eukaryota; kingdom Metazoa; phylum Chordata; class Actinopteri; order Stomiiformes; family Stomiidae; genus Borostomias; species Borostomias antarcticus. Next base: position 2,196,169 of record NC_140253.1, read on the forward strand.
AGCAGTGAACAATTTAATTATGTCCACCTGAAAAAAAACATAAGGGGTATGTATGGCTTTTTCTTTTTCAGACCAAATTAATTTTTATCTACAATCTTCATGAACATTCACAGGTATGTAGGCCAAGCAATTCTGATCATAGATCTGCCACCCAGGTGTGTCTAGTCCATTACTAGGCCGAGCAGTGAACAATTTAATTATGTCCACCTGAAAAAAAACGTAAGGGGTATGTATGCCTTTTTTTTTTCAGACCAAATTTATTTTTATCTACAATCTTCATGAACATTCACAGGTATGTAGGCCAAGCAATTCTGATCATAGATCTGCCACCCAGGTGTGTCTAGTCCATTACTAGGCCGAGCAGTGAACAATTTAATTATGTCCACCTGAAAAAAAACGTAAGGGGTATGTATGGCTTTTTTTTTTTTCAGACCAAATTTATTTTTATCTACAATCTTCATGAACATTCACAGGTATGTAGGCCAAACAATTCTGATCATAGATCTGCCACCCAGGTGTGTCTAGTCCATTACTAGGCCGAGCAGTGAACAATTTAATTATGTCCACCTGAAAAAAAACATAAGGGGTATGTATGGCTTTTTTTTTTTCAGACCAAATTTATTTTTATCTACAATCTTCATGAACATTCACAGGTATGTAGGCCAAGCAATTCTGATCATAGATCTGCCACCCAGGTGTGTCTAGTCCATTACTAGGCCGAGCAGTGAACAATTTAATTATGTCCACCTGAAAAAAAACGTAAGGGGTATGTATGGCTTTTTTTTTTCAGACCAAATTTATTTTTATCTACAATCTTCATGAACATTCACAGGTATGTAGGCCAAGCAATTCTGATCATAGATCTGCCACCCAGGTGTGTCTAGTCCATTACTAGGCCGAGCAGTGAACAATTTAATTATGTCCACCTGAAAAAAAACGTAAGGGATATGTATGGCTTTTTTTTTTTCAGACCAAATTTATTTTTATCTACAATCTTCATGAACATTCACAGGTATGTAGGCCAAGCAATTCTGATCATAGATCTGCCACCCAGGTGTGTCTAGTCCATTACTACTCAGACAACGTTAGACCAAGTGGGAATCGAACCCACATTGCAGTGCGCAAGTTGCACTGCAGGAATGGAACCTGCATTTGCTGGGTGGCAACACCAGCATTACCCCGTTGAGCTATCCGACAGCTCTGGAAACAAGCGCTCGTCCATCATACTTGTACCTCCTTCCCTACTGACACTCATAATAATAGGGAGGCACTGCAAGGTTTGATCCCACGTCTCAACACACAGCAGGTTTGGCACAGCAGCACATTAGCCCGCTGAGCTACCAGAGAGCTCTGGAACCAGGTGCTCCTCAATCCTACTTACCCCTGATTCCCTACTACCATACTCATAACAATAAGTTCACAACATGGGGACTTCCAGCTTTGAACCCACATCTCAACACAGACAGCATGTTGGGGACATCACAGTATTAGCCCGCTGAGCTACCAGAGAGCTCTGGAAAGAAGTGCTCATCCATCCTACTTACCCCTGATTCCCTACTAAGAGTCATAATAATAGTTTTCAGACATGGGCGCTGCCAGATTTGAACCAACATCTCAACACACACTGCAGGGTTGGCAACTGCCAGCACTAGCCCATTGAGCTATCTCTGCAAATGAGAGCATGTCCATCATACTTACACCTGATTCCACACTAATTAAGGTAAAACAATGTTTCACCCAGGGAACTGCTGGATTTGAACCCACATGGCACAGTATCAGATGGGAGATTCAGCAATTGGATTATCCCATAGAGCTATCTGTGAGCTCTAGAAACAGCAGGTTTTTAACCGTATTAATTCATCATTCCAGACCAATAGAGTTACAATGACATGAAGATCGAGGCGGGGCTCAAACCCATGTTATAATGCACACACGGCAGACATGGCGACTGCTAACATTAGCCCACTATCTGTGAGCTCCAGCATCATTCAAATGAAAGCATCATTCCAGAACAACAGAGTTACTGTATAATGATAGCATGGACAAGGCTAGGCTCAAACACACGTTATAATGAATGTAGCTCTTTATCCACTGAGCTAATTAACCGAGCCATGCTCGGCCTGTAGTCAAATATGATCTAGTCACAGTCAATCAGAGAGCAGGGCTCGCCATGCATAATGGAGGTAGATTGCCTGCTTCAGCATTACTTCTCTGTGTGCTCCCTCTCTCAAGTACTATCCAGTCATGTTTACTGTAACATCATTGCAACATTAGTATAATGCGAACCTGTTCACGGGCAGAGCGAGATGTGAGCCCAGGTTGGATAAATATGTGTGTTTGTCACGGCATTAGTCCACTGAGCCACTTGATGGTTATCCAAAGGGGACATGAAACACTAGAAGAAGTTAGCCTAATTTACAAGTTTGACTCCCACTCTTCTTATCCTTATAGGTTTCACCCTGACAGAGAGACTGGTTTTAAAATAACAAGTTATCCAAAATATATTTTTGACAATAGTGTAGCGCCATCTTGTCCCGCCTTTGAACGTGACGTCACGGGGTTGGTTGCTAGAAATCATAACTACTGTAACTACTGTAGCTAGCCTACACTTCTGTGTTAAAATGGAGAAAAAAAGTGAAACGCGAAGTAAGGGAGGCCACTTTTGTATAGCACCTGGATGCAGCAATGAATTTTACAGAGTGAAAAACAAGACCAAGATTGTCCACTTCCATACTTTGCCTCTTAAGCGGCAAGCGGTTCTGCGACGTTGGCTAGCTGCTCTGAAGCGAGTGAATCCTCCAGTTAGCCGTAATGCTAGGGTTTGTAGCGAGCACTTCGTCAACGAAGACTATGTGGAGGAGCGGGTTTTTGAGGGAGACGAACTAGTTGTTCGTCTGACCAACAAGTTGAAGCCCGAGGCCGCTCCCTCAGTATTTGACTTTACGTCTTACAAGATTGGGTGTACAGACCGTCCAACCCAGTCTACAAGCCAAGTAGCTGTGCGCCGTAAGGAGCGGGCTCACCGGCGAGCCAGTGTAGCAGAGCAGAGAGAGGCAAGTCGGATCCGATAGCAAAATAGGCTCTTTGCACAAGCTCCACTAGGCTACTTCATGAAATTCTACAGGCATATTTATTTCATGTCCTATGCCATTGGATGGAAGTGATCAGGTGTGCCGCACACCTGATTACTCCATCCAATAGTATGGGACATGAAATAAGGATGCCTGTAGAATTTCATGAAGTAGCCTAGTGGAGCTTGTGCAAAGGCTATGATAGAAGGCTAGCCTACTTACTGTTTGTTTGCCTTGAAGCTTAACACTTCAGTGTCTTCTCAGTCTTCGTATGAATCCATAACGATATTATACGTCTTTTGTGGTCATTTATCATTTTTTATGTTGAAAATCCTTGTCATTAGCCGTCACTCTGGCTTTGGCTATCCACAATATTGATTTGATCATATCATAAGCACATTTGTATAGCATGGAGACGTGCGCCCAGGGCGCATGAAATATTCCGTCGCTATCCGTCAACTATCTGCTTCCCACACTCCTACAACAGACCCAACCAATCATGTCAAGAACCATTAGGCAGAACATGACGATTGCAGCACAAATTATAATGAATAACGTAGGCTATAAATCTGATAAATAATCTGTAGATTTTCATCTGCATGGCACTAACTTCTCACTTGTAAAAAGTGGGTTGACATTCATGATGTGACCTAAGCGCAGCTTTCATATTCTGATAGCCCAGGTTGTCCTGGAAAAAAAAAAAAGTTTATTTATTGGCCATGCATTATATGATTGAGATTTTTCAAGCATTTCTGCACAAGGAGACCAGACAAGCTAAGAATTATGGAGAAAAACAAACAAACTGGGTTTTAATACACAAGGTGAACTTGACCATAATGTATTAGCCCAGGCTAATACCTGAATCTCTAGGTGTAGAGCACCAACTACTGGTTAGGAATAGGCTCCCAACAGAGCAATATACAGTAGTCCACAAACATGCTTCTTCTTTCTTGTTAAAGCACAGCCATTTGGTTTATAGCATAATTAATAGATAATATCATAGGCTTATACTCACTGCAACCATAGGAAGCAAGTTCAACCCAGCTTTCTTACCATGGCAGGTTAGTGACAATCAGATCTTGTATCAAGCTCCGATTGGCCAGGATGCTTTGGTCTTCACCCATTTAGAATAAGGTGCACTACACCTCAACTATCTTTCATTACTGTAAACATTTTGTCATCAATAACATGGGCTGGTGAATTCAGTTCAGATTACTTTATTTGTAGATTTGGTTTGTAGTAGTCACCATCCATACAGAGTTTTTCTTTGACAGAACAGTTGAGAAGACAGTCAAGATCCCTTTGTATGAGACATTCTTTGTTTTCACAGATTTCGTTAGGATTCAGGAGTAGTATGCCAGAGAGCGACATCAGTGTTGAGCTGCAGGAAAGTATAGGGGTCAGTGTCAGTGTGAGCACCCAGACAGAGCATTGTCAGCAGGAAGTGGCAACAACATCCAAGCACTACAATGATAAATGCACTCTGACTGATGACATTCAATTCACCCATGACCTTACCCATGACCACTCCTATGGCAGACCAGTTGAGGAATTCAGACCTTCATCACCATCATCTGTTGCATGTTCCGCTGCTGAAGAATGGGAAGGGTCTGAGGGGGCTAGCTCAATGGAGGAAGGCTCAAATACTGAGTGTGATGAGTTTGAAATGAGTGACCAGGAAAGCACTACTGATGATAATGAGAGTGTAAGTGAAGTGGCAGATGAGGAACTAAATATCTCTCAGGACAGAAAGAGCATTGTGTCCACTCATGAATTGTTAAAGCTGTTCCGTGTGTGCCACTGGGAGGGTTGTGGAAAATGCCTAGTCCAGCCACCAACCTTAAGGAAAAGTGGCTTTGGACTACAGATTCATACCGAATGTATTGATGGGCATGACTACACCTGGAACTCACAGCCTTTAATCAGAGGTATGATGGAGTGCAACGTTGCAATACCAGCTGCTAGTTTTGCCACTGGCAATGAGTGCAGTCCATTTCTGGAGATATGTGACACCATTGGTCTGGAAACCCTGTCAAAGAGAGAATGGTTTAACATTCAGAAAGCTTATGTTATCCCTGAGGTAAATGAGGTGTGGACAACACACAATGAAGCTGTGCTGGCAGCAGTGCATGATGAACCACTGGCTGTGTCTGGAGACTGTAGATATGATAGCCCAGGCCACAATGCAACATTTGGAAGTTACTCACTTCTGGATACCAAGTCAGACATGGTGGTAGCACAGGAGACTGTCAAAGTCACAGAGGTGAAGAACAGCTACTGGCTGGAGGTTGAAGGTATGGAGAGATGTCTGTCGAAGGTTGCAGAGTACGGTACACACATATCGGTGATTGCCACTGACTGCCACCCCTCTGTGCAGAAGGTCCTAAGAGAAAAGCACCCAGACATAAAGCATGAATATGACCTGTGGCACATTGCCAAGTCTGTCAGGAAGAGATTACTGAAGACCCACAATGAGGAGCTATATGAGTGGATAAAGATGATAACAAACCATCTCTGGTATTGTGTCAGCACCTGTGGCGGAAGCGCAGCCAAGCTTAAGGAGAAGTGGACCTCCATCCTTCACCACATCACTAATGTGCACCACTGGGCATGTGGTGAGATGATGACAAGGTGTGAGCATGCTCCATACACCCCTGAAGAAGAGAGCATGCGGCCCTGGCTCCAGCCAAACTCTGCTGCCTTTGAACACCTGCAAAAGATAGTCCTCGACAAGGTGCTCCTGAAAAAACTGGAAAAAACAACAGAAAACATTCATACAGGACAACTGGAGAGTCTTCACTCACTTTACACAAAATATGCCACAAAAAGGAAGAAGTTCCAGAGGGAGAGCTTTGAGGCCCGCTTGCGTGTCGCTGCACTGGACCATAACAGCAATGTTAAAAGAGAAACAGCTAAAACAAAGGAGGGTCAGAAACAGCACAAACACCAGTATTCAAAGGGTGCTCACCAGTTTGTGGTCACACCAAGGAAAGTAGAGAAGGACTACACTTTCCGAAAGGACATTGTGTCTGGTGTGATCCGCAGGTGCAAGTCTGTATCCATCCGTGGGGCACTGGAAAATCAAAAAGCAGAGACAAGAGTCACCCTGGCTCAGCACAAAGGTGTTGAAAAACCCGACAAGGCTCACTCAGTGGCAAGACATCTGAGCAGATTTGTGTAAAGGGGTAAAGGGTAAATGGTAAAGGTAACAACTAACACGGGGAAAACTAACACTATAAGAAAATACTGAAAAGAAAGGATTAAAGAACCACCAATCAACTGGGGGTCCAAGGAGGTGCAGGGACACAGAACAACGGCAAGGGACGAGGGTCCGAGGAAGACCAGCCAGGGGTGAGGGTCCAGGGAGGTCATCAGCCAGGGTCCTCCTTTGGGGTATGCGCCCACACACTGGACTGAGAGACAGACCACAGATAAAAACATCAACATACTGTAGTGCATGAGATGAAATATTTGTCTTGAATACTCAACTTGCAAATATCTTCAAAGCTATCAGAGGATAACTTAATAATTCATTCATAAATCACAATATGCATATACTCTTGTTATCTAAATCTACATGTATCAGAAAATTATATAGTTTCTTGGTGTGTTACTGGGCTGTACATTAAATGAATGGTACTTACATTAAATGTCCTCGTAGTATTCAAAGCCATGGTATTCTGGTGATGGGAAGGCAGCTCTGATGGAGGTTACTACACAAGATGGTATAGGGATCCTGTTTCTCCTGCCCAGGTGTCCTCTGGCCCAAAGGGTAAATTGTCTGTAGGCTGTTAACCTAAACAGACTGGAGAAAAAAGCCATGTTGTCTAGTCTATCCTTTGTTGTCATGTGATTCACATTTTACTAACGTTAGCAAGACTAGCAAAGTGGTGACATAGCTTGCTAACTGTACCGGGTCGAGACGACGCTGCTTATACATTTCACCATATAGAGTACAGACAATGGCGTATTGATATAATTTTTACCAGCTAGTTAGACTAGCAAACTGCCGATATCACTTGCTAGCTGTAATGATAGCTAACGTTTGTATAAGTAGCTAGCTAACGAACACGCATAGTTGCATTCAAACAGTTGAACTAGGTAGCTAACGTTAGCTAGCTAGACGAGCTAACGTTAGCTTCTAGACGAGCTAACGTTAGCTACTAGACGAGCTAACGTTAGCTTCTAGACGAGCTAACGTTAGCTACTAGACGAGCTAACGTTAGCTTCTAGACGAGCTAACGTTAGCTACTTTTATCAGCCAGAAAGCGACTGCTAACATTACTGACTTGGCTAAAGAAAAGTGCTTTATTCATACCAACGTTTAGCTATATAACGTTATATGTATACATGTATATTTAACTAGCTATAGCTACATATAGCTACAGCTAGCTAGTTATTGTTAGCCATTACCGGCTGTCGATGGGTCGCTCCAGGGTCTCAGCACGGACATCACGTAGGGAGAGCATGGACACTTCCAAGACTTCCCTTTCTAGGCAGAGCATTTTAAAAGTGCGGTCCAGGGTTATGCACTGAAAATGCTCAAGTAGGTGGTCCACATTCGCTTCCTGACAGCAGATCGATTCAATTGCTGTCGGCTTTTCGGTGCAGTGACCACAGGTACACCAGCTGGTGTTGCCTACCCTCTCCACACATCTAGGAACTACAGATGCCTCCGCGTCCTCGACTTCGTGGAAAGTTTCTCTCCTCCTCACTGGCTCGAAGGCGTAAGCCATTGGATTTCTCTGAAACCCAAAACACCTCTCTACTTCGTCGTCTGACATACCGGTTACCGTTACTGAAGCTCTTTGCAACTCTACAAGCGTATGGATGACTTCGCGCAACCAACCTCATGACGTAGTCAGTGTGACGTAAACAATATGGCGGCAAGCAGCGCAAAAAAATAGCCTAGTACCAAACATAAATCTATTATAATTTAATGTGTAACCATTTTATATACTTTTTTTTTCTCAAAATAAATCCAAATACACTTAGTATCTATAAAACTGGTCAAAGTTATGCCTGTTTCATGTCCCCTTTAAGTTCGTAAACTCGTCATCACTGTAAATGAGGGAAACCTCAGTGTTTCACGAGTATAAATAAAGAGGGGGGGGAGCCATGTAACGTTAACGAGCTTTCACTGCTGCAGCTCACAGACATGGAATTCGTTGAAAGGGAGGAGGCACATTGACCATTAAACTTTTCGTTGTGAAAAAACACTCATAAATATTTTATTTTGTCTAAATAAAGGAGAGATTTTTTGTTTACAAGCTGCTATCGCCATCTACTTCCTACTTCCGGCTGCTGACGGTCCGTTCTCAAAGAAGTTTTAGGTCAGAAAAATCCCAAATTCAGACTACGAGCAGTGACCAGCTGTGGCCACAAGGGGGAGACACAGAGACGGCACATTCAGATTCCTAGATTATTACCGTACGGTCTAGTCCTACTGCTGCGGGAGCAGTGACCTTTCATACAGCCCCATGGCAGTGACCTGGCTGGGAGCAGGGACCTGTGACCACTAGGGGGAGACACAGAGACAGCAGTGACACCCCCCTCCCCCCATGCCAATAATGCCCTTTGAATTGAATTGACAGCAGGCTGAGAGCAGTTACCTGGTGTGACCACTGGAGGGAGACATAAAGACAGCAGTGATTCCATAGGCTCTGTGCACCAGCTCCACTACTTCCTGAAAGTCACTTGGCATCTTTATTTCCTGTCCTATATGATTGGATTAAGTGATTAATCAGGTGTGCGCTGGGTCTGCCTCACACCTGATTAATCACTTAATCCAATCATAAAGGACAGGAAATAAGATGCCAAGTGACTTTCAGGAAGTAGTGGAGCTGGTGCACAGAGCCTATTGAATTGACTGCAGGCTGGGAGCAGTTACCTGGTATGACCACTGGAGGGAGACAAAGACAGCAGTGATTCCATCCCCGCCCTTTGAATTGAATTGACTGCAGGCTGGGAGCAGTTACCTGGTGTGACCACTGGAGGGCGACACAGGGTCTTTCCCGTGGTGTTTGACTATTCGAGGCTGTGAACGAGAATCACTCACGCTGTCTCGTTCTCGCTAATCGAAAGCCTATCTGGTTACACTTTAAGGCGATTTATTTTATTTCTTAATTTAGACGCAGTTGTGCTTGGCAGTCACGAAACTAGCAACAATTAGTCGATCGGCTAACGTTAATGCCAGCTGTGTCAACCCGTTGCTCAAACAGCAACGGTGATGCACCATGAGCATCATTTGTGCTCGATTTAGCAGCACTAACTTTCTAAATTGTTTTGGGCTCAGTAACACTTGAGTACCGGCCGCAAATGTCAAAAATATAGTGGTGATGGTGTAACTGGTTTCGTCTCGCATCAGATATGTTTTATACGACATTATTTTCCAAAGGTTTATTGAAATTTGTATCGAAGAATGCCCCATATTTGGGTGAGATCACGGAGCTGCATCTCGGGGAAGTAACTTTAGTGGAAGTAGTGACCTGTTGTGACCACAAGGGGGAGACAGAGAGCTCGGGTTGTGAGCAGTCCTGGATCCACGTCCATGATCCGGATATGTGACTTGAGCAATGCTATTAATGTCAAGCGTGTTTGTCAAAGTAATAGGTGATCACGGGCATGTAGGAATCTCCATTGCTTCAGGACAATGTATAAATACAGTCTCATGTTACCATTGACTGGTGGTGAAAGTTTGAAACACATTCCATCATCCCACCCAAAATGATTGTCTAATAGAATTTTGTCACAGCTCCCTCTGGTGTCTGTTCAACAGACTGCAGCCAGCTCCACTTGTTGGACATCCATGTTTTGATGTCCTACAACTTTTTTTTATCTTGCATACGGTCCATCTATTTCTGGCACACCGAAGCACCCCCCCCCAAACCCTTCTCCCCCAAAAACCACTCATTCATACTTTGTTTAATCTCATGTTTATTATACAGTGACAGAGGCATACAAGTTGTGCAGCAAAACATGTTGGATGTCAACAAGCAGACCAAACTACCAGAACACGACCATGAAGCACCACAACAGTAGGGCAGCATCTCAATACTCCAGGGTTCCTTCCTTCTGTTTTCTCCTCTCGACTTGGCCCTGTAGGACAGGGTGAAGAGACCAGAATAGGAAACCACTACAAAGTATTGAAATGTAGCCCTTTGAGAGGGGATTGGCTGGTCAGAGAGAGGGAGCCTATGGTCCAGGTTCATTAGGGACAGTCTAACAGCAAGCAACACTTGTCTCTCTCCATCCCCTCGCTGTGAAAAAGATTCACAAACTGAGAAAAGACAGTTGACGGAATGTTGAATTTGTCACGGTTCGATTTTTCAGTCAAATTCAACATTCTGAACATCATTCATGTGAACGACCCAATAAATGATTTGACTGACGTTAAAAGCCTCACTTACGGTCGACTGATACTGATAAATACACTACATTCAGATCAATATTATTGATTATTAAACCCCATCAAATCCCTCTTCCGAGTTCCATACGCAAAGAAAATGTATAGAAAACGTTGGAAAAAGCAACGTTATTCAAATTAATTACAATAAACTAATTATCGACATAGATATAGGGTGGTGTGCTGCTGTTTTAAGAGGAACAACAACTTCACATAAAAAAAAAAAGCTTTGTACATTTATGTAGTGTTTTACATAAATCCATATATAAGAACATAATCTGGGCATATGGCCAAAGATAACAGTTGTCTTTCTCCTTGATAATTTGGTCACATATTTAACGCCTTTGCTTAAGTGGACCTATCAAGAAAAAATAATACATTTGGACACACTCGATCAACCAGCCAATCACACTAGGTCACACACGCTAGGACAAAACAGATATACTCTCAAGTACACCTTCCATGAAATGTGGACAAACATTTTCCCACCCCAAATAAAACCCTAATAATACCATGAATGTGTTACCAGATGAGTCTGTCCCAGTCAATCACCATGGTTATGATCAGTCTGGCGGTTCAGGCACCTGCGGCCGCCTGTGAGTTTTTCACCTCCATTAATACAAAACAGATGCGCTTGGTGGTAGGGGGGAGTCGTAGTCCTAATTACTACAAGCTCTGGGTGTTGTAGTCCTAGTTAGTAGAAGTTCTGGGAGTTGTATTCCTCGTTAATAGAAGCTCTGGGAGTTGTAGTCCTAGTTAGTAGACACTCGGGGAGTTGTAGTCCTAGTAAGTAGAAGCTCTGGGAGTTGTAGTCCTAGTAAGTAGAAGCTCTGGGAGTTGTAGTCCTAGTTAGTAGAAGCTCTGGGAGTTGTAGTCCTAGTACAGGCGTCGTGTGGTGTAGTCCAGCACCATGCTGGCTGCCCCAAGCAGAGCCGGGTCATCGAGGTCAGAGGTCAGCACCTGGAAAATGAACACACAAAACACACAAATATATACAAACAAGACCACACACAATCAACTTAAACAACAATTAAATATAACAAATAAACCATCGATCACTGTCAAACGCACAAATGGTGAATTGGCAGCAAAGCCAGCCAGCGCGGAGGTGCTGACCTGTATGGACTGCGCGGAGGACAGCGCCCTCTGAGAGACGACCCGCTGGACAGGGGCCTGGTAGTGGGCGGCCAGGACGCCGGACAGGATCACCATGGAGGGGTTCACCATGTGGAGGATGTTCACTACGCCCACGCCCAGGGCCGTGCCCGCTGGAGGGAGGGAGGGAGGGAGGGGGAGAGTCGTTTATTTAAGGACATAGGGAACAGTCTTAGCCTGATAACAGACAGGTCAGGTCGTTACACTCTGCTAAGATCTTTTGACATTTCTGCTGAGAATTTTTTTTTTTTACTCTGAGAAAACAGCTGTTTCATGTAGCAACACCAAACCAAGAATCAGTGGACTTGGGTGGAGTGGGCGGGTCCGAGGGGGGGGGGGGGGGGGGAGGTCACCTGTAGTGAGGACCTGGTCAGCGTGGGAGTTCCCTATCCTGGCGGCGTTGATGAGATGGATGGCGCTGACCGGCTCCGTGATCTTCAGGTCCATCCCCTCCACCTTCAGAAGGTCCTCTGGGGAACACACACACACGCACGTACGCACGCACACATACACACACACACACACACACACACACACACACACACACACACACACACACACACACACACACACACACACACGTTAGATGACCCCTCAAGAAACACAAACATACATTCACACATATATCACACGCGTTAGATGACTGTGAAATAAACATCAACTCAGCAGGGCTTGAGCATAAGCACCGGGCCGGTTCTGTCTGGAACACCTCCGGATCATTAACGCTTTTAATGGCCCGCTTGGGCCAGTGCAAATATAACTTTGAGATCATATATATATATACACATATACAAGCTTACAATTGTCGCCCCATAATAATAAAAAAACATTTTTGAGAGATTCGCGACTACGAATCTTTTTGGGAGAAAAGGCACCGCGTCTGCAGTCACATTCCAGAGAACAGGGAGACGCAACGATCACGGGTGAGTTCAGCCCCGACTAAACGCTCTCTCTGTGTTACCCAATCAGCAGTGTTCCACCACCGTTTAACGTTTGCTACATGTTGCCGGGGCTGAAGTTCAACTCGCCCCAGCTGTGAGCTTCGTGTGACAAACCTCAGAGCCTTTACTCTGATTGGCTGTGGTAACGCGCCAGCGCGAGAACTTCAATGGGAAGACAAGCCAGCCGGATACCTTGTACATAGCCGCTAATCAATAACCGCTAATAAAAGGTTTCTGAAGGCACCTGCTGCCGGCCAAAAACCTGGCAAAAAAAAAAACATCTGAAAAAAGAAACCACCTTTATCCAGAAGCACTGCGCGATAATGACAGGAAGTATGAAAAAAAACGAGAGTTTTCCAGCCTCCCTGGCCAGATGGCTGGCCTTGGCTAGGGTGTGAGGAGGAGAAGAGAGTATTTTGCAAGCGTTGCCTATCTTTACCAGCGTATGCAGACAAGAGAGTGAAAACACTAGACAGCTCTTAAGTAAAATAGCTCGCTAACTAGCTAATATGTTTGAAGTTTTAGTTCTTAGTAATTGCTGACTAGATCCCTTCATCGCAAACATTGACTTTACATGTACTTCTATCACGTCATTCTTCTGAGGCTTGATGATGATAAATTCAATGCGGTATGTCGAGCCCTGCTCAGATATAAAGACTAAACACATTAGATGACTCAAACAAACATACACTCATAAGTGTACAGTCTAAACACACACACACACACACACACACACACACCGTCGTGCAGCCTCTTGGCCTCTCTCTGCAGGGCCATGCCCGAGGCGTAGGCCTCTATGCAGCCCCGGCTGCCGCAGGAGCACTCGGGACCGTCCAGAGACACCATGATGTGACCCAGCTCCGCCGCGCAGAAGCTGCTGCCGTGGACCAGCTCGTTGTGCTGGACGATCCCCCCGCCGATGCCTGCGCCACAAACAACAACAAACAAACAAACAAACATCTTGATTGGTCACACGGCGAGACACGCACACATCATGTGATGTAGGCGGCGAAACACACACACGCAAAATGGCGGGAGGGTCCACCGATGAGACCTCTCTCTGCTCTTCACCCATCCTGTCGTCTTTCCCCCCCAAGGGGCAGCCAGGACACACACACACACACACGCACACGCGCACACGCACACGCACACACACACGCACACGCACACACGCACCTTCACTATGCACCACCTTCTGCTTTGTATGACTACACACACACACCTGTCCCGGTGATGATGGTGACGAAGTTCTCCACCCCCTTCCCGTGTCCGAACTTCCTCTCGGCGAGGGCGGCGCAGTTTCCGTCGTTGTCCACCCAGACGGGCAGCCGCAGGGCGTCAGAGACGGGCGTGCGCAGGTCCACAGACGACCACTCCTCAATCAGCCTGGTGGACTGGAGGATCACCCCCTCCTGAGGGTTCACACGCCCCCCCGTAGACACGCCTGGGGGAGGAGGGGGGCACCGCTGTTACACTTCTACCACTTCCACTACAAAACACTCCTCCACTACAAAACACTCCTCTACTACAAAACACTCCTCTACTACAAAACACTCCTCTACTACAAAACACTCCTCTACTACAAAACACTCCTCTACTACAAAACACTCCTCTACTACAAAACACTCCTCTACTACAAAACACTCCTCTACTACAAAACTCTCAAAATAAGAGAGAAAGAGAAAGGAGATATAGACAGATGGAGAGACAGAGGAGAGATAGAGGGGATGGAGAGAGAGAGAGAGAGAGAGACTGGCACACAGGAGTGATAGAGGGGATGGAGAGAGAGAGAGAGAGAGAGAGAGAGAGAGAGAGAGACTGGCACACAGAGGAGAGATAGAGGGGATGGAGAGAGAGAGAGACTGGCACACAGAGGAGTGATAGAGGGATGGAGAGAGAGAGAGAGAGAGAGACTGGCACACAGAGGAGAGATAGAGGGGATGGAGAGAGAGAGAGAGAGAGAGAGAGAGAGAGAGAGACTGGTACACAGAGGGGAGATAGAGGGGATGGAGAGAGAGAGAGAGAGAGAGAGAGAGAGAGAGAGAGAGAGAGACTGGCACACAGAGGAGAGATAGAGGGGATGGAGAGAGAGAGAGAGAGACTGGCACACAGAGGAGTGATAGAGGGATGGAGAGAGAGAGAGAGAGAGAGAGAGACTGGCACACAGAGGAGTGATAGAGGGATGGAGAGAGAGAGAGAGAGAGAGAGACTGGCACACAGAGGAGAGATAGAGGGGATGGAGAGAGAGAGAGAGAGAGAGAGAGAGAGACTGGCACACAGAGGAGAGATAGAGGGGATGGAGAGAGAGAGAGAGAGAGAGAGAGAGAGAGAGGCTGGCACACAGAGGAGTGTGAACTCACCCACTCCCAGGATCCTACAGTTGAGCTTGGTGGCGTCGGCCAGCGCCTCGGTGCACATGCTGAGGATCAGGTCTATCCTGGCCTGGTAGGTCTTGGGGTTGGTCTGCGTGTACTTCTTCACTATCCTCCCCTAGACCAGCCCATTCACACCAACACACTCATGTTAGATATCTACTATATACTACATCCTCTCTAGTAGATCAGATCGCGTACTGTACTACTACTTCTGCGTACTACGATTGGCCTGTAATGATAAAAGTCCACAATCAACCACTAGTGATGACGGCTATCTTGAGCAGACAGGCGATTTGCAGACGACCCCGTTTGATTTCTGTAGTCGTTTTAAATGTCGATGTCATGCAGATTATTCAGGCCCAACCCAGGGATTTCTACGTGCAACGACCTCCTACAGCCAATCGTCTCGACATTTAGTTTGGTGACGTAACTGCGTGCATGCCAGGGTCAGACCGGGAGCTGGATCAGAGCCCCGGTCAACGCCGGGAGGACGTGGTACTGTAGCTACCTGGACACCATGGTGGCCTGAGCTGCCAAGACTCAGGGAGTTAGGCACCTGAGGTCAGAGGTCAGTCAGCAGGTGGTTGGAGCATTAGGACACAAGACGCACACCAACATGAGATTCATTAAGGACGAGGACAGGTATGTGGCGTACAATAAATAAATCTGATCGAAAGTAAAGGATTTTCCAAGGTTCGCTCAAAGAGGTGAAGTCTGATTTATTCTGAAAACATACGAGCGCAAGGACTTCAGGACAACGCACGTGAGAGGTTCATCTGACAGAAGTCAAACAGAAAGGTGTTGCGTGGTCTTTTATTCAAGCAATACACAGGTATGACGCTTCCAGGGATTTGATTGGCTAACCCATCTGTACATGTCATAATAAATGGCAGACGTCATCAACAATGGTCAAGAGTTCAGACACGTGATATTAGTAAGGGCGGTAAATCTGGGGGACAATAGAACAAAGAAAGGTCACTGTAGGCCAGACTGAAAGTCTGTGTGTGTCGACCTCCTGGAGAGGTCATCCTGTTATAAATGAGGTTAGCACAGCTAGGGGTCTCGCATGTGAAAGGTTGAGGGAGGTAGAGTGAAAATACAATTTCTATGACAACGACCCCCGCATGAGTCAGACAACATGATATCTTTTTCATTGAAATTAATTAGAAACGTTTTAGTACTTTATCTAATCCATCCTGAGTGCCTGGATTTTTCCTTTTTCAAGTTTGAAATTATATGTTCATTGATATGGGTGACATGTTAAGATAGCTAGATAGCGGAAAAAAAGCTCAGCGCGTCCTCTTCAGTGGCCCGTTAAGAACATCGAGAGACACAGCACTGATTGATTGATTGATTGATCAATCAATTGATACTTGAAAAAGTACAGACGGTACATCCCAGAGGATAGCACGTGGAAGCGTACTTAAAAACCTGTTTCCAACGTGGTCTCAAATGTCGAAAGCATATCTGACATGACGTGATGTCACAATAATAACTAACCCTAAAACTATGTCAATATTCATGTAAATGTACATACAGATAGATATCTTACACAGCTGTAGCGGGATGAAACTTAACCTTATTTTCCTGTCTGTCTTCAAGATCATCAATCGAGGAAATGTAAGACTGTAATGGAAATTCTGTATTATTAGATCTTAGTTGAACCCCGTAACATATTTAGACCTTAGTTGAAGTGATTTAACAGACTGTGTTGTTTTGGCCAGTTAGAACTGGCCTCTCATTCCTTGCGTAGACAGAATATTGTTCATCTACTATCTTATGTTTGTAGAACTAAGCGCCCCTTGATCGTCTTC
>NC_140253.1:2213129-2220629 GCF_949987555.1 Borostomias antarcticus
CTCTCTCCCTTTTTCTCTCTCCTCTCTCCTCCATCTCCCTCGCCTCCCTCCCCCTCTCTCTCTAAGCACAGAGTCAGAGGGCATAGCTAGACCATCCCTCATACTGTCGTATCGCTTCTCTTCCCTCCTCCCCCTCTCCCCCCTCTCTCACTGAGTGGGCGGTCGGGCGGTCAGAGGGCTGAGTTCCACGACCGATCCATCACACCCTAACCGCCTGGCTAATTGGACTGAGATTGGACCGCTCCCCCCCGACATGTTTGCTCTGTCATGTTCCGTCAGCGTTCCTGTGCCGTCGCTCTGCGGTCGTTGGGGAGCAGTTTCCGCGTGACAGGATAACCTTGCGCGAGACACGCTAGCGCTAGCGCCCCCCGGGGGGCGGTTCTGTGTGTCCTTGTCGTGCAGAACGTTTTCTCAGTGCATGTTTAAAGTACAGTATGAACCAGGCTCCTCCCCCCCGCTGAGTTCTGACAGCTGTCCATCTGCCTCTCTGCTGGGGGCTGAAACCGGGAGTCTGTCTCTGACATTATCTCTCTCCCTCTCTCTCTCTCTCCCCCCCTCTCTCTCTTTCTCATCCATACGTCTCTCTCTGTCTCCCATCTATTCATCTCTCGCTTTCTCCCTCTCCCGCTCTCATCCATACATCTCTCTCTCCCCCATACATCTCTTTCTCTCTCTTTCTCCCTCCCTCACGTATACATCTCTCTCGCACCCTTATTCATCTATCTTTCTCCCTCTCCCCCCCCCCCCCCCCTGCAGGGGGCCCCCCTGACGTGGGGAAGATGCTGGGTGGGGAGGAGAAGGAGGCAGACCCCGACGCCGAGAAGAAGGAGGAGGAACGGCAGGAGGCGCTGAAGCAGCAGGAGGAGGAGAGGAAGGCCAAGTACGCCAAGATGGAGGCCGAGAGGGAGACCATGAGACAAGGCATCAGAGACAAGGTACACCAACAACACAAACAAACAAACAAACAAACACACACACAACAGATATATAAAACAACATCTAGGAAAAGGGGACGTGTGGCCTCAAATGTTATCACCGATTTCTCCTTAATTAGGAACAAAGCGCCATTTATACGACAGTTAATGGATCACTGGCCATTCTTCAGTCAAGCCGTTAAGAGAAAACCAGCGATCTTAAACCCTTCAACACAGTTTTGGCGCATTTCTGCTCTTTACTAGCTGTCACACCGGTATGAACAAGAATTCTCTAGCTGGATTCCCCTGGCTGCTCATCTCTGCTGCGCCAGTACTAATAGGACCACAAGCTTCAGAGATACAGTCTACTGGCTTCCGCACAACAAAATCAACTCTCCCTTGCCTTTCATGTTTTGTGTGGATGGATTTATTTCCAACAGGCGTTATTTATTTATTTATTTATACGCATCGCTCTAGGGCGCATGAAACAACCGAACATAACAGTTGAACCCGAGTGCGCTGCACTCGTATCGGGTCAACGGAGGCACTACGTTACCCAGGGTGCACCGCGGCGGACTGTGCCCCTCAGGTACAGCACGTAC
The DNA here is from genome assembly GCF_949987555.1 of Borostomias antarcticus. Taxonomy (NCBI): domain Eukaryota; kingdom Metazoa; phylum Chordata; class Actinopteri; order Stomiiformes; family Stomiidae; genus Borostomias; species Borostomias antarcticus. The sequence continues at coordinate 2,214,646 of NC_140253.1, forward strand.
GTGACACAGGGGCTGGAGCTCGGTTGCCACGGTAGCTGAGTGGTGGTTGCTATGTAACCAGCACTTTGTGTAGACAGTGAGCGAGCCAGCTGGGGAATACAGCTCCCGTTTGAATTCTCAGGGAAAAAGAATCATCGCCCTCCTTCATCTCCTGCTCTCCGTGACTGAAACACGGCTCTGAGGAAACGGAATGCTAAGATCCGGACCGAATCCAGTCTCCAAATAAAATCCTCTTAGTTGGAATCATTAGGAGGAGGGATGTTTTTTTTTCTTCTTTTTCAGGAAGAAGAAACGGGGGGGGGGGGGGGCGGAGGTATGTCAGAGGTATCGAAAGACCTATTAGCGATACGATTCCCAGACCTCCTTTCATCCCTCCTCATCCCCCCTCACTCTCATTCCACCTCTCTCTCCGTCTCCTCCAATCTCTACCTGGCCTCCCTCTTCTTCTGTCTCTCTCTCTCCCTCTCCTCCAATCTCCGCCTCCCCTCCCCTCCCTCTCCTTCCATCTCTCTCTCTCCCTCTCCTCCGATCTCCACCTCCCCTCCCTCTCCTTCCATCTCTCTCTCTCCCTCTCCTCCGATCTCCACCTCCCCTCCCTCTCCTTCCATCTCTCTCTCTCCCTCTCCTCCGATCTCCAACTCCCCTCCCTCTCCTTCCATCTCTCTCTCTCCCTCTCCTCCAATCTCCACCTCCCCTCCCTCTCCTCCAATCTCCACCTCCCCTCCCTCTCCTTCCATCTCTCTCTCTCCCTCTCTCTCCTCCCATCTCCTTCTACCTCTCCCTCCTTCCATCTCTACCCCCCCCCCTCTCTCCGTCCATCTCTCCCTCTCCTTCCACCTCCACCTCCCCTCCCTCTGCTCCCCTCTCCCTTTCTGTCCCCTCAGAATCACCCCTCACCAACGACCACCATGTCTCCGCCTGTTCTCCAGTCAGTCTCCTGCTTTTCAAAAGAGAAATACAACAAAACAAAAACGCCAGGCATTTGTGAACACCTGTGCAGGAATATGTCAACGCCATCTCCTCACGGGTTGAGAGAGAGGGAGAGAGACAGAGAGAAAAACAGAGAAATAGAGAGAGAGAGAGAGAGAGAGAGGGGTGGGGGGGGGGACAAGGGACGAGAGAGAAATGCAGACGTGGGATAAATAAATTACACAGAGATAAATTAATTAGGAGAGATTAGTTGGAAGTCTGACTCACATAGGCCATTCGGTAACCGGCTGCTTCTAGAAAGCACGGCATCATGGTTTGGCCTCTAAAACACCAAGCGCAGCCCTAAATCAATCCCAAAAACCAGACTACCTCATGAGATAAGAGCAGGGCTGCAAAGTTTAGTCAAACGATCGATGCAAGATTGTCTGTGGACACACGGGTCACTAATATTTCAGCGTGTGATACAGTTCTAAAGGCGGATATGTGCGAGAATAGGTAAGTGTAGATCAGAGGGAATTGGACAAGGATAATCAACTTGCCCTCTGATTGGCTGTAATAAATCCCTGTCACTAACTTTGGATTTTGGGGTATTTGTATGTTTCCCTCCAAAACATGTATGTCCCTCTTGTTTTCTGTTAGTATGTGCCATTAGTATGTTTTGCAAGACATAAGTACAGTATGTCTAACAAGTTAATATGTTTTGTCTGGAAGGCCCCTACCCCTTCTGTTGTTTTAACATGATATATAATAATATGTTATCCATGACATTAGCATCTTTAACATGATTTCATGTCTTTTCTCCAGTACGGCATCAAGAAACGCGAGGTGGCGGAGGCCGAAGCCGCGGCCGCCATGGAGGAGGCGACTGAGGGCAGCTTGACCCGCCCCAAGAAGGCCGTGCCCGCCGGCTGCGGAGACGATGAGGAGGAAGAGGAGAGCATCATGGACACAGTCATGAAATACCTCCCAGGGCCCCTCCAGGACATGCTAAAGAAGTAGCCAGGCTACGCTAATGCTAGGCTAAGCTAGGCTAATGTTTGGCTAGGCTAGACTAGGCTAACGTTGGGCTAGGCTAGGCTAGGCTAATGCTAAGGTAGCCTGGCGCTCATAGGGGCGCTAACGGTGGTGCGGCGACGCTAGATCGTTTATTCCTTCTAGTCGAGAAGTTTTAGATTACGTTTTTGTCCCTCTGCATTGAGGCAGAGAAAAGTTTAGCACCCCCTTGAAAAATAACCTCCACCACCTTAAATCCACTCACCCACCTAAGCTTCACAACTTTGGATTTGTAAATATCTTAGAGGTGGGGGAGGAGGGGAAGAAAAATGAGAAAAACAAGAATAAATAATCATTTAATCGTGTCGTCTGTCTATTAACAATACCTGAGAAGAATAACTTGATAAGCCATATTTTATCTCTCCAAGGATATTTGAGGGAGTTCTCATATTCATTACAATAAGGCTACTGTTTTCCTTGTCGTTTCCTTTGTCTATGAGATTTATGTGAAAATGTTTTGCACACACATGTACTATGTGTAGTCTACACACACACACACGCACACACACGCACACACATACATACACACACACACCCACACCCACACACACACACACACACACACACCACAAAAAACAAATGTCAGAGCCCATGTTCTACCATATATGTCACCAAACCACCATGATGTAGGTCTAAAAACAAAATTTTATATTCAGATTCTGTGTACCTTCTTATGTCTGTGCATGCTACTTGTCGAGTCCTGTCAGTTGTGAATATGTACAATAATCCCTTTCCTCTCCTAAATCACGCAAAAATTATAAGGCAATAATTCTGATTTTGAATGTGGTTCTACTATCATGGGTATGATCATATCATAATGATGATGATGAAAAAACATTGTTGTATGCATTCAGGAAATCCATTTACAGACTGGGGTAAGGGTATGATGGAGGCTGTGTGACAGCAGTGTACGGATTAAAAGAATTCACCTTCATGCTTGTCAATAAACCGGAATATTCAACTGTAACACTTATCTGGATTAACTGAAGTACAAAATACATTTTTATTTTTAAGCTATAATCATAAAAAAACAACAACAGTATTGACCTGAGGGCTAGATTTTCCATCTTCTGAAAACAGCGTGAGAGAGAGAGAAATTATATCCATTTCTTTTTCCACTTCCTGGACTGCAAAATACTGTCATTTTGGCCAATGATTTGCTAGCTTAGCAAAAAATAAATTGTTTAAAATAATTATACATTAAAAATACATTTAAGAAGAGATTACTATGCTTGATAATTCTGTAACTCATCGACTGTTTGGTTAGTTGTGAGAATGTTGTGTTGGTTTATCAGAATGGAATGCTGACATAAGCAATAAAGGACCATCTTGTATGTTCTGCTTGAAAAATCAAATAAATACATAACTTGTTCACCGACAAGAATGCGTTTCTGATCTTTTTTCCATCTTTTTATAGTTGATGGATGAGTCTGCTTCAGAAATATGTGTTTTGAGAGAGAGAGAGAGAGAGAGAGAGAGAGAGAAATGGGGTGAGAGAGAGAGAGAGAGAGAAATGGGGTGAGAGAGAGTGTGCAGGAGAAAGAACACAGCGTGTTGTTCATCACAGTGATATATTCCAGACTCCAGTCTACTCCAGAAAACCCTTATATTACCTGCAGTCATCTGACATGACTTTATATATTATGATGATTTCACTTACACTCCACCTACTACACCCTTTATCTGTACAGACAGTGTAGTGTGGTATAGTATAATGTATGGTTTGTGATATATATCTGAGCCTTCTGTACCTTCATTGGAGCCTGGTAGCATGCAGTCTGGAACTGTCCCCCTTGACTGGTTGTCTGACTGGCTCACTGGTTGGCTAGCTGGCTGGTTGACTGGTAGCTGGCTGGCTGATTGGTTGGCTGGCTGGTTGACCGGCTGGCTGGTTGACTGGATGGCTAGCTGGCTGGCTAGCTGCTTGCTTGGTGTAATTGGCATAATTCCTCCAACTGTCCACCAGAGGTCAGTATTGCCTGTGGTTTGCAGGGGCAGAGTAAGGACCTTAGTACTTCCCAACCAATCTACCGGATGTCCTAACAGCAAACTGAACTAAGTCTGTGAATTGTCGATGTTACCGTATGCCCATAGAGATTATCAAAGAAAGACAATACACCACAGGCGATTTCAAACTTGATTTATCCATAAACAAAATCAATAATGTGAACTATCTAACAAAAACAATACCCAAGCATACACAGGACCACCGATTTTGTGGAGAGAACACAATACACAAAAGCTAATAATGTTCATATTTGGCTGTTGAAATCTGAAACTGTCCCATTCTTAATCAGCGTGTTGAAATCAGGGTGTCCAAGCCTCCTCCCAGAGAGCTTACAGTCCTGAAGGTTTTCACTGAGGCCCGAACCCAACACACCTAGTTCTAGTAAGTAGCCACTCATTCACACCTTGTTAAGATGATCAGGTGTGCCAGAACACAGTCCAGACATCATTAGCTGTTGAAAACGGAAGCCACCCTTTTCTAGTCAGTGTCTGGAGTCCTAGTCCCTTGCAGAATCGTCCTGGATCGGTCTACTATCACCTAGTCTTGTGTCTCACATTCTGAAGACCTCAAGTACCAGTTTAACGGAAAACCTAAAGAGCGCAGAAAACCTTGTCACTGTGCACAAACAAAACTACAGTAGTCATCCAACACCGTCTATCAGGTTAGGGGATACTGCCCAATAATTCATTACACTACTACACAAGATATCAGCTTAAAGTAGTACCCCTCGGGTGTAGCCTCCCGCACACCGACGCTAGCAGACCTGGTTTAAAATACTACAATCATTTCAATTACTTTATCTGTGCTCTATTGCTCCTGTCTGGTACAATGGAACCAATGAGCTGTTCCCCCCCGAAAAAAGAAAATGCAAGCCCCGCCCATCTGACCGCCAGGTAGGCTAGAGCAAACGCTAAAAGTAATTGAAAGGATTTCAAATATTATTTTGTATTTCCAGGTCTGGAAGCTAGTAGCTTCTACCTCCAAATTACAGTGTTTCCAAAACAGTGCCAGCACACAGCCAATAATAATACCAGCAATCAGTCTGTCCGTGCTGTACCACTAGGAACCTTGGTCTCAGGCAGGTCAGGTTAAGTCGTACGCAGGTCCTAACATCTTAACCAACGTTAGGACGTCGTTGTACCGTAGGCGGTAGGACAATCACAATATGTCGGGGGAAGACTACATCACTTAGTACAACTGTTTCATTCTCAAGCAACAAACGTCAAGGTTAGTGGTCAGAGCATCAGACCAGACCTGACGAGGTGAGATCTCAACCGGTGCCCACTGTTGGGCCCTTGAGCAAGGCACTCAACCCCAACCAATAGCTCATAGCATCCAGGGTTGCCGGTGACGCTGGCTGACCCTGTACTTGACTCAACCAACGGCTGAGACAGAAGAGCAGAAGACCAATTTCCCCTTGAGGGGACTGGTACAGTATAACAAACACAAACAAACAAAAACAAATAACAACAACACAACAACAAATAAATATATCCTGTATAGTGGAGCTGATCGTGCAAAGCGACCAGGTATAGTAGTAGCGGGCCCTCTGACGTCACGGTGGGGAACTTGAGGAACCTCAGATGGAGCGCGGACCCGATCGCTTTTAACGGGGTGAAAGTGCCAGGTGGAGCCCCCCCCCCCCCCCCCCCCCCTCCCCCCGCCCCCCCACCGTGGCAAACGAAGCTTTGTATGAACTGTTCTTAGGACCGGTGCTGTTTATTATCATGTATGACTGAGGAGGACGCTGGACCAACCTACCCCACCACCAGCATCAGTAGAAAATCAGAAGGGAGAGAAAGTGATTTGCCGTAGTTCTGTGTCAGACAGACGGAGCTTGCCTGAAGCCCCTGGACTCCCACACCTTACAGGCTCCCCTTAGACCAACCCCTAGCCCTTACTACCCTGGACACTAGATCTAGAACGACCGGGAAGGCATAACGCAGTTAGTCAGAGCAGCCATCCTGCTTATACCTAGAGGGGTCATCTTGCT
>NC_140253.1:2225629-2243129 GCF_949987555.1 Borostomias antarcticus
TATAGTGTAGTATAGTGTGGTTTGTAAGGTAGTATAGTGTGGTTTGTAAAGAAGTATAGTGTAGTATAGTGTGTTTTGCAAGGTAGTATAGTGTAGTATAGTGTGGTTTGTAAAGAAGTATAGTGTAGTATAGTGTGGTTTGCAAGGTAGTATAGTGTAGTATAGTGTGGTTTGTAAGGTAGTATAGTGTAGTATAGTGTGGTTTGTAAGAAAGTATAGTATATAGTGTGGTTTGTAAGGTGTAGTATAGTGTAGTATAGTGTAGTATAGTGTGGTTTGTAAGGTGTAGTATAGTGTGGTTTGTAAGGTAGTATAGTGTAGTATAGTGTGGTTTGTAAGGAAGTATAGTATATAGTGTGGTTTGTAAGGTGTAGTATAGTGTAGTATAGTGTGGTTTGTAAGGTGTAGTATAGTGTAGTATAGTGTAGTGTGGTGCAGACTGCCTTACTGTTCAGGCCCTGCTTGTTGACGATGGTGCTGCTGGCCAGGGCCTCGTAGTACTGCTGGTTACTCATCAGAGTGTGCATCCCCAGGATGGCTGGAGGACCAGGAGAGAGATGGAGGAAGGAGAGATGGAAAGATAGAGGAAGAGAGGGAGGAGAGATGGAGAGATAGAGGAAGAGAGGGAGGAGAGATGGAGAGATAGAGGAAGAGAGGGATGAGAGATGGAGAGATAGAGGAAGAGAGGGAGGAGAGATGGAGAGATAGAGGAAGAGAGGGAGGAGAGATGGAGAGATAAAGGAAGAGAAGCAGGGTAGAGAGAGTGTAAAGGGTGAGAGGAAGGGACGGAGATAGAATGGAGAAAGAAAGAGAGAAAGGTAGGGTGATGGGAGGGATGGAGGGATAGACAGAATAAAGAGAGGAGAGAAACGTATATACAGAGAGAGGTAAGGAGATAGATGGGAGAAGAAAAGTAGGGTGAGAGAGATGAAGAGAAGTGAGGAGAGAGAAAGAGAGAGAGGGGGTGATAAACAGAAAGAGGGAGAGGGAGGGATGAACAAAGAGGAAGAAGAACAAGAGATAAATAGAAGGAGGGAGAGAGAGAGAGAGAGAGAGGGAGAGGGAGAGGGAGAGGGAGAGGGAGAGAGTAGAGATATTCTAGGTCAAATGATGTGTTTTCAGAGATAAAGTCATAAATACTGATGTGTGTTCTGAGTGCCAGTCCTCTGTGCGCCAGCTAGCTGGGGGTCAGAGGTCAGTTTACACGGTCCAAACAGCACAGAGGACGGACTCTCACCAGAACCGGCCCACAGACGCTACCCCACACAGAACACGCTCGGGATCAATTCAGCTTCAGCTCAGCTGACTGAGAAAGTGATTTCATACTTGAATCTGGTCACATTTGAATTGAGTAATGTTCGAAAATAGACCAGCTTTTGCTTCCAAGTCTTAGCTGGAATCTATTTTCCGAACTATTGAGCTATTTTCCATTCATTCATTTAAACGGAAACTGAGCTGAAGCGAAATCCCCGAGCTCACAAACATTTCACATGGAAAAATCTGATGAATATCAAAGATGTCACGGCACAGCACTAGCACAGAACAACGGCTCCCCAGGCCGGTAAATCACTGTCCCGAAACACTGTCCAAAGCACCAACTGTCACCTCAGCAGCTGTCACACAATGCATCACCCACAGCGCGCCTGGCGCAGGCATATAAGGACACGGCGAGAGCGGAGCCAGCCGGCCAACCAGCACTGTGGCTTTGCTGCTGGGCTGCTTTCTCAGTTATCTCTGTATCAATCCCAAACCCGTGGCTTTGAACGTATCTTCAATCTTCGCAGGCCTCCAACTGTGAACGGGTTATTAGCGCTGTGTGTACGCAGTCTGGGATTCGACCTAATGTGTGTCGGGTGGAAATGTCACCATCGCTGTTATTTCTGGAGCTCTCTCTCCTTCTACTCCCCCGAGCTCAGAAAAAGCACCTCTATTAAAATGATTCAGTGGCAGAAGGAGAAATTAACAAACGAATAAAAAGGGAAGGGAGGGAAGAAGGGATGAAGAACAAGTGTGTTAGAGGGGAGAAGTAGGTGAGAACGGAGAGCGGAGGAGAGAAAAGCCAGCGGGTGGACTGAGCTTCTCTAGCGCGTGTCACAGTGTGATGGAGAGCGTGAGAACAGATTGTATCCACAGACATAAACAGCCAGAGAACAGGGGGATCCATTTTTAGTGCAACAACCGCCAAAGTGCTGAGTCATCCAGGAGAGAGAGAGAGAGAAAGAGAGAGGGGGAGAGAGAGAGAGAGAGGGGGAGAGAGAGGGAGGGAGAGAGAGAGAGGGGGGGGGAGAGAGAGAGAGAGAAAGAGAGAGAGAGGACAGGTCAGCTCCACTTCAAGTATTTACTCTGTACTCAACAAGTGCACTCATAGGCGATTTTACCCTCTGAGAGTAAGGGGGGCAACATTTTGACGTGAGAAAAAAAAACCTGTTCTGCCGTCCCGTCCCGTCCCATTTATTTACAAAGAATGCCAGTTGTGAACAGTATGCTAATAAGAAATCCGTATGATAATTCAATATGCACAATGCATCAAACTTCATCTAGACACCACAAGCATGTCAATATGACTTTATGACCGAGCACTAGGCCATACCCAACATTACAACATCAAACTGCCTGCTGGTGCTAGCTTCCTCGCCGATGGTGATGTTGCTAGTGCTAGTGCTAGCTTTGATAGCCTCTGGAGCACTTCTGCATTCGATTGCACCTGCTGCGGTGTCATTTCGAGTGGTAGCTTCTTCATAAGCATTGCCAGTTTTATTTTTTTTTATGAAGAAGTGGTCAATTGTTTTTATAGCTCTTTTCGCCATTGTGAGCAGGTTGGCTAGTTTTAGCTTGTTGCACTGAGCAATACAGTCAGATCTAATTTTTTTTGCGGAAACAGATCAAACCGGTAATAGTTGAGGTCGACGGACGAGTTGTGCCATGTGTTTTAGTTCAAGTAATAAATGCACTTTTAAAATGAATGATGACCTAACACAAACTGGTACAAACCACAATTATGTATTTAATAATTGTGTTAATTAGTAAAAAAAATAAAAATAAAAAAAATAAAAATATTTGTGATTTTTTTAAAAATGTGAGCAGAGTTGGGCTGGCCAATCAGGGGGGGCACTTGCCCCCCCCTGCCCCCCCTATAAAATCGCCCATGAGTGCACTCTCTCTCTCTCTCTTTGTTCCTAGGCGGTGACGTGTGAAGGCCATGCTCGCTGGAGCGATCCGTACAGCTCCGTTAACCGGGCGAGCACGTCCGCGCCGGCCCTGTTCGCAACCAAGTAGGGCCGTCGAAAAACCCAACTAACACGACTACCATGACCCTGAGCTCCTAGCCAAGCAGGCGAAACACCTGATCTATGCAATCAGCGAGACCACAGCAGAGCATGCGCGCTAGCATGAAGTATACCCTGGCAGCTGGCCAGCTAGCCCTCTGACAGGAGGATGATGATGATGATGACGATGGTGATGGAGGGGTGAAGGAGGGAGAAGGAAGAGGAGGAGTGGAGGAAGGGTGGAGTTCTAGAGGAGGAGAGTTAAGAGGACAGGGAGGTTACTAATGAAGGTCAGGTGACGTTGTGAAGACGTAGTACAATGACGTCGGCTGATGGTCGGTTTTAGGTCGTGGGTCGGGTCGGGCCGTACCTGCGATGTCGCAGAGCTCAGCGTCGCTGGCGTTGGCTAGGGCCTCCTCCAACTCCGGCTCCAGAGTCACGCTCTCCATGATGGGGTTCACCACCTGCTTAGGGACCCAGGCTTTCCCTGGGAGGCACGGTCAATACATACACACACAAACACAAACACACACACACACGCAGGCACGCACACACACACGCACGCACACACATGCACACACATGCACACGCGTACACGCACACATGCACACACACACGCGCACACGCACACATACACACACACACACACAGAGTCCTCATTAATCACAGAGGTCTTACGTGTGATTAGTCAGATAATAATTTAGTACATGGCTTCAAGAGGGCAGTGGCTAGTTTCAGTGCAAACTAGAATGGAGAAGTAATATGCCTCCTTCCCTCCACTAGTCTGAGGGTCCACCTTGGGCAAGTGGTAGTACCCCCTAGCCCCCCTACCTGGGGTTACAGGTAAAAACCCACGATGGACAAAAATCTGAGACCGGACCCGAGCGGCAGAGGCTGGCTCTGGGGACATGAGTGAGGGAGGTGGAGCGATACCAATTACACCTGGTGGGGCTAACCTTCACACACAGCACCGGCGCCAGAACTTAACCCCTGGATAGGGGTTGGACCCTGTTCTTCTCCGGAGTTGCTCACAGTATGAGGCGTAAGGCAGGTGTGGCTATACTAGCTAGCCCCCAGCTGAGCGCCTCTGTGCTGGAGTTCACCCCAGTGGACGAGAGGGTCGCCTCCCTGCGCCTTAGGACTGGGGGGGGGGGGGGGGGGGGGGGGGGGGGAGGGGGGGGGACTCTGACTATGGTTTGTGCTTATGCACCGAACAGTAGTTCGGAGTACTCAGCCTTCCTGCAGACCCTGAGTGGAGTCCTATTTGGGGCTCCTGCAGGGGACTCCACTGTCCTACTGGGGGACTTCAATGCACACGTGGGCAATGATGGAGAAACTTGGAGGGGCGTGATTGGGAGGCATGGCCACCACGATCTGAACCCGAGTGGTGTTTTGTTCTCCATAACAAACACCATGTTTGAACACAAGGATGCCGACAAGTACACCTGGCATCAGAACACCTTAGGCTGAAGGTCGATGATCGATTTCGTTATCGTATCATCTGATCTGAGGCCATGTGTTTTGGACACTCAGGTAAAGAGAGGGGCAGAGCCATCTGGTAGTGAGCTGGTTTCGATGGCGGGAGAAACCTCTGGACAGACCTGGAAAACCCAAGCGTGTAGTGAGGGTTCAAAGCCTCCATTGCTGAAGCTGCAGCTGGGAGCTGTGGCCTGAGGGCCATAGGTACCTCAAGGGGCGGTAACCCTAGGACACCTTGGTGGACAGCGGTGGTCAGGGAAGCCGTCCGACTGAAGAAGGAGGCCTTCCGGGATATGTTAGCCCGGGGGACCTCAGAAGCAGTTGCAGGGTATCGACTGGCCCGGAGGGCTGCGGCTTTGGCCGTGACCAAGGCAAAGCAGCGGGTGTGGGAGGAGTTCGGTGAAACAATGGAGAAGGACTTTCGGTCGGCACCAAAGTGTTTCTGGAAGACCATCAGACACCTCAGGAAGGGAAAGCGGGGGACCATCCAAGCTGAATACAGCAAGGAAGGGACACTGCTGACCTCAACTGAGGAGGTTGTTGAGCATTGGAAGGAACTCCTGAACCCGACTTATCCACCCTCTACGATCGAGGCAGAACCGGAAGATGATGGGGGGCCATCGTCAATTTCCCTGGAGGAGGTCACTGAGGTAGTCAAACCACTCCACAGTGGCAAAGCCCCAGGGACTGATGAGATCCGTCCAGAAATGCTGAAGGCGCTGGGTGTTGAGGGGCTGTCTTGGTTGACACGCCTCTTTAACATTGTGTGGAAGTCTGGGCCAGTGCCAAAGGAGTGGCAGACTGGGGTGATGGTCCCAATATCCAAAAAAGGGGACCAGAGGGTGTGTGCCAACTATAGAGGCCTCACATTACTCAGCCTCCCAGGGAAAGTGTACTCCAAGGTGCTGGAAAGGAGGGTCCGGCCGATAGTCGAACCTCCAATCGAAGAGGAACAATGCGGATTTCGTCCTGGTCGTGGAACCACCGACCAGCTCTTCATTCTTGCAAGAATCTTGGAGGGGGCTTGGGAGTTTGCCCAACATGTGTACATGTGTTTTGTGGACTTGGAGAAGGCTTACGACCGGGTCCCTCGAGAGGTCTTGTGGAGGGTTATGCGGGAGTATGAGGTGAGGGGATCCCTACTTAGGGCCATCCAATCCCTGTATACCCAGAGCGAGAGCTGTGTCCGTGTCCTCGGCAGTAAGTTGTCTTCCTTTCCGGTGGGGGTTGGCCTCCGCCAGGGCTGCACTTTGTCACCAATCCTGTTTGTGATTTTCCTGGACAGGATATTGAGGCGTAGTCGTGCGGAGGTGGGTTTGCAGTTCGGTGAGCTGGGGATCGCGTCGCTGCTATTTGCAGATGATGTGGTCCTGATGGCATCATCTGCCTGCGACCTCCAACACTCTCTGGATAGGTTCGCAACTGAGTGTGAAGCGGCTGGGATGAGAATCAGCACTTCTAAGTCTGAGGCCATGGTTCTCAGCAGGAAACCAGTGGTCTGACCGCTCCGAGTAGGAAATGAGTCCTTACCCCAAGTGAAGGAGTTCAAGTATCTGGGGGTCTTGTTCACGAGTGAGGGAACCATGGAGAGGGAGTTTGGCCGGAGAATCGGAGCAGCTGGTGCGGTTCTGCAGTCGCTTTACTTTAGTGTTGTGACGAAAAGAGAGCTGAGCCAAAAGGCAAAGCTCTCGATCTACCGGTCTATCTTTGTCCCCACCCTCAGCTATGGTCATGAAGGATGGGTCATGACCGAAAGAACGAGATAACGGATACAAGCGGCCGAAATGAGTTTTCTCTGGAGGGTGGCTGGGGTCTCCCTGAGAGATCGGGTGAGAAGTTCAGTCATCCGGGAGAGACTCCGAGTAGAGCCGCTGCTCCTTTGCGTCGAAAGGAACCAGTTGAGGTGGTTCGGGCATCTAGTGAGGATGCCTCCTGGGCGCCTCCCTAGGGAGGTGTTCCAGGCGTGTCCGGCTGGGAGGAGGCCGCGGGGTAGACCCAGGACTAGATGGCGGGACTCCAGCTCCGCACTGGCCTGGGAGCGGCTAAAGATTCCCCAGGCAGGGATGTCTGGGGCCCCCTGCTGGAACTGCTGCCTCCGCGACCCGACCCCGGATAAGCGGATGAAGATGGATGGATGGATGGATACATGGCTTCAATCAACAGGTTCCATTTTCTATTTTGTCACTATTGACTCAGCTGAGTCGGGACACCTAGCTGACCACGGCACGTAATGGCAGCATTCTGTCAGTCGTCTCTCTGTCTGTCCTGCCCTTAAAAAGCCTTCGATCTCACTGGGACAGACAGACAGACAGGGGCGATGGGAGAGACTAGTGTTACTAGTCTTCTAGTGTTACTGCCAGACATGCCTGGTATCTAGCACCCCCCCCCCACCCCCCTCCCCGTCTCCCTCCTGACACGGTCCTGCACACTCTCTGGTCCAGGATCTGTTTTGAGCTACTCTTTAAGGTTATGAATCTGGGAGGGACGGTTGATCCTATCAGCATCCCCAGAGAGAGAGAGAGAGAGAGAGAGAGAGAGAGAGAGGGAGAGAGAGAGAGTGGGAGCGAGTGGAGAGAAAGAGGGAGAGAGAGTGGAAAGAGAGAGGGAGAGTGGGGAGAGGGAAGGTAGGGATTGAGATAGGGTGGAGAGAGAGAGAGAGAGAGAGAGAGAGAGAGAGAGAGGCGAGAGACACAGCGACAGAGACAGGCACGCACACACACTCTCGCTCTCTCTCTCACACACACACACACACACACACACACACACACACACACACACACACACACACACACACACACACACACACACACACACACACACACACACCACTTACCCCTCTTCTCTCCAGTGAAGGGCACCAGGTCCTCCTTGTCTGGGTGCTCCTTGGCCTGCTTCTCCAGGTGGGCCAGTAGGTTATCTCTCTGGAAGGTCCCCGTGGGAGACTTCTTGGTCTGGTCCTTCTGCCTCATACCAGCCGGCAACAACGCATTCTGACCGGGGGGAGAATTCTCATTGGATAACCGGGATGGCAAAATTGTCGTCATTTGCACGTTTCATTCCGGCTCTCCGCTCTTGTCCAATTAGTGGATTGGTCAGGGCAAGCTGTGGTGCCGCATTGCACTTTTCCTGACATTTTTGTGGACCGACAGAGCGAGCTATAGAGCTGCTGGTGACCGCTAAAAAGCACAGGACACAACCACACACACACACACACACACACACACACACACAAAGAACAAAAACGCTTCCCAGACCTAGATACAAATACTCCCAGCTATTCTTAGACCAAAGCAGACCAGCTCTATACACACACACCGATATCTTATCTTAGCTATCAGCACCTACTAATGGCTCATACAGTACTCATACAGTACTTCCATACTATTTTTAGTGCTTCATGATAGCTGAGGGGAGTCAGTGTTCACAGACCCTCCGACCAGGCCAGCTCACTACAGTCTGGACAAGCTTACTGACCACACAGAGGGAGGGAGAGACGGAGAGAGAGGCACGGCCAGAGAGAGAGAGAGAGACCTACAGAAAAAGAGAGAGACAGAGAGACCTACAGAAAAAGAGAGAGACAGAGAGGAAGAGGGGGGAAGAGAGAAACAGGGCAAAAAGAGAGAGAGTGTGTGTGTGAGAGAGACCTTTAGAAAAAAGAGACAGAGAGGGAAAGAGATAAAGAGAGAGAAGAGAGAGAGAGAGACCTACAGAAAAAGAGAGAGACAGAGAGGGAGAGAGGGGAGGAGAGAAACAGGGCAAAAAGAGAGAGAGTGTGTGTGAGAGAGACCTTTAGAAAAAAGAGAGACAGAGAGGGAAAGAGATAAAGAGAGAGAGAGAGAGAGAGAGAGAGAGAAAGAGACCTTTAGAAAAAAGAGAGACAGAGAGGCGGGGTGAAGAAAGGAGAGAACCAGAGGCAGTCATGTAAGCTGGTCTCCAGGCAGGACGGTCTCTCTCTGCCGGTCTCTCTCCAGGCATGGTGAGCCTCCGTGACGCGTGGGCAGTTATTCACCCCCCCGTTACGAGGCTGTCAGCGCCTCCGGCAGCGTGATGGACGACCACGGCAGGACGGAAGAGCCACAAGTAGCTGCGTATAAAACCATAAATAACCTCCGGGGTCTCCGCCCGCGGGAACGTCTGTCACCCCCTCACACACGGGCGGCTCGCCTCAATTTATATGTCCCCTCCACATCCCCCTCGAGATCAGCCTGCCTCCCCCCCCCCCATCATCCCTCTACCTCCCCTATCCCTCATCCCTCTACCTCCCCTATCCCTCTACCTCCCCTATCCCTCATCCCTCTACCTTCCCTATCCCTCATCCCTCTACCTTCCCTATCCCTCATCCCTCTACCCCCCCCTATCCCTCATCCCTCTACCCCCCCTATCCCTCATCCCTCTACCTCCCCTATCCCTCATCCCTCTACCCCCCCTATCCCTCTACCTCCCCTATCCCTCTACCTCCCCTATCCCTCTACCTCCCCTATCCCTCATCCCTCTACCTTCCCTATCCCTCATCCCTCTACCTCCCCTATCCCTCATCCCTCTACCCCCCTATCCCTCTACCTCCCCTATCCCTCATCCCTCTACCTTCCCTATCCCTCATCCCTCTACCTCCCCTATCCCTCTACCTCCCCTGTCCCTCATCCCTCTACCTCCCCTATCCCTCTACCTCCCCTATCCCTCTACCTCCCCTGTCCCTCTACCCTCCCTATCCCTCATCCCTCTACCTTCCCTATCCCTCATCCCTCTACCTCCCCTATCCCTCATCCCTCTACCTCCCCTATCCCTCTACCTCCCCTATCCCTCTACCTCCCCTGTCCCTCTACCCTCCCTATCCCTCATCCCTCTACCTTCCCTATCCCTCATCCCTCTACCTCCCCTATCCCTCATCCCTCTACCTCCCCTATCCCTCTACCTCCCCTATCCATCATCCCTCTACCTCCCCTATCCCTCATCCTCTACCTCCCCTATCCCTCATCCCTCTACCTCCCCTATCCCTCTACCTCCCCTATCCCTCATCCCTCTACCTCCCCTATCCCTCATCCCTCTACCTCCCCTATCCCTCTACCTCCCCTATCCATCATCCCTCTACCTCCCCTATCCCTCATCCTCTACCTCCCCTATCCCTCATCCCTCTACCTCCCCTATCCCTCTACCTCCCCTATCCCTCATCCCTCTACCTCCCCTATCCCTCATCCCTCTACCTCCCCTATCCCTCATCCCTCTACCTCCCCTATCCCTCATCCCTCTACCTCCCCTATCCCTCTACCTCCCCTATCCCTCATCCCTCTACCCCCCCTATCCCTCATCCTCTACCCCCCCTATCCCTCATCCCTCTACCCCCCCTATCCCCTATCCCTCTACCTCCCCTATCCCTCATCCCTCTACCCCCCCTATCCATCATCCCTCTACCTCCCCTATCCCTCATCCTCTACCTCCCCTATCCCTCATCCCTCTACCTCCCCTATCCCTCTACCTCCCCTATCCCTCATCCCTCTACCTCCCCTATCCCTCATCCCTCTACCTCCCCTATCCCTCATCCCTCTACCTCCCCTATCCCTCATCCCTCTACCTCCCCTATCCCTCTACCTCCCCTATCCCTCATCCCTCTACCCCCCCTATCCCTCATCCTCTACCCCCCCTATCCCTCATCCCTCTACCCCCCCTATCCCTCTACCTCCCCTATCCCTCTACCTCCCCTATCCCTCATCCCTCTACCCCCCCTATCCCTCATCCCTCTACCTCCCCTATCCCTCATCCCTCTACCCCCCCTATCCCCTATCCCTCTACCTCCCCTATCCCCTATCCCTCTACCTTCCCTATCCCTCATCCCTCTACCTCCCCTATCCCTCATCCCTCTACCTCCCCTATCCCTCATCCCTCTACCCCCCCTATCCCTCTACCTCCCCTATCCCTCATCCCTCTACCTCCACTATCCCTCTACCCCCCCTATCCCTCATTCCTCTACCTCCCATCCCTCTACCCCTCATCCCTCTACCCCCCCCCCCCCATCCCTCATAGTAAGTAAGTAAGTAAAGTAAAATTGTATTTATATAGCACCCTTCGTAGCACGAGTGCACAGAGTGCTTTACAGTGGGGACATGAAAATCATACACGATTACTGATTTAACACTGTTCTCACATACCGACGAACAAACACATATCACAAACAGAACGAGTACCCAGCTCAGACGACCAGCTGCCAGCATAGGCGCGGCCATCTTGCTGACTCGGCCATCTTGCTGACTCATCCCTCTACCCCCCACCCCTCTATCCCCCACCCTGTCCCCTGTGAATGCACTTAGCCGCTTTGGATACAGTAAAAGTTTCTGCTAAATGACTGTACTGTAATGTAAAGGTCATAAAGGTTATCTAAAGGTAAATCCCCTCCAGACTTACATCAAGCTCCCCAGCTTCAGCGACCCCTCCCCCGTCCCACCTCTCCCCAAAGGTCATATCAAGGTCACATGAAGGTCACATGAAGGTCAGACTCACGTCGGGGTCCAGCTCCTCAAGCTCGTCCTCCAGCCTCTGCAGCTCCTCGTCCGTCAGCTTCTGCAGGAGCTCGTCCTCGTCCACGTCCCGGTACTTCTCCATCTCCTTCTTAAACGACATGGCCGCCGCCCAGTCCCCGCGCCCCGCCCGACCGCTGCTCAGGTGACCCGGACCCCCCCCCCCCCCCTCCCCGCCCTCCTCGACGGTGAGAAGAAGAAAAAATAAAGAAAGGAAACGGCGAGGATGGACGGGCCCACGTATCTGGGAGGACTTCCTTATGTCTGTTTCCTGCGGATGAGAGGAGACGGAAAAGAAGAGGAGACGGGTTAAAAGAAGGGGAGGAATGAACAGACGAGGTCGGGGAGGGGCGGAGGGGAGGAGGGCTCTGCAGCCAATTGAGGAGAGTGAGAAGTTAAAAGGAAATGAATGAACGGAATGCCAGCCCAGTCCCAGACATCACAGGGGATGTTGGTAGAACACTAACACACCTGAGCCAACTATTCCCATGGTCCCAGTACCCGATACACAAAGAGTCTACCGGCTCTTCGGACATGCGTTGAGTCTCGGTAGGTCTAGAACTACACCTAAAATGTGTCGTCTTTGGCCCGGGACTTGACTCAGGGACCGCACTTGAGAACGTTGTGATGCATGGCTGAATTTGGGAGGTCTTGGAAATGTTTGTATCTGGTGTCACTAAGTGTTAAATTGTAAATGTGTAAATGTATTAGTGAAGCAGAGCTCGGCTTATTGCAGACCAGAAAAGCCTTACGGTAAAGAAAGTCTTGGACTGGGCACTCACTGGCAAAGAAATGTGTACATAGTGGATTGGTTGCCAAGACCTACAGTTAATCACCACCAGTAAACCAAGTCTACGTAACACCTACGCAGAGTCAACGGCAGAGTGATGGCATTTACTGAGAATTACTGTACTGTTTACTACGACATGGCTTAAATATAATTTAGTCATAGTTATATGTAAGTACTTATACAGATGTAGTCCATGTCCAGGAACTGGGGAAGCTGTAGGTGGGTCCTAGCCTCTTAAAAAACATCAGGATGGTTGTACAAGGCTACAGGTGGGCACTTGGACATCCAGTTTCCTGTACACAGATTAAGCCTATAGTCTGGAATTTAGAAGAAGCCCTTTCAATGGAGAATCGTGTTATTTCAGCTTTGGACTCGGTTTAACCGATGCATAGAAAACTGGTGCGGTAAGGTTCCTTGATGACTCAGAATAAAGTTGGAGCATCCACTGCCAAAAGAGGAGATTCAAAAAACGAGGGTCTACTCTCCCCGGCCAACACTGGGGGCTCTTTACTAACAGCCTGCCAGATGGCTGACAAGCACCATGAGGAATGAGGGTCTGTGTGGGTCAAAAAGATTTAGATTTTAAAAATCAGGACCAACTGGCGTTATCTAAACCAACTGCTGTTGGTCAGGATGCCTCGACACGACTGGGGGGTCTGTGTGGGTCAAAAAGATTTTAATTTTTTTCCCATCAGGACCAACTGCAGTTATCAGGACTAATTGCCATTATCAGGAACAACTGTTATCAGGACCAACTGCCGTTATCAGGAACAACTGTTATCAGGACCAACTGCTGTTATCTGGACCAACTGTTATCAGGAAGCCTCGACATGACTGGGCCCTTCTTCCCCCAACAGTGGGCCTCTCCTGTCCTGGCTGACATTAGTAACAGCAGCCAGCTGGCTGACATGGTGAGGGATTGTAGCCATGTTGGAGGTCTGTGGGTCGGCTGTGAAGGGACCCCACTACCATAAGGGGACGACATGATACTACTCGTCCCCATGTCTCCTCTCAGGCTACATTAGTAAGCAGCTATCGATTCAAACAGCCAGCCATTCAGTGAGCCAGCCGGACCAAACTTTGCTTGCTTGCTTTTACAGTTAACACTCCAAAATAAAGTCTGAGGGGGCCCGCGCGATTCCAATGCACTCAGGGCCGACAGCGCCGTCAGTATGTATTAGCAGCTGTTCACTCTGCTAGCCAGCTGCCTAGCATCATAGGATCATGGCATGACAATCCCCTCCACCCTTTGGCTTAATTAGGCTATGTTAGTAACAGCAGCCAAACAGACAGCCATCTAGCAAGCTGCTCAGCCAGCCGTTCACCCACCCAGCTAAGTCATTCAGTCAGACGGCGCTAGCTAACCAGCTACCTAGCCATGACTAGTGCTGCGCGGGATGTAGCATGTTTAAAGGTCTGTGGGTCAGATGGCAAAGCCTTGACTGCCCTCTAAAAGCCTGGGGGAAAACAGCTGAGGGTAGCCTAGCGCCTGTCTGTCACTCCCACCCTGGACATCCAGAGAGAGAGAGAGAGAGAGAGAGAGAAAGAGAGAGAGAGAAAGAGAGAGAGAGAGATGGAAGAAGAACAAGAGGAGAGAGGGTGTATTTATAGGCTGGTCTGCTGGCTGGCAAAACTCACGGCTGCTGCAACAATGTGATCCAGATGTAATGAGGGATGCGTCTCTGTCAGGCAAAGTGGTGGAAACGAATGCAAAACCCCTCCCGTCCTGGAGGTCATCTCTGATCTGACACGATCTCACAGACTGAGGTCATCCTGGAGGTCATCTCTGATCTGACACGATCTCACAGACTGAGGTCATCCTGGAGGTCAACTCTGATCTAACATGACTTCACAGACTGAGGTCATCCTGGAGGTCAACTCTGATCTAACATGACTTCACAGACTGAGGTCATCCTGGAGGTCAACTCTGATCTAACATGACTTCACAGACTGAGGTCATCCTGGAGGAAAACTCTGATCTAACATGCTTCCCTATCCGGAGGCGGCCTGGGGGTTCCTCTAAACAGCTGATAACAGTCCTGTCATATCTGTGCAGTGAGTGAGTGAGTTGGGGAGGGGGGAACAGTGAGTGAGTGAGTTGGGGAGGGGGGAACAGTGAGTGAGTGAGTGAGTTGGGGAGGGGGGAACAGTGAGTGAGTGAGTTGGGGAGGGGGGAACAGTGAGTGAGTGAGTTGGGGAGGGGGGAACAGTGAGTGAGTGAGTTGGGGAGGGGGGAACAGTGAGTGAGTGAGTTGGGGAGGGGGGAACAGTGAGTGAGTTGGGGAGGGGGGAACAGTGAGTGAGTGAGTTGGGGAGGGGGGGAACAGTGAGTGAGTGAGTTGGGGAGGGGGGAACAGTGAGTGAGTGAGTTGGGGAGGGGGGAACAGTGAGTGAGTTGGGGAGGGGGGAACAGTGAGTGAGTTGGGGAGGGGGGAACAGTGAGTGAGTTGGGGAGGGGGGAACAGTGAGTGAGTGAGTTGGGGAGGGGGGAACAGTGAGTGAGTGAGTTGGGGAGGGGGGAACAGTGAGTGAGTTGGGGAGGGGGGAACAGTGAGTGAGTGAGTTGGGGAGGGGGGAATGTTGCTCTTTTAGCCCTGGGGGTGGGGCTCTGCAGGCCAGCTAGCCCACCGCCGTCCATAACAATCATAATACTGTAGTTGATTTAGCCTATAAAGCACTTAAAAACAACTCAAAACATAAAACATTTAAATACAGGACATGCATAACAGTACAAAAGACTATACACATAAGTATAGTAATGTTTAAATAAGCTTGTCTTCAGCCCAGTTTGGAAAGCTACGAAGGTAGACGTGTAATGTGACTCATTCAGCGTTGTAATGGTGGAGTTAGACCAGGGCTATAGATTGAACACAGATCGTCAATGGGAAATCTGACCGACAGCAACACCCCCCCCCCCCCCCATACCATACAGTAGGTCTCTCTCTACCATACAGTAGGTCTCTCTCTACCATACAGTAGGTCTCTCTCTACCATACAGTAGGTCTCTCTCTACCATACAGTAGGTATCTCTCTACCATACAGTAGGTCTCTCTCTACCATACAGTAGGTCTCTCTCTACCATACAGTAGGTCTCTCTCTACTGGAGTACTGGACATGGGTCTCAGGCTACACAGGCCAGGATGAGTATCGGGGTTCAAAGGGCTGAGTCCTAATAAACCCACAGGTCTAAAACTACTATAACATAATATATTGTCAAGAGTCCTGGGTAAGTAAAGTTATCAACTTGAGCAAGTCTGTGTATGAGTGTGTGAGAGAGAGAGAGAGAGAGAGAGAGAGAGAGAGAGAGAGGGAGAGAGAGGAAGCAAGGAGCCATGTTTCCATTCTCTTCAAATGTCTGGAGTTGAAATAAAACAGACAGCACTAAAGAATAAGTGGCTTCAAGAGGTAGCCTAACTCTCTTTTGAACAATCCACAAGTTTCTACTGCGCATCGTAGAGCTACACAAATCTTACAAATTTGAATGAGACATTTTAGTCAATAATTAAATTGTACGCATGCAAATTGACAGCTAGGCTATATATTTCCTCAATCTTATTGAATATAAATGTTATCACTTTAGGAGGAAACGTGGGGCCATTTGGAAAACGTGTACAGGGTCCGGTTTAGATCAAGTACTTGTCTAACTCATTTTTAGGTCATGAACGAATAATAAGCCGGTTCCATTTACAAAAAACTCTAGTCCGCTGTACAAACAGTTGTTTCACTCACGTACCTCTCACACCGCTTATCCCGGTCTATTTATAGCGACCGGGTCCCGCTTTGTGACAGCCGAATACTTTGACCAGATATGGTTCCTTTTCGGGCCGGTCGAGTCGCACTGAAAGGACGCAAAAAACCGGGGAATAAACTCCGCGACTTGCTAAACAAAACCGTCCATGACCCTGTTTATAACAGTTATTCTTCAACGTTGACCAAACCGAGCCAGAAATGAAAGTCAAGTTGAACTTTGTCTATCAGTGGTTTACTGTGTCCAGCACTCCCTCGAAGGCGATGTAGCCTAGAGTCTCCGGTAGAGTCCGGTGGTCTCCTCTCTGTAGTAAACTCTCCGGTAGAGTCCGGTGGTCTCCTCTCTGTAGTAAACTCTCCGGTAGAGTCCGGTGGTCTCCTCTCTGTAGTAAACTCTCCGGTAGAGTCCGGTGGTCTCCTCTCTGTAGTAAACTCTCCGGTAGTCTACTCCCCCTGGCGCAGTCTGCCACTCAAGTGATGTCATGCAAGTGTGTCGAGCGCTCAGATTAACACCGAAATATCAAGAGAAAAACGTTAAAACAAATACAAACAATACCATCGAAAACGCGAGGATGGCCGTGTGATGTTATATTTTTATTAAAACGTTTGTAACAAAAAACTCTTTTTTTAAGGGTATAACAATATTTAACAGGCATCCATTTAAGCCATTTATTTATATGTTAAATAATAAATTCAAAGTAAAAGTGCACAGACAAATCAATTACATGCAGTCAATCAGAAGAGAAAAGTAAATCAAAGAAAAAAATTAAATATAATAAAAAAGAAAATAAATACATAATATAAAATAATAATCACAAAACCATGAACATAAATACATCAAACGAAAAACAAATAAATAAATGGCTTTTGGCTTTCAGCAAAGAACATGCCTTAGAATGAGAAAATAATCTATGGGGGAGTTTATCAAGGGGCTCTTCTCTGACTAATGAACCATTTACTAAAGAACTCAAGCTTAGAGGCACATTTGATGTGGCCTGGAACAGAACAGTGCATCTGGTTTAGGGAGGTGATTCCCATCGTATCTTCCCTCTCTCCGCAGCTTATGTAAATATAATGCAAAGCTGTGGTACCAAGCACTTCTGCTCCTCGTCAGGTCCAAAGGTTCGTGAGGTCACGTGTTGTTTTAGGGTTCCATTTATGTGTCCTGGGCTGGGGGGGGGGGGGGGGGGGGGGCTCCCTGCCACTAGGCGGCCTGGGTGAGCTCCTCCGCCAGGTTGGCCATGATGTCATGGACCCAGAAGTCGGTGTCGTCCTGGCTGGTGTCCACCAGGTAGAGGGTCAGCTTCCTCTCCCAGGGCAGGGAGGCCTCCTGCACCGCCTCCACCTTGGCCACCAGGGGGCACTTCTCCACGTGGTTGCGGAACACGATGGACTCCGCCTCCGACCACAGCCGCTGCTCCACACCTGGGGGGGGAGGGAGGGAGAGAGGGAAAGGAGAGAGGGAGTTTAGTAAGCCATTATTCTCCAGGTGGTTACAGAGCACAATGGACACCGATTGCTGGTTCATGACTATGATGGAGGGAAGAGAGAGGAGGAGGAGAGGGGAGCATTTAGATGTGCAGCGACTTTAGAGGTTATTAGAGGTGGGGGCTGCAGGTCCACACCTGGGGGAGAAGAGGGGGAGGGAAAAAGAAAGGAGGAGAGAGGGAGGGAGGGAGAGAGAGAGGGCGAAGGCAGCTACTGACCAG
>NC_140253.1:2248129-2258129 GCF_949987555.1 Borostomias antarcticus
AACTGCCCTGTTGAGTCTCCTATAAATATGTGTGTGTGTGTGTGTGTGTGTGTGTGGGGGGGGGGGATCAACTAAAATTTACTCCTCTTGATTTATTCAAAGGGCTCTAAGCCCTTTAAGCCCTGCAGGGGTCTAGAAAAAATACATTCCTAGATTGTTTGGACACTGTCCCCTTTAAGCTCCCCCAGTCTATAGCCTAGATTCATATTTGGATGCACCGTCCCTTTGATGGGGTACAGTCACGCTTGCTTCAGTGGATATTATTTATAAATTATAAATTCATCAGTGTAGCCGTTTTCTATATATGGGAAATAACCTCAAAGGGCAAACAAGTCCAGTGACATCACCTTTTGAAGTCCAGTGATGTCACCCTTTGAAGTGTTGCAGTGGTATTTCCCTTAAGTAGGGAAATGGCTACACTGACGGTGATTTTAAAAAGACATACACACAGAATTTAACCTTTTAATTCAAATATTATCCGATGAAGCAAGCGTGACCGAACCCACTGAAGCCCCCTGGTCCCTCTCACCGGCAGAGGGTTGGCCATGGACTCGTCCTGCAGCGCCCTCAGGCAGTGGGCGTTGATGTTGACGTCCTCGTCCTTGGAGGTGTCGTACAGGACGACCAGGGGCACGTCGCTGTCCCAGTGCTCCAGCGTCTCCAGGAGGAGGATCCGCCCCAACGCCATCTGCTCCAGATGACGCACCACCGCCGGCATCTCGCTGAACGCCTCCAGCCCTGGAGGGACACACACAAACACACAATACATATACAGAGGTACGCAAAGTAGGCTGAAGAACTTTGAGAAGTAAGTGAGAAGTATACCTGCTAGTCTATACTAGTGAACGGTGTGAGAAGTATACCTGCTAGTCTATACTAGTGAACGGTGTGAGAAGTGTACATGCTAGTCTATACTAGTGAACGGTGTGAGAAGTGTACATGCTAGTCTATACTAGTGAACGGTGAGAGAAGTGTACCTGCAAGCCTGCAGTTGGTGACCTGGAGGGGCAGCTGGAGGAAGTCCTGCTGGAGCTCCATCAGCCTGGACCTGCTGATCACCTCAGAGAACCCATGATCCACACAGTACACCTTGGGAGGGGGATGGGGAGGAGAGATACAGGGGGGGGGGGGGGGGCTGGTGATGTAGCCTTCACTCTAGATCATCCACACCAGTCGACCCCCCAACCTTTAACATACGACCTCACCTTGACCTTGTCGCCGGCCACGATCTCCGTGACCTGGGCTCGAACCATCTCGTCCCCGTCCTCCAGCCTGACGGCCGCCAGCTGGCCGGTAACGGGCGTCGCTACCGCGGTCTGGTGTGAGATCTCACCGTAGAACGACTGCATGATGTCCTCCATTGCTTCCAGAGCCTGAGAGTAGCCCTCGCCAATATACCTAGGAAACAGACGCATGGGTGTGTGCGTGTTTACGCGTGAGAAACACAAGAGTGAGAGAACAGCCCTGTGTGTGTGTGTGTGTGTTACCTGATTGTAAGAGTGCTGGCGTTCTTGACGTCCACCACCAGGACGGAGGGGAAGGGCTCCCAGGGCGGCGGCTTCAGGGTCGGCACCAAGGAGGGGCTGACCTTGATCCCTGAGGGAGGGGGCGGGCACACAGTGCTGGGGACCCTCCGCTGGTCGTACCAACTAGGACCGTACAGGATGGCCTGGGGGGGGGGGGGGGGGGGAGGGTAACATTAGAAGTCGAAGATAAAGATGTAAAAAGGTGGGTATTAAGGATGCAACGATTAGTCGACATTGCCGACAAATCGACAATGAAAATAGTCACCAACGAATTTAATTGTCGTTATTGTCGCCTTGATCAAATCATCATTTTGGCTAACCAGGACATTCCAGTGTCCTTTGTCTGTCTAGTATTATATTATATATTAAAGTAGGCCTAGTATAGCTGCTACCTTTCCAGCGCCACCACACAATACATAACATTTGGAATTTATATTATTGGGAAAAATTATTGTAAAAAGACTTCCATAATGGTAAAAACATTTTCAGGTGATTGCATTACAAAATTTGTTTTAATTAGTCTAGGTATCGAAAAAGGTATCGTTTTGGTATCGGTATCGAACGCAAGGTATTGAAAAAAGTATAGTATCGTACTAACCTTGTGCTTCTTGTCGGGCAGGGGGTACTAACCTTGTCCTTCTTGTCGGGGAGGGGGTACTAACCTTGTGCTTCTTGTCGGGCAGGGGGTACTAACCTTGTCCTTGTTGTCAGGCAGGGGGTACTAACCTTGTCCTTGTTGTCAGGCAGGGGGTACTAACCTTGTCCTTGTTGTCAGGCAGGGGGTACTAACCTTGTCCTTGTTGTCGTGCAGGGGGTACTAACCTTGTCCTTCTTGTCAGGCAGGGGGTACTAACCTTGTCCTTCTTGTCAGGGAGGGGGTACTAACCTTGTCCTTGTTGTCAGGCAGGGGGTACTAACCTTGTCCTTGTTGTCAGGCAGGGGGTACTAACCTTTTCCTTCTTGTCGGGGAGGGGGTACTAACCTTGTCCTTCTTGTCAGGGAGGGGGTACTAACCTTGTCCTTGTTGTCAGGCAGGGGGTACTAACCTTGTCCTTGTTGTCGTGCAGGGGGTACTAACCTTGTCCTTCTTGTCAGGCAGGGGGTACTAACCTTGTCCTTCTTGTCAGGCAGGGGGTACTAACCTTGTCCTTGTTGTCAGGCAGGGGGTACTAACCTTGCCCTTGTTGTCAGGCAGGGGGTACTAACCTTGTCCTTGTTGTCAGGCAGGGGGTACTAACCTTGTCCTTGTTGTCAGGCAGGGGGTACTAACCTTGTCCTTGTTGTCAGGCAGGGGGTATTCCACAGTGCAGATGTCCAGCAGCAGGGAGAGGTTGGCCAGGACGTCTGTGGGGAAGGGGGTCTTGTATGTGTCCATGAAGAGCTTGGGTAGCGCGTGGGCCCACAGGCCTTGGCTGTACTTGGAGAGCAGCTCCTTCAGCTTGGCGCGCACGTCAGCCGGCACCACCACTGGGGAGGCAGGGGGGGAGGCGGGGGTGTTCCATTTGGGGGTCACGGGGGTGGCGGGGGAGGTAGGAGTGTCGGGGATGGTGGAACCAGGGGTGAGAGAGATGGGGGACACCGGGGTGTCGGGGGTGACAAACCGAGGGGTGAGAGAGGAGGTGGGGGAGAGGCTCAAGGTCCCCTTTTCGAGGGGGATTCTGGGATTGGCCTGGATGGGGGTAGAAGTTGGTTGGGTGGGCGAAGGGATGGTTGAGGGAGGTCTGAAGAGAAACTCCAGTTTGGAGGTGGGTTTACGAGGGGGAGGAGGCACGGGTTTGGCGGCGAAGGTAAAGGTTGAGTTGTGGCTGGGGGTACAGGTACTTCTGGATGCAGGGGTCGCAGAAAAGTTAAAATTAAAGTTGGTAGAGGGGGAAAAGCTAGGTTTAGTAGAGGGGGTGGGGGTAGGTTTGGCTGAAGAGGGAGCGATAGTGGGGCCAGCCGTGGGGGTGGGTTTGGGCTGGATGGGGGGGTAGATGAGTCTGTCAGCTCTGTTGGTGCTGCCTGGCTTCTCCACCTGGAACACAGATGCACAGCTTGGGTTTACAATGAATGTGTGTTTGAGTGTAGGATAAAGTAGTGTGTGTTTGTAGTCATCTGGTCTGCATGTATGTGTAAAGGTGTGGTCAACTGTGTGTGTGTGTGTGTGTGTGTGTGTGTGTGTGTGTGTGGGGCGACTCACCGAGCAGACGTGGGTCCATTTCTCCAGGTCCATCAGAGCCTGTCCATGGATCTCCTGGTTGAACCAGTCCTTGTACACGGCGGGCAGCTTGGACAGCCACAGACCGCTGCAGTACTTCATCAGCACCAGGCTGATGCGGTGCTGGACCAGCTGGAGGTCGTACACACCCCTCTGAGGAGTCGAGGTGGGAGAGGAGGAGGAGGAGGAGGTGGAGGAGGTGGCAGAGGGGGCAGAGGTGGGGACTGGGGAGGTAGGAGGATTCATTTGTAAGATGCCTTACTGGAAAGCATCTGGGAAGACACTATAAAGATGAAATACTGTATAATTATTCTCAATTATTATTATATTAATTTGGCCCAGTGGTTAGAGCATCGAGACAGAGCCAGGCCACTTGACAAAAGGGATTTTCTCAATCATTGCCAATCGTTGTGCCCTCGAGCAAGGCACTTAACACTAGCTCACAATTGTAAGTCGCTTTGGATAGAAGAGTCTGCTAAATTACTAAAATGTTTAAATGTTAAAAATATACTGCTACTACTTCCAGTAGTGAGTACATACTGGTGTGCACTTGATTAATCTCCCTTGGCGCTGATGCGTTTTACATGAGGAAAACCCTGCTTATCCAGTGCATTAAGCAAGACTAAATCAAGCCTACTTAAGTGTTTTAGACCATAGGTCTGAAAGCAGCAGCAGCCGAGGTTCTGAGACTGACTGCAATGCTTGAAAACAGCCACAAGATGGAGACAAACTCAAGCATTCAAATCTAAATGCGTACCAATGGTTGCAGAGGACAGGAAGAGGAGGACAGGGAGAAAGAGGGAAAGGAGGAAGAGAAGTCAGGAAGCAGGAGGCAGAGAAGTAGTAAGAGTAGGTTTCTCACCATCAGGTTTTTGGATGGTAATCGTCATAGTGTTACCCAGGTTCTGTTGTCCGAGAGGAAATGTCACTCTCCTAGAACACACACACACACACACACAGTTTATCAATTCATTCAAGTGTGTGTGTGTGTGTGTGTGTAGGAGCGCTACATACATCTCTGCCCGTCTCTAAGAATAAATATTAAGGGTGCAACGATTAGAATTAAAATAGTCACCAACAAATGTAATTGTCGTTTTTGTCGGCCGATTTATCGACAATAAAAATAGTCACCAACAAATGTAATTGTCGTTATTGTCGCCTTGATAGCCGGAGGTTTTTTTGGTTTTGTTTTTCTCCCAAATCGCACATGCGCAGTAGCGTTCAGAGTTCAAGGGTCACTTAGTGGGATAAAATGGCGGAGCCAAGTCCGTCTACGAGTTCGGCTCCAACGCGCAGCAAAACATCAAAAGTTTGGGAGCGGTTTACTTAAGCGGGGAATATGCTCTCAAAAAAGAGCAAGCCTGAGCCCGAACCCGAATGTTGATGTTCCTCAATATGAACAAACTGTAACTATGATTAGTCTCATGTAGTTGCAACTTGCAAAAGGCTGTTGCCCTTTTTCTACTGCTGCTAATGTGCCTTGGTTTACCTTTATTTAATGTTATTTACCTTTATTTAATGTTATTTACCTTTATTTAATGTTATTTCATGTGCCTTGGTTTACAGAACTTTATGCCGGTCCTCGTTCAAAACAATGGACAAAGATTTATTTATAGTTTATACACACTGCACAGACAATATGTTTTTTTTATTTATAGTTTTATACCATCAGCAGAAGGGTAATAATTAAGAGACATTTTTGAATGAAGTTTGTTCTTTCTTGTCTTGCTAGATTTAAAAGCTGATGACTAAATATACCATAAGAGCCATTTTATATTCATGCAATTAACCTGGTTATTTTTTTATTTTTTTTAAAGTAAAAGATTAGTCGACTAATCGTTTCAATAATCGGTGACTAATCGACAATTAAAAGTCGTTTGTTGCAGCCATAGTAAATGTGTGCACATTTCTTTGCATATAAAAATCTGTGTGTTACAATCACGCTACAGGCTGTGGTGTGTGTGCGCGTTCACGTTGTGTGTGTGTGTGTGTGTGAGAGAGAGTCCCCTCCAGCCATCCACGCACCTGTCGTAGAACAGTGGCGTCGTCTTGACCTGCGGGACGGTGACCACAGTGGGCGGCAGCCTGTGCTGCAGGGGCGTGGCGGTGACCACCGTGGGCGGCGGCCTGTGCTGCAGGGGCGTGGCGGTGACCACAGTGGGCGGCGGCCTGTGCTGCAGGGGCGTGGCGGCAACGTAGCGGCGATCTTGCAGTCGGTAGTCCCCTCCGCTGCTGATCCGCCCGGCAGTGTTCCAGTAATTCCGGGGCCGCGGGCGGCTGCTCAGGCCCCAGCCGGCAGGCTGGCGCAGCGACGTCCTGGGCTTCTCTGGACCACAGGGAGAGACCAGCCCGGGGGGGTGGGGGGGGGGGAGGATGGGAGACGAGCAAAGAGTGGTAGAGAGAGGGAGACGAGCAGAGTCAGGGTTAGTTACCTGCTCTTCCCTCACTTGCTTCCCCATCTGATCTCGTTAAGGGAGAGAAAAAGTGTGCTAATGAAGACTAGCCTATTATTCCCACACACTTCATCAGGTGCATTGGTCCTAATGAAGACTATACTATTCCCATACACTTCATGTGCATTGGTCCTAATGAAGACTATGGCCCAATCCCAATACCCCCCTTAGCCCTTGGCCCTACCCATACATTTTGCACGTTCACACGTAGGGTAGTGTCCCATTCTTTTTAGCTTCTAGGGCTAGGGGGCATATCGAGGGCTAGTGGACGTTCAAACAGCCCTCCAAAACGAGGGTTTTCAGATGCCGACTTGAAACCGAGGGGTACAGTAGATGAAAATGCTTTGCGAACCTAGGCAGGGATATGAAACATAGCTGCCGGTGCCGTGAAAAAACATGGGAAGAAAGCCCAATATCTTTGTAAATAATCATTAAAAAATTGTAAAATCCGTGGAAAAGCTTAGTTTAATGAAGATGCAAAGGAACATGGCATTGGATCGTTATGACACGCATTTCAGTAAAAAAAATCGCTTTTTTACGATGAAACGGCATTTCATTGCGTTTCGATGTGCATCCAGTAAGTTACTTGTAGGCTACAGTGCAATGTTGAATCTAATCGAATCAATAGAACTTTGTGTAAACAACGATTTTTGAATGACAGTTGATTGGACTCCCCCCGGGCCTCACCGAATTCCTCTCTCTGCGCTTGGTTCCACTTTGCCGGGCAAAATACGATTGAATGGGCTTCATTTTCTTCATTTTGTTAACGTTACTGGCAGGGGTATTCGGCGTCTGCACAGTCGTTTTTGAGTGA
Source organism: Borostomias antarcticus (assembly GCF_949987555.1). NCBI lineage: Eukaryota > Metazoa > Chordata > Actinopteri > Stomiiformes > Stomiidae > Borostomias > Borostomias antarcticus. Next base: position 2,255,120 of record NC_140253.1, read on the forward strand.
GGGCAGCTGAGCCGTCATCGCGCGTCGTCACGAGAGTTCTGCGCGTTGCAGGTTGCAGACGTGGGATTATAAAAAATAAAATAAACAAGTTGTGGGACTTGTAGTTTTGTATACGGGTGCGCGAAACTTTGACTAGTTTGATCCAATTTGCATGGATTTATTTTAGGCGCAAAATGCAAGTGAAATAGTTTAAAATAGTACTCGCACCGTGTGCTCCTAAATGATTTTTTCTGATCGCACAAAACTATTTTTAGTCGCAAATGCGAGTAAAATGGTCGCACCTTAGAGCCCTGTACAGAGAGCGGTACTCAGGGGAATTCTGATCTGGGACAGAGGTTTGTTCTCAGTCCCATTTACCTTCCAAATCTAGGAAAAAGTATTAATGTTCTGTTTGTCCAGATTACCACACTGTACAAACAAAGGCAACAATTTACAATCCAAGTAGACCTGGTTCCACATGTTTTTTTCTTCAAGATTCAAGATCTGTTTTATTGACCATGTATATGGATCTTGAACCTTGAATTCTTGGGGTGCATTTGATTTACACTGCCTCACCACGGCAGTTCTCAACCCCTTGCCTGTTCTATAAGTCAAGGAAGGTCAAGGTAGCCACATCAAGCGCCTCTCAGGCATCTCTGATAACCGTGACCTACCACTGAACATGAACGGGGAGGCGGGCTTAAACCTCATCTGGCAGTTCACCATCCGGGGCCGCGCCTTCTTGGAGCTCCGCTGCTTAGCGACCATCTGGGCGATGTGGGCCGTCTCCTGGCAGACCGCCGCAAAGCATTTCACCTAGAATAGAAAAATAGAACAGAATAGAACAGAAAATAAAACAATAGAAAATAGAACAGAATAGAACAGAAAATAGAACAACAGAAAATAGAGTATAAATAGAACGGAAATAGAAAAGAAAGTTAATTTTACATATGCGACCTTTTTGGGAGTAATGCGATAGAAAATTTGAATGGGTCACATTGGTGCCAGTAAAAAAAAAATGCCTACAATTTGTCTACAATTACAGAGTCAATTCATATTTGGTATCGTATAGGCAAGGTGAGAAGTTGAGGAGGAAGGAAGGAGATCAGAGGTGTATATTGTCAGTCACCAAGCAAACAGCCTGAGAAGGTCTGAGATTGAGACAATGATGAGTTGGACTGTCTTCAGGCCCAGGGTGAACTCTTGAACAAACCGCCAAGCTAGAAAACTCCAGTCATAACGGTTACTCGATATATTATCTAGACAGCCATAAGTTTAGGATTAGGAAAAGTTGGTATTTTCTGAAATCACCCAACGCCATGCACTGGAAGCTATCTAGAAGCCACTGACCTCCCCCATGCAGTTCTCCATCCGAACCACGGAAGGCATGCTCCGTAGATAGGCCTCCAGAGACGGGTAGCCCAGCTGCTTGTGCGGGATGAATTCACCCGTCAGCGACCGGTAATCGGACTGAAGCCGGGTGATGGACACGCCGTCTTTGTTGGACTGCAGAACAGCCCGTAACATCTTCTTCAGCAAATCGATATCCGACATCCTGGCATGAACACACAGGACAGGTCCTTTACAGGTTCTCATGAACACACAGGACAGGTCCTTTCACAGGTTCTCATGAACACACAGGACAGGTCCTTTCACAGGTTCTCATGAACACACACGACAGGTCCTTTCACAGGTTCTCACAGGACAGGTCCTTTCACAGGTTCTCACAGGACAGGTCCTTTACAGGTTCTCACAGGACAGGTCCTTTACAGGTTCTCACAGGACAGGTCCTTTCACAGGTCCTTTCACAGGTTCTCACAGGACAGGTCCTTTCACAGGTTCTCACAGGACAGGTCCTTTACAGGTTCTCACAGGACAGGTCCTCACAGGTTCTCACAGGACAGGTCCTTTACAGGTTCTCATGAACACACAGGACAGGTCCTTTACAGGTTCTCATGAACACACAGGACAGGTCCTTTACAGGTTCTCATGAACACACAGGACAGGTCCTTTACAGGTTCTCATGAACACACAGGACAGGTCCTTTACAGGTTCTCATGAACACACAGGACAGGTCCTTTACAGGTTCTCATGAACACACAGGACAGGTCCTTTACAGGTTCTCACAGGACAGGTGCTTTACAGGTTCTCACAGGACAGGTGCTTTACAGGTTCTCACAGGACAGGTCCTTTACAGGTTCTCAGGTCCTTTACAGGTTCTCAGGTCCTTTACAGGTTCTCGCGATGCATCAGCTAGACTCGCCGCACGTGCCATTCCTTTCACGTCTCCATGGTAGCGCTTTTAGGCCAACTAACTTGCTACGGTGTGAAATGATTACAATTGTGCGAAATAATTAAAATATCGTTTAAGTGTTCACGAAATTAGCTAAAGAAAATTCAAATAGGCCTATTTTGTCTGTCGTACACCTTAAATATTACACAACGCTATTCGCTAATGGTCTAGAGAGCTAACGGCGTGTTAATCAGCACACTAGCTAGCCAAACACGGCTTCTCTAATTACCAATTACAGTAAACGTTAGCCATCATCAGACGCATGACGCATGCATTGACCAGCTTTTCAGAGCTGCCTAAAGCAGTAACCCAGTATAAAATAGCATTTGAACAGTAAACATGGCTGTAAAAACCCACCTGTGTGCTTTTCTGAATGAGTAGCTAACATGTGCCGTCGAGGTGGCAGGTCAGGAGGTCACGTGCGAAGGTCAGGAGGTCACGTGCGAAAGCCCGGCAGCACGCGCCGTTCACCGTTCAATTTAAAGCGTCACGCCCTTCACTCACATTATACAAATCAAATCAAACTTTATTTGTATAGCGCATTTTATACACAGAGGCAACGGAATGCGCTTTACAGAGCAATGGGGGGTGGGCATCACCCGGGGCCCCATACAGTAATATGGCTATTTTAGACTCTCTTTAGAGGTGCACAAGCACAACTAATTGACCAACACCCATACAAAAAAAAACATTAATAATAATATTTTCTGAAATAATTTAAGCATCTAACGTTCGATT
>NC_140253.1:2263129-2298129 GCF_949987555.1 Borostomias antarcticus
GATTGGTGGTTGAGGGGTGAGCACATTGTGACATCATCAACTTATATACAGTAGCTCTCTTACAGTATTAGGGCCATAACGATAATAAAAGCGTTTAACATAACAAAAGAGTTCATTTTCCTCCTCTGGATGAAGGTGGAAATCCTCAGCACCTGTAGCAGACCAGGACGTGGAAGGTGTACGCCACAGACGTCAGACTGGCAAAGATGGTGGTGGCAAGCCAGGACTCTGGACAACCAATCAAAACATGCACATCAAATCAAATTCTATTGGTGCAATGCGCTTTACGAAGAGGAAGGTACATAATGGTCCTACCCCTACACACACACTCTCTCCCTCTATCTCTCTTTCCTCACACACACCGGTAGTTCCTTACTTCTGGCCACGTGTGTGAACTCGTCCAGCTGCTGGAGGGTGTGAGCCAGAGCCTGGGTGTGGTTACAGGACGAGACCAGTACCTCCAGGGTCTCCCTCCACACGTCCAGCCTGTCAAAGGCATAGTCACTCAGACCGTAGTCCGCCAGGGTCATCTGGACGAGTGGGATCACACGTTTTGGTTCATAGTGAGTGTGTTTGTGTGTGTCTGTGTGCATGTGTCTGTGTGTGCATGTGTGTGTGTGTGTGAGTGAGTGTGTGTGTGTGTGCGCGTGTGTGTGTGTGGTGCGTGTGTGTGTGTGTGGTGCGTGTGTGCGTGTCTGTATGTGTGTGTGTGTGTGTGTGTGAGTGTGTGTGTGTGTGCGTGTGTGTGTGTGTGTGCATGTGTGTTTGTGTGTGTCTGTGTGCATGTGTCTGTGTGTGCATGTGTGTGTGTGTGTGAGTGAGTGAGTGTGTGTGTGTGTGTGTGTGTGTGTGTGTGTGTGTGTGTGCGTGTGTGCGTGTCTGTATGTGTGTGTGTGTGTGTGTATAACTCTGTCACGGTGCAGACCGTGTAGAGGCCGATGAGGGAGATGACGGACGTTCCGATCAGTCTGTTGGGGAACTTGAAGTACGGGTCCCAGTCGTACACTCTCCTCTGGAACCAGCTCTGCTCTGCCTTCCTGGACACATCATGGGAGGGAACGACAATCAGTCTGGGTGTTCCAGCATGTGCTAGAATGTTCTAAAGCTCATGTTTTGGAATGTTCCGGAATGTATTACAATATTCCAGTGTTCTAGAAGGTGTTGGGATGTTGAGATGTTTTTATCACTATCTGAACTGGACACACCTTACTAATTGTAACACTATGAATCTGCCCAGTCCATGCAACTAGTCGAATAATACAGTCAATCAAGTTTTATTATTCATGTTGCTATAGCTACCCTAAGGACGGCTTCATCAGCAGCCTCTTCACATACTGGATCTGGTGGCTCTGAATCAACTCCTCTGGATCCTAGGGGAGTAGAGTGTGTTACAAACACACACACACACACACACACACACACACACACACACACACACACACACACAGCTGGATGGCCTTTCTATTGATATGTTTGATAGTCTTGGCCTGGGGACTAGATTTAATCTAAATTAAAGTTGCCCAGTTCGATTTTTTTTCGGCCACTAGATGGGGCAGTTCAGACTCCTTAATAAGAAATGACATTTTCTCTTCCTCTGGGGCTACAATCCTCCTAAATGTTGATGATGTTTTCTGGTTCCTTGTCTTTTTAGTTAGCCTTTATTGTACTATCTGTGTGAATGCATGCATGTATGACGCCTTGTGTGATGTGTTCTCGCAGCACACCAGTTTCCCTAAGGAGACATACAACCTCTAACTAACTAACAATGGTGCAGCGCATCAGATATAAACAAGTGGGCGTTTTCCCTCCATACGGTGCCGTTCAGGGGGTGGGGCTCAGCGCCGGGCGGCTTCGCTCATAATAAAAATAAATTCTGCATTTGCTCCACAGGCACGACACCGTTGGCTATATTTTCTGTACAGATAGTTATGACTCCCCTGGACCTATTTATTGCATTTTTTTTTTTTTTTTTTTTTTTTAAAGTGCAGTAAATCGAACAGAGCACCTTTAAACGTATTGTCCTACTCTCCTTTGGAAAATAAACAAGGAACAGAGACCAGCTGTGTGTCTGACTTCCTGTTTGGATGTCCTAACTGTGTCTGACCTCCTGTTTGGATGTCCTAACTGTGTCTGACTTCCTGTTTGGATGTCCTAACTGTGTCTGACTTCCTGTTTAGATGTCCTAACTGTGTCTGACCTCCTGTTGGAGCTGGAGGCGTAGGCAGATCTCCTTGACCAGCATGTAGGTGAAGCGTCCAAGGAGGAAGAGGAGGGACAGGATAGACGGCCACTGGATGATCGGCTTCTCATAGTCTCCCAGCACCTGCACGCACGCACGCACACGCACACACACGCACACACACACACACACACACACACACACACAGTCTCGTACCCCGGGTAAACATGTTTGTGTATGTGTGTGTTGTAGCTACTACTATAGTCACCCACCTTACCAGCAGGGCAGGAAACTGTGTTCCACAGAGAGACGATGATCCTGTGAACAAAGAAAACGTTCAGCTGACCAGGATAGAGGAGTAGAGGTCACCTACTGACCATGTGAGAGAGTAGAGGTCACCTACTGACCATGTGAGAGAGTAGAGGTCACCTACTGACCATGTGAGGGAGTAGAGGTCACCTACTGACCATGTGAGGGAGTAGAGGTCCCCTACTGACCATGTGAGAGAGTAGAGGTCACCTACTGACCATGTGAGGGAGTAGAGGTCACCTACTGACCATGTGAGGGAGTAGAGTTCACCTACTGACCATGTGAGAGAGTAGAGGTCACCTACTGACCATGCGAGAGAGTAGAGGTCACCTACTGACCATGTGAGGGAGTAGAGGTCACCTACTGACCATGTGAGGGAGTAGAGGTCACCTACTGACCATGTGAGGGAGTAGAGGTCCCCTACTGACCATGTGAGGGAGTAGAGGTCACCTACTGACCATGTGAGAGAGTAGAGGTCATCTACTGACCATGTGAGGGAGTAGAGGTCACCTACTGACCATGTGAGGGAGTAGAGGTCCCCTACTGACCATGTGAGGGAGTAGAGGTCACCTACTGACCATGTGAGAGAGTAGAGGTCACCTACTGACCATGTAAGGGAGTAGAGGTCACCTACTGACCATGTGAGAGAGTAGAGGTCACCTACTGACCATGTGAGGGAGTAGAGGTCACCTACTGACCATGTGAGGGAGTAGAGGTCACCTACTGACCATGTGAGGGAGTAGAGGTCACCTACTGACCATGTGAGGGAGTAGAGGATGCCTAGTAGGCTGCCAACGCCTCGGAAGGGGGTTGAGAGACAGGCGAAGAAGGGCAAGTAGGCCACGCCCACCTCTAGGGCCCCCACCAGGTACACCAGGGCTGCAGAGACATGGGGACGCACATGTGGCTCTCTGAGATATAGAATGTTCTAGGAGAAAATTGTATTCAGATACGGAATGTTCTAGGAGGAGATGATGCTCGGATAAGGAATGCTCTAAGGAGGAAATGATGTCAGATATGGGAGGCCGCGTGTCCTGTCACCGCACCCTTGGCCCAGGAGGGAACGTGGAAGGGGAGATAGCGCTCAGAGAAGAGCAGCAGGACACTGGAGGAGACGGCGCCGAAAGCAAAGCCGTACGACCAACGGTTGGACAAGCTGCCGATGGTGTCCAGTGGCCTGGGAGGGGACGGAGCGGACGCCGTTTAACAACAACAACTTTGTTATAATGTGTTACGGGCATGATTATAATGTGTTATAACCCTTTATAGAAGGTGTTTATAGACTCACACCACGATGGCAAAGTGGCCGTGAAGGAAGGGCAGTCTCTGGTCCAGGACCAGTCGCTGGACTCTCCTCTGGAGGGACGACAGCACAGCCACGATGACCACCTGAAACAACAACAAAATGACCGCCTGAAACACAACAATATGACAGCCCGAGACACAAACAACAATCACCTGAAACACACACTAGGTATTTCTCCCATATTCACTAGCTGTTCCTACCACAGTCCCCATTTCACAGGAGTGAGCCTACACTCTGGCTGCGTTCCGAATCACATACTACCCTACTATATAGTATGCCAAAACAGGATGTAGTATGTCCCAATACATAGTATGCCACATGCAGTATGGCAAAAATACCAGGATGTCCTACCACATCCGGTCGTATTTTGCAGTATGCAAGCCAGCAGGCTTTTCTGGCTATTCTGACCCACAATCCTGTGCGCAGCGGAAATGTGCGTCACATGTGCGAGTCGTGACAGCTGTAGACGAATGTCGCGTTATGGACACAATGGATGTGGGCAAATTTCAAGGTGCAATGTTATGACAAGGTAGTATGTCCCAATTGGATGCCTACTGCTTGCAAAGTACGTACTTTCTAAGGGCAGCTGTAGTAGGTACTGGTAGTAGGAAGTAGAAGCATGCGTTTCGGAACGCAGCCCTGGCCTTACCGCTGGGATGAGAGAGTAGTGGAGGAACAGGTCCATGGATATCCCATTACGACACTCCTCGTCCACAGGCAACCTGCATTCAGAGGAGAGGCCATGAACCATGAGACCAATAAGCCTTGGTTCCAAGAATTTCTACGATAGCTTCGCCTCCCTTTCTCTTTTCCATATCGTTCCATACCCTAACTACCAGCAGATAAGTGTTTACAGCCCACCATAACAACTGAGAACACACACACACACACACACTCTACTCACAAGTCCCCTGGCCCCCTCATCATCACCGACACTCTCTCAGACAGACGGCAGCCTCGACACCCAAAGAAGGAACAAAGATCATCTAAAACGAGAAGAGATAGCCAGTGTCTCTACAGATTACAATTCCCACGAAAGCCAACGAATAGACTTCCTCTGTGAGTCTGAACAATGTAACGTTTACTCCCCCAGGCTTCCTGGTGTTCTCCGACCAATTTGAGATAGCGTGGCGACCTTTGACCCCCCGGGTTCTGTCTCCGGCCTTCACCAACTGCCACCAGCTGGTACTTTATTGACTTGTGCGTTACTGAGTGAGAACAGAGTCAACAGGGAAATCTCTACACTGAGAGGACCGAATAGTAGATCCTCTGTTTCTTTTTCTAAAAGTCTTTAATGTCTTCAGGGACAGTTTGCTTTACAGCCAGGAGTCAAAGACAAGACAACATACAACACATATCACTGCATCAACAATAAACAAATACAAAGCACTGTCACGTGACCATCAGAGTGCAAATAAGCACGGGGCCAGCCCAGAGTCAGTACAGAGTAAGAGAACAGGTGAAAGTTAGTGCTCCTCTGCAGACTCCCTCCAGGGAGGGAAAACTGAAGACACTGAACAGAAACAAAACACCAGAAGACACAGTGGCCGTTTGATGACCTGATTTATTCATTTTCTCCTGATTGGCTAAAAACACCAATTGCAGCAAGATCACCATGACATCATCACACCGGTTGGGGGTGGAGCCATGCGAAAGGACAACGATGATTGGACAGTTTTGTGGCGATGTCACTTTCCTCAGCAGCTCTCCTCCTTCACCACCAAGATGTCGGCTCTGGTTTCCCTGGAAACAAGAGAGTACAGCTGAGTGTGTTTCTTGCGTGTAATGTGTGTTTGTTCAGGTGACCTCAACCTGTGTGTGTTTGCGCATGATCAAAACAAGGTTGTGTGTGTGTGACCTCTGTATGTGTTTGCAGCAGCTGCACTCACTGTCTCTGGACACAGAGGGCACACTCGTTGGCGTAGGTGTTGCCATCGCTGCCACACACGGGGGCCAAGTTCAGAGGGCACGCCTTGATCTCCTCCATGTCTCCACAAGATGGCTGCCACAGCAACAACAACAACAACAACAACATCAGCCATCAACAGATGTCATTCCCAAGGGAGTTTCCTCCCTGTCTTTCTACCTCAGTCCCCCCTCCTCCCTCCCTTCCTCAGAGCCTCATGAGCTTGAGTGAACCTGCACGTGAGCTCGCTAGATCAGGAGCGCTCTCACAAGGCTACCTTCCTCCTTCCCTCCCTCCTTTCCTCAGTCCCTACCTCGCACCTTCCTTCCTCGTTTCCTCCCTCCCTTACTTCCTCATTCCCTCCCTTCTGTATGACCTGAAAACGGAACTGAAATCTATAACCTTTTTTTTTTTTTTTCAACAGGGGGTTCCCCCGCAGGGACTAATGGTTCTACAGTATGTAAGCGCTCTTCCTCTGAGAGCACCGTGACCTCAGCAGATACAGGAGGGAAGGATACAGGTGTAGAGTATTGAAACAGGGTTGACTACAGCAGGCAGACAGCCCTCCAACCCACAACCCTGCAGAGCTAAAACAAAATGATTTGTGTGCCTGTGTGCTACAGCAACGCAGGTGTGTTTCAATGCCAGGTACTGTATGGGCTGCATTAGGGCCCGTGTCCACATAGCGCTTTTTCCTGAGCGCCTGCGCCCTTTGGCTTCTTTTGGCGGCCGCTCCGATCGCTCGGAAGTTGAAAACATCTCAACTTCTCAGAAAGGCGCTGGTAACGTCACCGCCGCTCTTTTCAGGCAAGTGCGACGGCAAGCCGGTTGTTCGTGATAAATAAATAATAGGCTAGATAACGATATTCTATAGGATAATAAGTAATATAGAAATATAGTAATAGTAATAAAAGATGGCTAATACTCGTATACAACGCCGGTCGATGATGCTGAAGATATATTGTCATAGAAACAAAATAAGCAGTCCAAGCGCAGCAGGAAAGAGGCGCTGCAGGGCGCTGGGAAAAATGTGGACACGGCCCCTTAGAACCGTACCTTTCGGAGGATTCCAGAACCGTTCTCTGCATCTGTGAAACAGAACAGCCGGGTCACACACACAAATAATGAATTCATTTTTATTACGTTGAGTCATCCCAGACAACCCATCCCGTACGGGATTATCTTGTACAGTATACGATAATCAAGATGCTGCTGTTTTACTAAGATGCAGTGGTCAGATTATTTCATTAAGCATTGCATTTCTTGGCACTATGAGTGTCCTGAGTAATGCAAGCCATACTCAACAGCTATGACAACAAACATAGCGTCCCCCTTACAGTCTGAGAAGAATAAAACCAAGTTAATAATGATTAATAACATGATCATACCTGTATAGTTAGAATACTACATGTGTGTGATGGGGGTGGAATGAGGGTTGTTGTGGGTCTGTGTACCTGTCAGGAGCAGGAGGAGCATCAGCAGGCCCAGCTTCAGCAGGTGCTTCCCAGACATGTTGGCGGAGGTTGTGAGAGTCCGGCTCTTTCTCTCCGTCTACCTCTCTCCGTCAGGTGTGTGGGAATTGCACAGGTGGAAGGGACACACACACACAGATATTCAAACACATACACAGATATTCAAACACACAGAGATATTCAAACACACACACATAAAGATAACCCAGATACTCGCCTGCAAGAACCTTCACAAGAGAACATATCAGTTGATAAGAATATCAGTGAATAAATGATTAACCTACTGTACATAGGGCACCTCTCTCTCTCTCTATTTTTAATGAGTGACCGAGAAATGCATCAAAGTTTCAAGTGTCCATCTTACTCCATCAATGTTTCAAGTGTCCATCTCATTTTCATCTTCAATTCAGTGTGAGGGCTGGTTTGATGAGGTGCGGAGGTGCAGGGTTTTCCGGGGAAGAGCAGCCAGGAGGAAAAGACTAAATTGTTGATTCCGGGTCAGATCTTCAATGAGCTTCTCCATACAGGTTGAATGGCGCCTCTAGGTTTTGTGTGTGTGTGTGTGTGTGAAGCAGGCCGTTTAGAGTGGATACCCCAAGACATTCAATACTGTATATTGTAATTAGTTACATAATGCATTGTTTCTCTTATATTCTCACCTATCTTTTTTGCTTAGTGTGCGCACAAGATACCGGAACAGAACATTTAACTTGTCGTTGTACCTGTATGATGTAGTATGTGACAAACGAACCTGACTTTGACTTTACTAGCACTGGATTTGGCATCGAGACCACATACGTAAATCTGTCTGTCGGTCCTCCACTTGTGTCTTCACCCATGTTCATATTATGGTTTTCGAATATATAAGTGATTGGTATCCCTGAAATCCTGGGGCTACCAATCAGTAAGGACTTTTGTGATTTCATTCAATGTAATATGAGTCTGGAGAGAGATTACAACAGTGGCTACAAGACCTCCTCCTTCGCTTGTCGAGCTTTACGACTCATGCTTCAGCACACATGGACTCAAGTGCGCCCTCATGTGAACAACTGGGAATCATGCAATACACAGACCCAGAAACCAGACAAAAAATGTCAGTTGTTGTCCAGAAGACCACACTTTCAGAAAATGTGAACAGATTTTTTTTTTTACCACCCAGGCTACATGACTTTTAACCTGACATGCCGAAACTATCCGTTGGAATCTGTTTGGAAAAGGACAGGCACTTTCAAAAATACGTGGCAGGTGATTGGATGAGCCATCTGTCTATCACCGTCTATCAAACGCTCTTCGCTGCCATCTCACCTAAACCCGCCCAGTGTAGCTCTTAGTACTTCCTCATCTGTATGTCCAGGGGCCTCATTTATCAAAGAGCGTGTAAATTCTGGTGTAAAAGAGGGCGTACGACGAAAACGCGGAAAATGCACAATGTAGCGTACGACGAGAATATTTACACGCTTTTCGGATCTATCAAAAAAGTCGTATGCCCTTTTCTGCACGGTAAATCCGAGACGGGCGGGGAAGGGAGCGTACGCGCACGCGCCCCGTGTTCCGCCCCCTCCACGCCCTAATCCAACCATATATGGTCACAACCGTGAGTGGACAAACGTGGTTTCCCGGAAGGAACCGGCTTAAAAAGGTAGCGTGGAGCACCCAGGCGGTACATTGAAACATGGAACGAAGAGCGAAGAAGAGGAACTTTTCGGAGACGGAGGTGCATGTGCTAGTTGGTGAGGTCCACGTGAGGAAGGCAATCCTCTTCGGAAGGTATAAATCGCCTACGTTTGTCTGTTTGCTCCTACAGCTTAGTAGCCTACTTTAGCTACGTGTTGTGCATCTAGGGTTGGGCATACACGGACATACTGTAACATGTGGCTGTGAGGAAAGAGAACATTCTGTGGTAGGCTAAATTAGGACCAAACACAGGGAACAATAACGCAGATGACCACTTCATAATGTTAGAACACATTAAACATTTTCCCCTCTGGGAAATTAAGACTCATCTAAATCACCCGGTAAATCACAGCATTTATTTGACTGCCAACAGAAAAACATATCAAATGAATATGGCTGCTCAATGAAATGTTTAATGCATAATCAAGTTCACAGACAAACTCAAGGAACATGATTGAAATTGTTTCTCCAGACTCTGACGTGGGGTGGGACTCAGAGGAGGGGGAGTCTGCAGTGGTCCTTGACCTGACGGTCGTGCCCCCGCGAGTTGTACCCTCCACCTCCAGCGCGCTTTTGATGGGAAAAATGGATGGATTATAGAAGGAAGTGTGATGATACCACTAATATTAAAATTGTCATATTTGAGTAAGAAAAAAAAGCTGCATGGATGGATGTACCCATAAGCTGTTATTGTAGGTTTTTATGTTTTATTGTATTGTCGTTGTATGGATGGAAAATGCTAATAAAGATTACAAGTAAATAAGACAAAGAATATGTATCTTGGTTATGGACACACCAACAAGCCAGCCGTCACGCGCAGCGCCTGCCTCCAGTCTAGTCCCTACCCTGCTGTGCGCCAGGATGAATGAGTCATGCGTGGAGCCAGGCCACCGTGCCACTACACTTGTGATGAGCATGTCGGCGTCACATATGATTTGGGTATTTCTAGTGTGCACATTTTAGCGATTCACATAGACGTATTCATTCACTGATGGTGCCCTTATGTGGGTGCAGTCGCCATCGCCGTCACCTATTTGGAGTTCTCTCGGCCAGTAGGCCGAGTAGCGCCGGATTCATTTAGGCTCGCATTACGCACAGGAGGACTGTCATTTATATGCTTACCAAAGAGCAAACAGGTCCACATGATCACATATTAATGACAATCTAATTGGTCAATGATTGGCGTTTGATGGAGTGCCTGCATTAAGTGTGTGACATATAGCGCGGAAGGGTTTGGGACAGCGCATAGGTACAGTTTGGGGAACAAATCCATATCGAACCATGAATGAGCCGGTTAGAGGACACGTCTAATCTTGCATTGCGATATATGTTTGTGCTGAATTGGCCTAGTAGCCTACATGATTGTGCGTTCATGAACTGTCGCTCTTATTCTCTCCGTCAAACATAGTAATTCACCGACGCACCACCGGCGTCGCCAGTTCCCCCTGTGTTCAAGAAGGGCGTAGAACACCGTGTAAATCGGTACGCCAACTGGAGAGGTGTCCTACAAAAGCGCGGAGAAAGGCGACTAAATTTTCGCCCTTACGGCTTGATAAATCGCAATGTGGGGGGGGCCAATTGGCGTACGCCTGAACTCGCGAAAAAGACCGTGTAAAAGAAGGCGTACCTCAATGATAAATGAGGCCCCAGACTGATTTGCGAGCAAAACAGAATGTGGGCTTGCGAGATCAGGATGGTCTCACGAGGCTACATGACCTTACCACCAAGCACACAGTGAGCCACACAGTAAGCCAGTCCTCTACGTTGGTTTTTTTTACCGACAGGGTTCTTTAAAAGCTTCCACCTTTGTGCTTCTCAGCCCAGAATGCCCCGTTGACTCGGCTGTTTGTTTGTTGTTCCTCATTTCCCTGAGGGATTTCAAGTGGGTGTTCCTGACTCCCTCGCTAACGACTGCATGGTGTCCTGTCCTCCAGTGCTTCCTGAGCCGGAGAGTAGCCCTCCCCACTATAGCTGAAACAGACAGGGGAGAGAGAGAGGGAGAGAGAGAGAGAGAGAGAGAGAGAGAGAGAGGGAGAGAGAGAGAGAGAGAGAGGGATTATTAGAGAGTAAGAAAGACAGAACAGCCCTGTGTGTGTCGCTGGTTTGCGGCTGAGGCTGTAGTGCTTTTTTCGTGTTCTAATACAAGTTTTATAAAGTGTCATTTTTAACATGAAATATCCGTCATCTCAACAGACAGCCCACAGTGTACTATAAAATCACTCACATCTGTGTATCAAAAGTCTTAACATCACTAGTGAAATGCGACTGCGCATCTTATGGCCTGTTAGCATTTCAGCTAACCCATTCGAGTGGAAAAATAAACACATCACACATCTATTGAGAGAAAAAGTGTGTTAATACAGAGAAACCATACATTTGGAAAAAATAAATACAATAAATATTGTCTCCAGTTCATGTCGGATGATCTCAAAAGAAGGCTAACTACAGTTGAATCACAGTGGATACTATGGATTTAAAGTGTACCTTTACCCTGGGAAGAGGGCGCACCTCAGAATTTAGGCAAAATGCCTGTACTGTATGTGCCGTGTGTATTTGTGTGTGTTTACGTGAGAGAGAGAACAACCGTGTGTGTTCTATGAGAGACAGAGAGAAAGAGAACGGCTGTGTGTGTGTGTGAGATAAAGAGAACGAGAGAACAGCCATGAGTGTGTGTGTTTGTGTGAGATAAAGAGAACGAGAGAACAGTCATGTGTGTGTGTGTTTGTGTGAGATAAAGAGAGCGAGAGAACAGCCATGAGTGTGTGTGTGTGTGATAAAGAGAGCGAGAGTACAGTCATGAGTGTGTGTGTTTGTGTGAGATAAAGAGAGCGAGAGAACAGCCATGAGTGTGTGTGTGTGTGTGATAAAGAGAACGAGAGAACAGTCATGTGTGTGTGTGTTTGTGTGAGATAAAAAGAACGAGAGAACAGTCATGAGTGTGTGTGTTTGTGTGAGATAAAGAGAGCGAGAGAACAGCCATGAGTGTGTGTGTTACCTGATTGTAAGAGTGCTGGCGTTCTTGACCTCCACCACCAGGAGGAAGGGGGCGGGCTTCCGAGGGGGGGCCTTCAGGGTCGGCACCGGGGAGGGGCTGACCTTGATCCCTGAGGGAGGGGGCAGGGACACGGTGCTGGTCCTCTTACGCTGGTCGTACCAACTAGGACTGTACAGGATGGCCTGGGGGGGGGGTAACATTAGAGGTAGAAGATAAGGAAGATGTAAAAGGGGAAAGGGCTCAAGCTTAAGGACCTCCCGTCGTCCCGGGGCCAATAGAAATAGGGGAGGGCGTAATTTAATCTTGGGACAAATTTGGGACCAGAGTTGGAAAAATACTGAAAAGGGGGTTGTACTAACCTGTTGTCAGGCAGGGGGTACTAGCCTTGTCCTTGTTGTCAGGCAGGGGGTACTAGCCTTGTCCTTGTTGTCAGGCAGGGGGTACTAACCTTGTCCTTCCTGTCAGGCAGGGGGTACTAACCTTGTCCTTGTTGTCAGGCAGGGGGTACTAACCTTGTCCTTCTTGTCGGGGAGGGGGTACTAACCTTTTCCTTCTTGTTGGGCAGGGGGGTACTAACCTTGTCCTTGTTGTCAGGCAGGGGGTACTAACCTTGTCCTTGTTGTCAGGCAGGGGGTACTAACCTTGTCCTTGTTGTCAGGCAGGGGGTACTAGCCTTGTCCTTGTTGTCAGGCAGGGGGTACTAACCTTGTCCTTCTTGTCAGGGAGGGGGTACTAACCTTTTCCTTCTTGTTGGGCAGGGGGGTACTAACCTTGTCCTTGTTGTCAGGCAGGGGGTACTAACCTTGTCCTTGTTGTCAGGCAGGGGGTACTAACCTTGTCCTTGTTGTCAGGCAGGGGGTACTAACCTTGTCCTTCTTGTCGGGGAGGGGGTACTAACCTTGTCCTTGTTGTCAGGCAGGGGGTACTAACCTTGTCCTTGTTGTCAGGCAGGGGGTACTAACCTTGTCCTTCTTGTCAGGGAGGGGGTACTAACCTTGTCCTTGTTGTCGGGGAGGGGGTACTAACCTTGTCCTTGTTGTCAGGCAGGGGGTACTAACCTTGTCCTTGTTGTCAGGCAGGGGGTATTCCACAGTGCAGATGTCCAGCAGCAGGGAGAGGTTGGCCAGGACGTCTGTGGGGAAGGGGGTCTTGTATGTGTCCATGAAGAGCTTGGGTAGCGCGTGGGCCCACAGGCCTTGGCTGTACTTGGAGAGCAGCTCCTTCAGCTTGGCGCGCACGTCAGCCAGCACCACCACTGGGGAGGCAGGGGGGGAGGCGGGGGTTTTCCATTTGGGGGACACGGGGGTGGCGGGGGAGGTGAGGGAGGTAGGAGTGTTGGGGATGGGGGAGCCAGCCGTGGGGGTGGGTTTGGGCTGGATGGGGGGGTAGATGAGTCTGTCAGCCCTGTTGGTGCTGCCTGGCTTCTCCACCTGGAACACAGATGCACAGCTTGGGTTTAGAATGAATGTGTGTTTGAGTGTAGGATACAGTAGTGTGTGTGTGTGTGTGTGTGTGTGTGTGTGTGTGTGTGTGAGAGAGAGAGAGAGAGAGTGAGAGAGAGTCTGTAATACTGAGAGCAGATGTGTCAGTCACCCGGTCGAACGTATATCTATGCACTGTGTGTATTAATGAGTTGTCTGTGTGTGTGTGTGTGTGTGTGTGTGTGTGTGTGTGGCGACTCACCGAGCAGACGTGGGTCCATGTCTCCAGGTCTATCAGTGCCTGTCCATGCATCTCCTGGTTGAACCAGTCCTTGTACACAACGGGCAGCTTGGACAGCCACAGACCGCTGCAGTACCTCTTCAGCACCAGGCTGATGCGGTGCTGGACCAGCTGGAGGTCGTACACACCCCTCTGAGAGTCAGGGGTAGTGGTGATGACACCCTGCTGTTCCAGCACTCTCTTCCCTACCCGAGCTTGTTAAGAAGGGAGAGGAAAAGTGTGACATGGCAAGAAGACAATGAGGTAAGTAGAGAGGGAGGGATGGAGAGAGATAGTAGTACTTTCAGCTTCACTGAAGCAGGCTAAGTCAGAGAGTGACAACCACAGCTGGAACGTCTTGCGCTAGCTGGCGCGCCATGGTAGGTGAGTTGAAAACGGCATTAACTCAACTTGAGAACTCTTGGGCGGCGGAAAACGCAAATGGAGTCGAGTCGCTACTTTTTTAGAGCTGTGGAAAAAAAACACCTTTAGGGACCATCCAGGCGATGTGGTCCTTCTCCTGGCAATCCACTGCAAAGCATTTCACCTAGAGGAAGTTGAGGAGGAAGGAAGGAGGTCAGCGATGTATACCATCTAGGAAACAGTTCAACATAAAGGGCTCTTGAAAAGGTCGAAGGTTTAATGCACCCTTACTCAATGGGTCCTCGCCAGCAAAAGTGTAAAGACAGTGCCCATGGTGAACTCGTTCACACAACTCCAAAGCTAGAAAACTGGTGTCATATCCCATTATCTTAACAGCCATAGGTAACCCTAGCTTAGGAAAAGTTAGGAGTTTCTGATCACACACCGGTAGCTAGAAGGCACTGACCTCCCCCATGCAGTTCTCCATCCCAACCACGGAAGGCATGCTCCGTAGATAGGCCTCCAGAGACGGGTGGCCCAGCTGCTTGTGCGGGATGAATTCACCCGTCAGCGACCGGTAATCGGACGGAAGCCGGGTGATGGACACGCCGTCTTTGTTGGACTGCAGAACAGCCCGTAACATCTTCTTCAGCAAAGCGTCAAAGTCCGACATCCTGGAATAAACACCCACACGAGAGGTCATTTACCTCGACAGGTTTTCGTTATGTATAGCCAGCAAACTCACCAATATGCCATTCACTCCATAGAAGCGCAGGCTTGTAACCTAACGCTCTATGCTTGCTAATGAGTTGTGAAATAATTTAAATCCAACAGTTTAAAGGTACCCAACGAAACGTGAATCAAAACAATCAGTTCTTTGTTTATTTTCGAAATTCCTCGATTATATGGTTCCTTGTAGTCTAATAAACATGTTGAATCACTTGAATGTCTTTCCTACCTTGTAATTTCTTCGCAAAATGATATTTCGCTAATGTTTAGAAAACAACAAAGATGTGTGAAACGTCACTATTACGTGCTCCGCGTATTGACGCAATGACGTAGTACACGATTTTCGGGGACCACCTTCTCAAATTTGCTCTAGAGCGCAGACTAGTGGTCAAAAACTACATTGGGTACCTTTAAGTGTTCTAGGCACTAAACAATTTTCAACAATACTAGCTGTCGTACATTAGCCATACACCCAGATGCAATGTGCTGCTGGTGAATTAGCCAACAGCTAACTAACGGCTCTCGCTAACGTTAGCTTCGAGCCAAACAGCCAAACACAGCTTTGACTGTTTATCATTGTGATCAGAGATAAAACAATAAACCAGTATAAACTAACATTTGAACTGTAGACATGCCAGTAAACGCTAACATTACACTGGGTTGTTGATTTTGTTTCGGGAATGAGTAGCTAGGCAACGGTAGCTAGAGTGTTTTCCCGCGTGATTTTTTTTACCAACCAACTTCTGGCATAACCACGCCCCCGCGAGTTTTCATTGGTTAGGGTTAGGGTTACCTATATTCTATTAATTATATACCTATGTTAATACATCCATGATATATACCTGTATATATTCCAGTAGCCTACAGCTAGACTGAATAAACAAACAGCCAATCAAAATGTATCAATGTTTTATTCATGTAAATAAGTACTGTACACAACAACAGACTCAAACTGCCTTTTTTAATAATACCTTAAATGTAAACAAAGAATAATAATAACATAAAAATAATTATCATGGTACATAGGACACCTCTCACCCTCTTTTTAATGAGTGATCAAGAAATGCACTGAAGTTTCAAGTGTCCATCTTATGTAGAACTCTGTCCGTATCCCAGTGCAAACATGTTAATCTTTGACATCTTCAATTCACTGTGAGGGCTGGTTTGATAAAGTGCGGAGGTGCAGGGTTTGAATTACCGGGGATGGGGGGGTCTGGGGGAGAGTACCCTGGTAAGGACTGCATTGCTATTGTTAACTCCCCCTCCACTAAAGTGTCAAAGATATACACTCAACACCCATGATTGTTTCAAAGTGTAATTCAAACCCTGACTAAGTGGGAGGGACTTGCCCCGATCTTAACCAATGAGAGGAGAGGGTGTCTGGGGTATAACCAATCAGTGGTTACAGTTAGCTGGTGTGGTCCCTCTCATTGTCCCCAATGACAGACTGGCCACTTCAGAACAGAGTTTTGGCCCTAACGTGGAATCGGACAGGGTTCTAGAACGCCCAGATGATTCTATGGGTTCTAGATTGCCAGAGGTGCCGTGAGCGAAAAGTCAAGCGTCACCGTAATTTAGTTTCGACAAACAAGCCAGCGGTTTGTCACGGTCAAGCGATGTACAAGATGTGTGGCAACAACACAGAACGTGCTATGGAGGCTGAACCACGAGCACCACGAGTTGAATGACATGAAGCCTAGAGAGACTCTAGGTTGTGTGTGTGTGTGTGTGTGTGTGTGTGTGTGTGTGTGTGTGTGTGTGTGTGTGTGTGGGTGTGTGTGTCAGTGCATGTGTGTGTGAAGCAGGCCGTTTGGAACCCTTGGTGAAAAGACATACAGTACTGTCACTGCATTTGGCACCACTTAAATATAAATCCATACTGTACATATCCAAGTCATGTCTGTCTGTCTGACCTCCAGTTATGGCAAGATTTGTCAAGAGAATATATAAGCATTAGATTCCCTTCACATTCCCAATAGGTCACATTGACACACATTTTTGAATTTTCTTCTTTCTTTCTTCTTTTTTTTTTTTATAACAATAGGAGACCAACAACAGTAGCTACTACAAGACCTCCACTTTGCTAGCTCATCTCGTGCGCCCTCATGTGGCCAACTGGAAATCATGCAATACATAGACGATTTCAGAAACCTGTCGAAAAATGCCCGTTGTCGGTAGTTGATGTCTAGAAGACCACACATTCAGAAAATGTGAACAGATTTCTCCCAACCCAGGCTAGATGATTTTACCCCCAAACACACAGTACGGGTTTTAAAAAACCAATCCTCTGACTAAGGTGTTTTTTAAATGAACGACAGGGCTCTATAAAAGCATCTTCCTTTGTGCTTCTCAGCCCAGAATGTCCCATTGCCTCATTTTACCCCCGTTTTTTTTGTTCTTCTTTGTGTCTCTGAGGGATTTAAAATCAGACCTTCCCTCCACAGTGCAGGACACTGTGACATCATCAACGACAACAACTAAAACATCCATCTTTAAAAATACACAAATTCCATAGAGGGTTAGTTTTTTTCTTAAGATGCATATTTATAATTAAAAAAAAAGGTTGTCTCATGTTGCTCGAGAAGACAAAAAACAACAACAATTGAAACCTTTCTTCAGTTTCATTGAAAAAAATGAGACCCCAAAATGTCAGAAAGGTGTGGTTTGGCAGTGAGGGAGAAGAGCTGTTTATACATGGATTATCGCATCTCTGAACCTTGTTATCTTAAGAAAACACACAGTCAGTCACAGTGACTCCTGTGGTCGTTGATGTTGACTTTACTCAATTCTTCCTATTGAATCAACTCAAACCAGGTTGAGTGACTCAACTCAAATCTCCGACTCAACTCCACGAAGTCAAGTCAGTTCTTGCTGTTGATTCAATACCGTTCTTGTTGTCAACTCAAAAACCCAGTTCTAGTCTGTTCAGTCAATTCAAATCAGCGATCTAGCAAGGTGTCTTCCCCGGGCTCTGCCTGGAGTGGGAGACACCGTCGTGGTAGCTAGTCGCTGACATCTGTCGCTTGCATTGATTTGCATTGAGTTTTGTTTCAGTGTTGAACATTCTGCAACTTCTTGACCTGCCCCGATGCGGGGGCTGTGCATGTGCAGTCCACTGAGAAATCACATTAATAACCATAAAAAACAACAAAAACAGAGTAGAAAAAAACATATTCTGTTCTGAGGTCCTCCAGAGTGGTCCATCTGTCTGTCTGTCTGTTTATTCAGAGACCTGAGCAGATCGCCCCCTTGTGGCGACACGGAATCACACGCAGCTCTCTCTGGCCTTCTCGTCCAATAGGAAGTTGTTGAGGTGGTGGGAGACATCCACCTCTACGGCATCTCTTTTGATCATGGCAATGTCTTTCAAGTGGTCCTCGTCACTTTGGTCCTTGGCAAAATTGACAAATACCTGGAGAGAGAGAAATGGAGAGAAAAAAGAGAGAGAGAGAGAGAGAGAGAGCGCACACAGACCGGATTAGTTTCTGTCAACTACATGCAAGACACCCTGAAAAGACTAGGTGGCCAGCAGTACACAATGATCTAATTTGGTAAACAAATAAATGAAAGTGGACACATTAATATATATATATATCTATGGAAAAAAAAAATCCTCAAAATGGCCAGTCAAGTCAATAAGACAAAATGGCCGCCCAGATGCGTGTACTTTTCTTTCTTTTTTTTTCTTTTTGATCCTTACTTGGTCCAGAGTGGTCTGGGAGACGGAGTAGTCCTCTATGCTGAGCGCATCCTTGTTCTTGGCCAGCAGAGAGAAGATGCGAGCGAGGGACGTGTGGGCGGAGGGCAGCTGGTACTGGAGCATGTTCCGGTGCTTCTCCTTCAGCGTGCTGCCCGGCAGCTCCCGCTCGATGAAGCCCATCACAGGCCGCAGGTCGGGGTCTGGCCCCGTCACGCGCAGGATGATGGTGTAGCCGTCCCCGAACCTGACCACAGCACAGGAGCTAGCGTTAGCATTAGCCACGGTACGGCGAATAGCAGGTTAACGTCTGCATTAGTCACAATTAGCCAGTTACCAAACCTGTCACATTAGCGTTACCATAATCAATGGATACATCTATTGTCTCGAAAACTATCAGCACTGCAGGTTACCTGTAAACACAATCTCTCAGCTAGTGTCTGTCAACAGCCAACTGTCAGTTACAGAAAATGGAGAAGGAATCTCTTGCGTTTTTCAAACTCCAACTGACAGGATTCACCCTTGTCCCTGTATAGAGGCCAACGGTGTCGTCCAGCTGTGTGTGACTGACGTTCTCACCTGTTCTTCAAGTGCTGCACGCTGCCCAGACAGCGGAACCTGCCGTTCACCATGATGGCCATGCGCGTGCAAAGGGCCTCGCACTCCTCCATACTGAAACACACACAGCGCATCACGAGGGAGGTCCATCAGTGTCCATCCATCCATGATTATTACAGTATAGATGTTACTTTGAGTGGTGTTGTTTGTGATCCCGTGTCACGGTCTAGATGTTGCGCTGTGTGGTGTTATGAGTGATCTGGGGTCACGGTCTAGATGTTGCGCTGTGTGGTGTTATGAGTGATCTGGGGTCACGGTCTAGATGTTGCGTTGTGTGGTGTTATGAGTGATCTGGGGTCACGGTCTAGATGTTGCGCTGTGTGGTGTTATGAGTGATCTGGTGTCACAGTCTAGATGTTGCGCTGTGTGGTGTTATGAGTGATCTGGTGTCACGGTCTAGATGTTGCGCTGTGTGGTGTTATGAGTGATCTGGTGTCACGGTCTAGATGTTGCGCTGTGTGGTGTTATGAGTGATCTGGTGTCACGGTCTAGATGTTGCGCTGTGTGGTGTTATGAGTGATCTGGCGTCACGGTCTAGATGTTGCGCTGTGTGGTGTTATGAGTGATCTGGGGTCACGGTCTAGATGTTGCGCTGTGTGGTGTTATGAGTGATCTGGGGTCACGGTCTAGATGTTGCGCTGTGTGGTGTTATGAGTGATCTGGTGTCACGGTCTAGATGTTGCGCTGTGTGGTGTTATGAGTGATCTGGGGTCACGGTCTAGATGTTGCGCTGTGTGGTGTTATGAGTGATCTGGGGTCACGGTCTAACCTGTGAGAGGTCAGCACCACGGAGCGTCCCTCTTTGATGATGCCCAGGATGCAGTTCCACAGCGCTCGCCTGGCCTTGGGGTCCATCCCTGTGGTGGGCTCGTCCTGTCGCACACACACACACACACACACACACACACACACACACACACACACACACACAATCAGTCTTCAGTCTTATTCCTAAACATGACCTTTAACATTAACATTAAAAGAGGAATGTTACATTAATCCAAGATCAGCATCTCACATCAGCCTACTGTCGTTGTACAAGTGTGTGTGTGTGTGTGTCTTATCTTCTCACCAGGAAGACTACATGGGGTAGGTGAAAGAAGGTGTGTTTGTGCGTATGCGTGCGTGTGTGTGCGCGTGTGTCTGTGTGTGTGCGTGTGTGTGCGCGTGTGAGCTTGCGTGAGGCTTCTCTCCTCACCAGGAAGACGACGGGAGGTCCTCCTATCAGAGCCATGGCCGTGGAGAGTTTTCTCAAGTTGCCTCCACTGTAGCACCCAGCTTCCTTGTCTACGTACTTCACTAGGCCCAGCTTACGGATGCCCCACTCTGCCACCTAGAGGACGGGAGGCCCGGGAGTTAGATTACATAGAGACTGCGGTCCCAGTGCGGAGGCACTGAATGGCCTTCATTTACACGACCTAGACTTAGAAAGTAAAGTCACACATGGTCTTGTGGAGAGTACAGGGAGGGCAGACAGGAAGGGGTTCAAACTGCTGGATGGTCATTTAAGAGCACGCTGACCACACCGACACTCACACGCACGTACTGACCTCACACACTTCCTTCTCGGGCACGCCGCGGAGGATGGCGTAGAACTCCAGGTGCTCCCTGCCTGTCAGGAGGTCGTTGATGGCGTCGAACTGGGGGCAGTAGCCCATGTTCTGGTGCACCTCGTCTATTTCTGTCAGAACACTGGAGAGACAGACGGGGGGAGAACGGTTGGTCACAGCGTCTGTCAGTTGCAACGAACGCTGATGGAATCTTTGTGTTTTTCAAACGTCAACTGACAGGGTTGAAATGTAACTGCCGTTTCTGTGGCTGCGCCCCTTCCCCCTCACCTCTTCCCTGCTAGGTAGGCCTCCCCGCTGGTCACCATGGAGTCTCCTGTCAGCATCTTGAAGGTGCTGGTCTTCCCAGCTCCGTTCACACCCAGCAGACCAAAACACTGGAGAGAGGGAGAGAGAGAGAGGGAGAGAGAGAGAAAACAGAGAGAGAAAGAAAGAAGGAGAGGGAGAGAGAGAAAGAATGCATTTTCACTGGTTATTAACTGTTTGTATACAGTATTGTCAAGATTTCACCAATAATGTTATTGATTAAACAACCTTATATCAACCTTAATGTGATAGGTTAAGACTAGGTTAAGATGATGATGAGATGAGGTAGCGGATTGGCTCAATTCTGAGTCTCACCTCTCCGGGGGGAATCCCCACACACAGACGATCGACAGCCGGCTTCTGCTTACGCTTGTACACCTGGAGGAGAGCGATAAAGTTATATTCAAATTCACTGTACATTCTATAACATCAGCAACGTGAGATGTGAGGCTGTTTTCAGACTCGTCCGCACACCTTGGTCAACTGCTTGAGCTCCAAGATGTCGGAATGACCTCCACCTCCCAGAATCCTTTGCCTCTCCCTGGCCACGTCCTCGTCCTCCTCTCCTACTGGCTTCAGATGAGAGCTTGATGACCTGGAGGTCACAGAGGAAACAAATATTAAGTATTAATAATTAACTTGTTATTGATTACTGACTACGTTTTCAGTCTTCACTAGCCTAACTTTCTTGACCACACTGTGATTTGAACTGTTTGTAAATTGAATATTATATTCCATGGTACAAGAAAACACTCATATCTATCTCAGCTTCCTACAACATTCCAAAGCACATCAAATTGGACAGACAGGCCAGACCGTCCAATCAGTGAGGTGGACCCGCCTACCTGGCCTTGATGCAGAAGCGGTATTGGATGAGCACGGTAATGCAGAAGAAGACCACGCCCTCCACCGCCATGGCAAACAGGTTCTTGCCCACCATGTCCCAGGCCAGCGGGGAACGGAAACGGTTCTCACCTAGAACCACAGGAACACAAGAACGCACACATGTCAGGAACACCGTGGAATTTGACCAGACTATATCCAGTGCATGTTCTGAACTTGGTGAATCAATGAATCTGATACTTGTAAAAATGAAATACAGCAAACACGTCAGCATCTCTTAGGCTAAAAATAAACATATTTTTTTCCCACATTCTTTCTTGACCTTAAACCTTGCTACAACACAGTGGAACCTTTCCAGACCAGATCTCTAAAAACCTCTGACCTCTTAACCTCTGACCTCTTAACCTCTGACCGAACCTGCAGCCATCCGTCAGCTCGACAGAGATTGTTCTATCTTGATCTTGATGACCCCTGACCCCCCCCCCGGTGACCACTGCTACTCACCGAAGCGCTCCAGGGCGTCGGCCATGGCCTGGTTCTTCACCATGTCGATGAGGCCCCGCCCCAGACAGAAGTGGGGGAAGATGAGGAAGACGTTCTTCAGGATGTCGTTGATGCCTCCGATCTCCTGGAGCAGGAGAATGAGAGAACAGGCTTGTTTCAGGTCATTTAGCGTTATTATGTCTGACTAACTCTTAAGTCTGACTAACTCTTAAGTCTGACTAACCTATGAAGCCTTGTGAAGTCTGACTAACTCTTAAATCTTATGAAGTACTAGGAAGTTCCTATGTAGGATGTATAAAATACTAGGAAGTTCCTATGTAGGATGTATAAAGTACCAGGAAGTCCCTACAGTGTGTAGGCCTTATAAAGTACCGTTGGTCCCTGTGAAGTGGTGGTACTAGGGAGGTCCCTGTGAAGTGGTAGTACTAGGGGAGTCCCTGTGAAGTGGTGGTACTAGGGGAGTCCCTGTGAAGTGGTGGTACTAGGGGAGTCCCTGTGAAGTGGTGGTACTAGGGGAGTCCCTGTGAAGTGGTGGTACTAGGGGAGTCCCTGTGAAGTGGTGGTACTAGGGGAGTCCCTGTGAAGTGGTGGTACTAGGGGAGTCCCTGTGAAGTGGTAGTACTAGGGGAGTCCCTGTGAAGTGGTGGTACTAGGGGAGTCCCTGTGGAGTGGTGGTACTAGGGAGGTCCCTGTGGAGTGGTAGTACTAGGGAGGTCCCTGTGGAGTGGTGGTACTAGGGCCTTACGTTGCCCCCGAACAGCTCCAGGACGAAGGTGGAGACGGAGCCGTTGATGCCGATCAGGATGTTGACGCTGGTCAGAACCACGTAGGCCGTGCTGGGGATCTTGAAGAAGAACGAGGCCGGATACATCAGGGGCGTGATGGACCACCTGGGAGGGAGGAACACAAATGCAAACACAAACGATTATGAGTAAACAACGAACAAATACTGGTGTGTGTGTGTGTGTGTGTGTGAGAGAGAAAAAGGGAGAGGGAGAGTGTGTGTGTGCATGTGTGAGAGAGAGAGAGCGAGAGTGTGTGTGTGTGTGTGTGTATGTGTGTGTGTGTGTATGTGTGTGTGTGTGTGTGTGTGTGTGTGTGTGTGTGAGAGAGAAAGAGAGAGCCAGTGGGTGTGTGTGTGTGTGTGTGAGAGAGAGAGAGAGAGAAAGAGAGCCAGTGTGTGTGTGTGTGTGTGTGTGTGTGTGTCTGTGTGTGTGTATGCCTCACCCATAGAGCAGCAGCAGCAGGGCCAGGACAGGCAGGTTGGTGGACGACACGTAGGCCTCTTGTTGGAAACACACGAAGATGATGATGACCAGAGTGGCAGGAACAACATAGTTACACTACAGAGGAGCAGGAGAGGGGGAGAGAGAGGGGGAGAGAGAGGAGGAGAGGAGGAGAGGGGGAGAGGGAGGAGGAGAGAGAGGAGGAGAGGGGGAGAGGATGAGAGGGGGAGAGAGAGGAGGAGAGGGGGAGAGAGAGGAGGAGAGGGGGAGAGGATGAGAGGAGGAGAGGGGGAGAGAGAGGAGGAGAGGGGGAGAGAGAGGAGGAGAGGGGGAGAGGGAGGAGGAGAGGGGGAGAGAGAGGAGGAGAGGGGGAGAGGATGAGAGGAGGAGAGGGGGAGAGAGAGGAGGAGAGGGGGAGAGAGAGGAGGAGAAGGGGAGAGGAGGAGAGGGGGAGAGAGAGGGGGAGAGAGAGGAGGAGAGGGGGAGAGGGAGGAGGAGAGGGGGAGAGGAGGAGAGGAGGAGAAGAGTGTAAGTCTCTCAAACAAGACACCCATTTCAAACGTCAATATGTTTCCGTGTGTAAAACCTGAAGTGGTCCTGTCTTGTTAGGGAGTCTGCGTCAACTCAATATGATGATGTTTGGTGTAACTGCTGACTCACCATGTCCCAGACAAAGTTAGCCAGCCAGTATGTGTGTGTGTGTGTGTCTCTCCTCTCACCATGTACCAGACGAAGTTAGCCAGCAAGCCAGTATGTGTGTGTGTGTGAGTGTGTGTGTGTCTCCTCTCACCATGTCCCAGACGAAGTTAGACAGCCAGTATGTGTGTGTGTGTGTGTGTGTCTCCTCTCACCATGTCCCAGACGAAGTTAGCCAGCCAGTATGTGTGTGTGTGTGTGTGTGTGTGTGTGTGTGTGTATCTCTCCTCTCACCATGTCCCAGACGAAGTTAGCCAGCCAGTATGTGTGTGTGTGTGTGTGTGTGTGTGTGTGTGTCTCCTCTCACCATGTCCCAGACGAAGTTGGACACCCAGTAGAGCAGAGGTTGCACCCCGCTGATGAACTGCAGGTGCTTGGCCTTGTTGACACGCTCCTGGATGAGGAAGACTACGAAGCTGGCCGGGACGAAGGACATGGCGAAGATCACACAGATGGACACCAGCACGTCCACCGACGTGGTCATCCTGAGGGGAGGAGAGAGAGAACAGCAGAGAGAGAAGGAGGGAGAGAGAGAACAGCAGAGAGAGAGAGAGAGATTGAGGGAGAGGGAGAGAGAGGGAGAGGGAGAGAGGTAGGGGGGAGGGAGAGAGAGAGCGACAGAGAGAGAGCAGCAGAGAGAGAGGGAGGGAGAGAGAGAGCAGCAGAGAGAGGCAGAGAGAGAAATGTCTTAAATTAAAGACATTAAACTTAAAGTTTTCATACAAATCTGGGTGATAAAAAAAAAAAAAAATCAAATACAAATACATTTGTGCTTGGTTGAGCTGGCTTGGAAAACGCACACATGTATACACACACACACACACACACACACACACTCGCCCCTCTCCGGGGTACTCACAGTGCGACCTGGGACAGCTGCTCCTTGGTGAGGTTGAGCGGGTGGTTGAAGGCCGTGATGCCGAACTTGCTGGGGTCCTGGCCGGGGGGCAGACTGGCGCGCAGGATGCCGTTGTTCATGACGTTGAGGAAGGAGCCGATGCTGTGCCAGCCCTTGTTGTTGAACCAGATCTGCCGGGTCAGGGGGGCAGAGGTCAAGAGTTGACCTGAACACCATGGGTGCGTTTGATTTAGTTCTGCTGCCAGCGCGATGAAACTGGTGGAGCCGCGCCCAAAAGTGCTAACGCTTGAGATAAAATACTTTAAACTATTTTCAAGTAGTTGATCTGTGTATTGGATAAGGGCAAAGGTGAAAGGTCGAGGTCGGTCTCTCCCTCCGAGGCAGAGGACATGGAAGGATATGGGTTGGTTATCTCTAAAACTCTCTCCGTCTCTCTCTCTGTCTCTCGCTCTCTGTCTCTCTCTTTCTGTGTCTCTCTCTCTCTCTCTCTCTCTCTCTCTCTCTCACCCACAGTCTGATTCTCTGACTCAATCTGCTGATTCTCGTGTCCCACAAACACCTGCTTCTTGACTTGGCCAGCTCAGTCATGTGACTGGATGTCATGGCAACCCATGGGAGTGTGTGTGTGTGTGTTTGTGTTGTTGTTGTTGTGTGTGTGTGTGTGTGTGCGTGAGTGTATACGTGCGTGTGAGTATGTGTGTGTGTGTGTGTGTGTGTGTGTTTGCATGTGTGGGTGCTAACCTTGACATTGTTCTTTGTGTCCGAGCCCTGGATGAAGCTGGATAAACTTCTCAGGAAACGGTCAGCTGCAGTACCCTGGAGAGAGAGAGAGAGGGAGAGAGAGAGAGAGGGATAGGGAGGGAGAGAGAGAGAGAGAGAGAGAGAGGGAGAGAGAGAGAGAGAGAGGGAGGGAGAGAGAGAGAGAGAGAGAGAGAGAGGGAGGGATAGAGAGAGAGAGAGGGAGAGAGAGAGAGGGAGAGAGAGAGAGAGAGGGAGAGAGAGATGGAGAGAGAGGGAGGGAGAGAGAGAGAGAGAGAGAGAGGGGGAGGGAGAGAGAGAGAGAGAGAGAGAGAGAGGGAGAGAGGAGAGAGGTAGGGACAGGGAGAGAGAGAGGGAGAGAGG
This sequence comes from Borostomias antarcticus, assembly GCF_949987555.1. Classification (NCBI taxonomy): domain Eukaryota; kingdom Metazoa; phylum Chordata; class Actinopteri; order Stomiiformes; family Stomiidae; genus Borostomias; species Borostomias antarcticus. The sequence goes on from NC_140253.1 coordinate 2,289,203, forward strand.
GAAAAAATAGAAAATTGAGTGCATGGTACTACTATACTAGGTGATACTATACATACTGTAGTGGAAAAGATCTACTGACTTTTCCTACATTAAATGCAATTATTGTAAGTCACTTTGGATAAAAGCGTCAGCTAAATGACTGTAATGTAATGTAATGAAATCTAGAACTATGAAGATGTAGCTCTAGAACTCACTCTAAAGATCTAGAACTATGTTAACTTAGCTCATTAGAAAGATCTAGAACTGTGTAGCTCTAGAACTCACCCGCTCCAGGTGGAAACGTCTCCTGATCTGAGAGATGGCATCATCAATGGCATCACTAGGGGGAAGGAACTGGGAGCTCCTGGCGCCCAATGAGAATCCTCCATATCTGCATAAAGAACACTCCTTTTAACATTCAATATTGGTACCAGTCACAGGCAGAAGCATCCAGTCCAATAACTATGCAAACGTGAGAGATTCCAGCCAAGTGACTCACCTGAATTCATTCACCCAAATCTTGTTCTTTAAACTGTAGAAAAACAAATGCATGAACATAATGTTAACATTTCATTCAATATGCAAAAAAGAAAACAATATACTGTATATCAATATCAATATCCGTACATCTCATATGAATGTAAATATGACGTTAAAAAGCTTAATGATATGTATTCCTATCCAGAGTGGTGTGGGAGGGGAAGGTTACCTCCGGCCGATGATCTGGGCGTAGGTCTTGACCAGGTAGTCAGACACGTTTCTGCCCGTCAGGTTCTGGAGGGTGTCTGTGGCGCTGATCTTCACCTGGACACACACACTGCATTTAGCACATGTAGACTGGAGAACGGTAGTGTGTGTGTGTGTGTGTGTATGAGAGTGAGTGTGTATGTATGAGAGTGAGTGTGTATGTGTGTGTGTTACAGTGTCCGTTATAGTGTGTATGAGAGTGAGTGTATGTGTGCATATGAGAGTGAGTGTGTGTGTGTGTGTATGAAAGTGTGTGTGTGTGTGTGTATGAGAGTGAGTGTGTGTGTATGTGCGTGTGAGAGAGTGAGTGTTTGTATATATGAGTGAGTGAGTGAGTGTGTGTGTGCGTGTGTGTGTGTGTGTTGGTCCCACCTGTGCGGGCGGCAGGCCCCCGGCTCCAGGAGGACACTCCGGCAGCATCTTCTTGTTCCCGTCACAGCTGCACTGGCAGCGTGGGGAGGGGTTGGCCAGGCTCCAGTTCCCCCGCTCCAGCAGGTCCCTGACGCCGGGCGCCACCTCGGGCGCCGACCAGGCGCCCTCTACCCTCGTACACGGGGCGTCTCTGCAGGGGCGGAGAGGAGGAGGAGGGGGCCAGGAGCAAAGACAAGTCTATCAGTCATCTCTCAAGGAGAGACTTTAGAGCTCTTTAGATTAGTATTATTCTTTAGATTAGGAGTCTATTCTGTTCTATACTGCACAGTTACTGTCATTATGCTGTATCTAGTGTCCTTTTCTTTCCAACCTTTCTGTAATTCCAACTGCTGAAACGCCAAATTTTCCCCTCGGGGGATTAATAAAGTATCTATCTATCTACGTTGATGATGAGGACGATCTCGCGTGTTAATACGGCAGTGCTCTGGTGTGTCCAGCAGGGGGCGTAGCGGAGCAGGGCTTACGGGATGGGGTCGTCCTCCATGCACTGCGTCCCGAAGCCTGGCTTCTCCGTCAGCGCTCCCAGAAGCTTGTTGGTGCGGGCGTCGTCGGGGGCGTCGTTACTGGCAACGGACAACAACAGACAGGGGGGGTTGGAATCGTCGCGGAAACGACTGGGTGAAACCTCCCAGAAGTCCTCCCGACAGACTGTATCTGGTATGTAAAGTCTGCTATGTAGAAAGCAGTAACTGCATTTGTCAGTCCCAGTCAACCTAACATTACTTAGCGTTTATAGAAGCAAAGAGCACAGTCAGTGTTCGGACTGGAATAAATGATTTCAAGTTATTGATTCATCCATATCCAATTTAGATGGACTTTAGATGGAGAGACGGATGTGCATGATATCTGATGAAGGTGAACGGTTCCTCATACGAATAAATCACAGAAATGATCTGATTGACTGATTGGTTAACTGGTTGATTAATGAACTGATGTATTGACTGATGTTGATGATAAGTTTTTGTGTTTACCTGATGAAGGTGAACTGCTCCTCGTACATGCTGGGGTGTAGGGCCAGACTGGGGTACTTCCCAAACGGAGGAACGATCAGGCTGAAAACCAGCGCGATGCACACAAACACCGCCGGAAGAACGATCTGGAACAACAACAACAACGACAACACGGGTTCTTTGTTTACAAGGTGTTTACAACGTAAAAGGGGATCTGCACTCAGAAGCCCTACAGGTACACCAACAGGTACATTCTGTGATTTACAGCGACAGTCCGGTGTGTGTGTGTGTGTGTGTGTGTGTGTGTTTACCTGAGCGAAGAAGCCCTTCCGGGACCTGCGTGCGTAGAGGAACCTCTTCCAGAGCAGAGCCACAAACTGCTGCCTCTTCAGGCTCCACCCCTTCACCTGGTAGGAGCCCTTACCATCAGCCCCGCCCAACCAGTCTGTCTCCCGAGACTCTGGAGGGAGGAGAGAGAGGGAGGAGGAGAGAGTGAGGAGAGAGGGAAGGAGGAGAGAGGGAGGAGGAGAGAGGGAGGGAGGGAGGAGAGAGGGAGGAGAGAGAGGAAGGAGGGAGGGAGGGAGGAGAGAGGGAGGGAGGAGGAACAGAGGGAGGAGAGAGAGAGGAGGGACAGAGGGAGGGAGGAGGGAGGAGAGAGGGAGGAGGAACAGAGGGAGGAGAGAGAGAGGAGGGACAGAGGGAGGGAGGAGAGAGGGAGGGAGGAGGGAGGAGAGAGGGAGGAGGAACAGAGGGAGGAGAGAGGAGGAGGAACAGAGGGAGGAGAGAGAGAGGAGGGACAGAGGGAGGGAGGAGAGAGGGAGGGAGGAGGGAGGAGAGAGGGAGGAGGAACAGAGGGAGGAGAGAGAGGAGGAGGGACAGAGGGAGGAGAGAGGAGGAGGGACAGAGGGAGGAGAGAGAGGAGGAGGGACAGAGGGAGGAGAGAGGAGGAGGGACAGAGGGAGGAGAGAGAGAGGAGGGACAGAGGGAGGGAGGAGAGAGGGAGGGAGGAGGGAGGAGAGAGGGAGGAGGAACAGAGGGAGGAGAGAGGAGGAGGGACAGAGGGAGGAGAGAGAGAGGAGGGACAGAGGGAGGGAGGAGAGAGGGAGGGAGGAGGGAGGAGAGAGGGAGGAGGGACAGAGGGAGGAGAGAGAGGAGGAGGGACAGAGGGAGGAGAGAGGAGGAGGGACAGAGGGAGGAGAGAGAGAGGAGGGACAGAGGGAGGGAGGAGAGAGGAGGAGGGACAAAGGAGGTCAGAATACTGCGGAGATGTTGTATTTAAGCATCTGCACCAATGATTCAATGCGGTTGAGAAATGTAGTTCTAACTGACCTAGTGATGGCTAATGGGATCTGTAGTTCTAACTGACCTAGTGATGGCTAATGGGATCTGTAGTTCTAACTGAACTAGTGATGGCCGGTGGGATAAGCAGTTCTAAGTGGAAGAGTGATGGCTGATGGGATACGTAGTTCTACCTGGGTCACCTTCAGAGTCGTTGCATTCGAAGCTGTCGTCCTCAGTGAAGGGCTTCAGGCAGCTCTGGTGGTCTCCGAACGCATGTCTGCGGTTCCTCCGGATGGGGAACGTTCCGTCTGGAGAACCAGGAGGACGCAGAAGAGGAGAGTCAGGTGGGGTGAAGTTAGTTAGTAGCCCAGGAGTGTAACAGTCACCATTGTAAACTAATCCTCACCACTGAGGATAACTCAGTTTAATAATTCGGTAAAGTGCGTATGAATCCGTACCTAAGAGTTCAGCAGCGTCCACTCCACTGTCCTCGGCCACTTTCAGGAAAATCTACAAAGACAGAAACACAGAAGATCAACCAACCATGCCTAAATATTCATAAGATGTCAACTAACTTGACATACTGTACAGTAGCTTCAACTCATACAAGCATAGCCCTAGTCTTGTGATACCAATCGGAGACCTCTGCCTTTGGATTGGTTCAGAACCTACACCCTAAAGGCTTTGGATTGGTTCAGAACCTACACCCTAAAGGCTTTGGATTGGTTCAGAACCTACACCCTAAAGGCTTTGGATTGGTTCAGACCTGATCAAGCCTACGCCCTAAAGGCTTTGGATTGGTTCAGACCTGATCAAACCTACGCCCTAAAGGCTTTGGATTGGTTCTGCAATGCAGTTTAAAATTTTTTTTTTTAAACTCTCATGGATTGCGTTTTTTTTTATTTTTTATTGTTATGTTTTACACTCATAATTGTTTCCTTAAGCAATGGTATCTGAATGCAGCCTGTAGTTGAGCGACGTAAGCCTTGTGATTGGTGAGCCCGGCGGAGCCCCGCCTCCCTCACCTCCTCCAGCGTGGTGTCGGAGATGCCGTAGCTGGAGATGCCCAGGTCGGTCAGGCGGTCGTCGATCTCGTGGAACAGCTCCACGAAGGCGCCGTCCTTGGCGGCCTCGTAGGGCAGGACGTAGGTGAGCTCATGACCCAGGTCCTCCACCAGGCGGGCGGCCGGCACGTGCTTGAAGATCACGTTGGAGATCAGGGACACGTCTGGGTAGAGGAGGGGGGGTGTGGGAGGTGGGGAAGGGGGGGGGGGAGGGGTAGAGGAGGGGGGGTGGGGGAGGGGGGGGGAGGGGGCAGTGTTAGGATCTTCATCATCATCTTCACCGGCATCGTAGTCATGACTGAATGACTCTATCTAGAACATCTAGTGTACATAACATAACCACATGCACATGTAAACGTCAATATACCCCCCCAGGTTATTTATTTATTTATTTATCCATATATAGCATGTACATAATGCAGACCGGTATCTATCTTACCTTAGCCCTATCTGTATACTGTATAGAAATTATACTTATAGTGTAATTTGTAAATTTGTAACTTGTAAATTGAGTATTGAAGTTTATCTGTATCCAGCATAATCTTGGAGCCGGCAGCAACATTTCACTGTAACTGTACACGTACATTACACGTGACAAATAAAGAAACCTTGAATCATCATATCTAGAATTGTCATAATCATCCCTTCTCTTCTCATTGACTTTGCAGTATATCAGACGATTCATCTTTCTCCATATTCAAACCCATGATAATCCTAAATAGCATTGAGATAATCCAGATGAACCCAGACTAGTCTTTCAGACTGACTCACCAATGGTGGTGGTCTCGCTCTCTGGTTCGCTGCCCAGTCCTGCGTCTGAGCTGCTCTCTGACAGGCTGTCCTCCTGCTGGCAGACAGGCTCATTACATCATCATCATCAGAGACCCGTCATCAACGGCACCACAACTTCACTTCAACAACAAACTAAAAAAAGGGCCACTCACGTTTAACAAATCTCTCATTTTGTGAGCATCGATGTTTTATTGAAGGGATGGAAATGAAAAGCCGCCCCAGGCCCGGCTGCTGCCCTAGCATACTCAGGAAAATAATACTCCTAGACGGTTCTCTAGTACTCTACGCTTTTCTCCTTGCTATGGACGAGCATACTATGTTCTTCTGAGGATCTATTCTCTTCTCCTTGCTGTGGACGAGCATACTAACTTCTCCTGAGGATCTACCCTCTTCTCCTTGCTATGGACGAGCATACTAACTTCTCCTGAGGATCTACCCTCTTCTCCTTGCTATGGACGAGCATGCTAACTTCTTCTGAGGATCTACCCTCTTCTCCTTGCTATGGACGAGCATACTAACTTCTCCTGAGGATCTACCCTCTTCTCCTTGCTATGGACGAGCATACTAACTTCTCCTGAGGATCTACCCTCTTCTCCTTGCTATGGACGAGCATACTAACTTCTCCTGAGGATCTACCCTCTTCTCCTTGCTATGGACGAGCATACTAAGTTCTTCTGAGGATCTACCCTCTTATCCTTGCTATGGACGAGCATACTAACTTCTCCTGAGGATCTACCCTCTTCTCCTTGCTATGGACGAGCATGCTAGGTTCTTCCGAGCCTCTAACCTTCTCCTTCTTGCTGTAGGACACGGTGCTGGCGGAGTTCCTGCAGGAGTGCAGCGACACGTCGAAGTCCCTCTTGACCAGCGTGAGGTAGTACCCCGTCCCCAGCTGGGTCTTCAGGAAGAGGGAGGAGCCCACGCAGCACAGCTTCCCGTGGGAGATGATGGCGATGCGGTCGCCCAAGATGTCCGCCTCGTCCATGTGGTGGGTGGACAGGATGATGGTGCGCCCTGAGGGGAGGGACGGCATCAGTTCACCATGGAGTACAGAGGCTAGCTGTCTGTCTGTCTGACTGCCAGTGAGTCTGTCTGCCTGTCTGTCTGTCTGTCTGACTGTCTGTCTATTTATCTGTCTGCCTGTCTGTCTGTCTGTCTGTCTGTCCGTCTACTCATGTTTTGAAGCAGTTCAGGAGGGACCTGAGGGAGTGACATCATCAGCTAACAAGCGTTAACTGGTCCAGGTCTGGGGAAGTAAAGAGTTAATATTGCTGGCTGGCTAACTGACTGTCTTCTCATATGTTTCAAAGCAGTTAGTACAGGATTACATGCAGACATAACATGACCTGTGACCTCTTCACAGTGGTCTGGTTACCTTGGCGATATTTGAGCAGCAGGTCCCAGATGCCTCGGCGGGAGTAGGGGTCGACCCCGGCCGTGGGCTCGTCCAGGATGACAACCTTTGACCCTCCGACGAAGGCCAGCGCCACTGACAGCTTCCTCTGCATCCCGCCTGAGACCACCAAACAAAACCCTCAATATCAGTTCAATGATTGATGACAATTGATATTGTTAAATCAATATTTTCATCATGAACCTTCTTTGAGTCTTGTTGCACTAATTAAATACAATAGGTCCAACTGAAAATACAATAAAACACCCATTGGGACAGGCACACACACACACACACATACACACACACACACACACACACACACACACTCACCCGACAGCTGGCTGGTGCGTGACTGGCGTTTGTGTGGCAGGCCGATGTCGTTGACGATCTGCTCCATCTCATCCTTGACCTTCTCCTCAGACAAGCCCTTCAGACGAGCGTAGAACCAGATGTGCTCCTCCACCGTCAGCCTGCGAGGGAAGACAGTAGAGGACAGTAGAGGACAGTAGAGGACAGTAGAGGACAGTAGAGGACAGTAGGGGACAGTAGAGGAGAATAGAGTACAATAGAATGTAGCAGAGTAAAAGAGGAGAAAAGAGGAGTAGAATATTGTTAATTTTAAATCATTAAAACACATCAAGTAACAGCATACAAGATGTAATAACACAATTATAAGCAGTAATAATACAGTTACTGTATAAGTGGCGATAAAACAGCTATTAACAATCATACCCCCCCAGTCACAGAAGCTCTACATAGTGAAGAATAGTTAGTAGTAATGAGTAATGATAATAGCAGCCGTACATGCTGAAGAGCACGTTGTGCTGAGGACACATGCCCAGGTTCTGCCGGATGGCGCTGAGCTCTGACCGGATGTCCTTGCCCAGGATGTAGGCGGTGCCGGAGGTGGGCGGGAACAGGCCAGTCAGGATCGACCTATCAGAGTCAGAGACAGAACCCCCGCCCCTGCGGTCAGGACTCCAGCCTTGTCAATCTCCTTAAATGAATCCGCCACAGCGGAATAGAACAGAAGCGAGAAACGGACGCGCTCTTTACATGGTGGTGGTCTTGCCGGCGCCGTTGTGCCCCAGGAAGGAGGTGATCTGGCCCTCGTAGAAGCCCAGGGTCAGCCCGTCCACCGCAGGCTTGTGGCCGTGGCTGTACACCTTCACCAGGTTCTTGATGTAGACGCCAGGCTGGATGTGGGAGGGCTCCTCCTCGATGCACACCGCTGGGGGGGGAGACGGGAGAGAGGAGAGAGGAGGGGAGGGGGGGAATGAGTAGGAGCCAGGACAGAGATGTCTCCAAACAAACAAATAGATCTTGTTTATTTGCCATATCTACAAAATGTTAAACTGCGCCCAATGTGTCTTTAACCTACAACCCTGAGATTAAGATCTGAGATTAAGAATCTCGTACTCTGCCGACCATACAGCCCTTCTTACTGTATAAGCTAGACCTGGGCTGAGTTTCCCAGAGGCATCGTAGCGCTACGTTCATCGTAAGCTATGGCGTTCATCATAGCGCTACGATGCCTCTGGGAAACTCAGCCCTGTAATCTGAGTGACTCAGCGGGGCTGGGTGGGAGAGCAGGGTGGGAGAGCAGGGTGGGGGAGCAGGGTGGGAGAGCAGGGTGGGGGAGCAGGGTGGGAGAGCAGGGTGGGAGAGCAGGGTGGGGGAGCAGGGTGGGGGAGCAGGGTGGGAGAGCAGGGTGGGAGAGCAGGGTGGGAGAGCAGGGTGGGAGAGCAGGGTGGGGGAGCAGGGTGGGAGAGCAGGGTGGGAGAGCAGGGTGGGGGAGCAGGGTGGGGGAGCAGGGTGGGAGAGCAGGGTGGGAGAGCAGGGTGGGGGAGCAGGGTGGGAGAGCAGGGTGGGAGAGCAGGGTGGGGGAGCAGGGTGGGGGAGCAGGGTGGGGGAGCAGGGTGGGGGAGCAGGGTGGGGGAGCAGGGTGGGAGAGCAGGGTGGGGGAGCAGGGTGGGAGAGCAGGGTGGGGGGGTGGGAGAGCAGGGTGGGGGAGCAGGGTGGGAGAGCAGGGTGGGAGAGCAGGGTGGGAGAGCAGGGTGGGAGAGCAGGGTGGGAGAGCAGGGTGGGAGAGCAGGGTGGGAGAGCAGGGTGGGGGAGCAGGGTGGGGGAGCAGGGTGGGAGAGCAGGGTGGGAGAGCAGGGTGGGAGAGCAGGGTGGGAGAGCAGGGTGGGAGAGCAGGGTGGGAGAGCAGGGTGGGGGGGTGGGAGAGCAGGGTGGGGGAGCAGGGTGGGAGAGCAGGGTGGGAGAGCAGGGTGGGAGAGCAGG
>NC_140253.1:2305629-2310629 GCF_949987555.1 Borostomias antarcticus
CCCCTTGGTATCGAGTGACTCAGCACCGGATCAAACTGAAGAAAACAGCGTTTTTTTTTCAGTGGATGAGCACATCGGTTCATAAACCAAAAGAAATATGTGGCCTTGATGAACTGTACCCACCCTTATCTGCCTTCTGATAACTGCTGCCCAGCTGTGACGCTTGTTTGTGCAACTCTAGAACTGTAATCTCTATAACTGTAATCTATATAACTGTAATCTCTATTACTGTAATCTCTATAACTGTAATCTCTATAACTATAATCTCTATAACTGTAATCTCTATTACTGTAATCTCTATTACTGTAATATCTATAACTGTAATCTCTATAACTGTAATCTCTATAACTGTAATCTGAAGGGAGCATTCAGATGTTCCTCTGATTCAGTTTCTCTCCATGCTCCATGTTGAATAAAGGCTTTAAACATGAAGCCACTTCCTCCACACTGAGAACATCTTGCGTGTTCACACAGACTCTCCAACACGCAGTACAACAGGTCCGTCGTGTTCCGGGTGAAAGGTCGGTCAACGTGTGTGTGTAGGGTCGGTGGGCACGTATGTGCGGCATTCGAGGCAGAAGTCTTTGGCCCGGAGGTGGAAACTACTGGTCAGCTGTCCAGCTGCCTGAGCGATGAGAGATACATTCAGCTGCTGTTCTCGAAACACTCGCAAGACGCTGCAGACGGGAGTGTGTAGGGATGTGTGTGTGTGTGTGTGCGCGAGTGTGTGTGTGTGTGTGTGTGTGTGTGTGCGTGTGTGTGTATAATATCTGAGGTAATGATCTCAGGAGGTGGTTATACTGCGCCAATAACTCCAAGCATAGGTAATGACAAAAAGTCAGGACTTGGGTGCGTCGGTGTAGGAGCGTAAATTGCAGAGGAGAAGGCTTTATACCCACACACCGGTCCAGAAAAATGGGTCTGGAAGCCTCTCAAAATGAATCCAAAACAAGCTGGGATCAGATTCTTTTGGATTGATTTTGAGAGGCTTCCAGACCCATTTTTCTGGACTGGTGTGTGGGTATATAGCCTTCTCCTCTGTAATATCTGAAGTATACAGTAGCAGTATTCCGTCAGCCATGTTCTGGTGAATGTACCCATTCTGACGTCTGTCCATGTTAGCCTTCGGTCACTTCGTCGGTACCGACGCCTGCGTGAATACGTCTTACAGTATCTTGTGTTAACAAGAAACCCATGTGGTATCAGTCACTGTTGTCGACTACGCTTCTGTGACTGGGAATCTTGCGTGCCCGGCGTCGTAGTTCCGTACTGTATGGATCTCTCAGAAACAATAACATTTATTTTTTACTGTAGCTGTTATATAAATACTGTTTCACCAGCTTCTGTTTCGGTAAATACAGACTACTACCTGGAAATTATAGGGTGTCAAATAAAGCTCTGTCGGGAAGTAGGCTACTGTACTTGGCCTTAGGCTCTTTAAATCCTGGTTTTGTGTGCCATTTCTCATTGGCCAGCACAACAGGTTAATTCTCATTGGTCAACAGCAGCAGGGTAAGAGTTCTCATTGGCCAGCAGCTGCAGTGTAAGAGTTCTCATTGGTCAACAGCAGCAGGGTAAGAGTTCATCCCCCTGTTGGTCAGAAATGCTGACCGTTCAAATCCTCCTTTAAGCCCTAAAAGAGCTTTTGCACACATTGTTAAGCAAATAGTTTAGAAGCATGAAACAAGAGGCATCATTGAGAGTTATGTGGGCTAATCTGGGGTTGGAGGTGTGAGTGAGAGAGGGAGAGGGAGAGAGAGAGAGAGAGAGAGAGAGAGAGAGGGAGAGAGAGAGAGAGAAGGAAACAGTGAGTGTGAAAATTGAGGGAGGAGGGAGGAAGAGGAGAGAGAAAAGAAGAGAAAAAGAAAGGAGGAGAGAAGGGAGAGTAGGGAGGAGCGAGAGAGGAGGAGAGAGAGAAGAAGAGAGAGAGGAGAGAGAGAGAAGGAGCGAGAGGAGAGAGGGAGAGAGAGAGAGAGAGAGAGAGAGAGGAGGAGAGAGAGAGCGTCAGAGAGACCGAACAAAGAAAGGTTACTGTCGGTCATTTCTGCAGAGGAGCGACTGTTCAACAGAAGAACAACAGGAGGATAATTATCATCCTGACAGAACAAGCCTGTCTTCAAGGACGCTGAGCGCAGCGCCACACACTTACTGTACACACACACACACATGCACACACACACACAGCACAACACACACACACACACACACACACACACAGACACACAGCACAACACACACACACACACACACAGAGCACAACACACACACATACACACACAGCACAACACACACACACACACACACACACAGCACAACACACACACACACACACACACATGCACACACACACAGACACACAGCACAACACACACACACACACACACAGCACAACACACACACAGCACAACACGCACACACACAGCACAACACACACACACACACACATGCACACACACACACACAGACACACAGCACAACACACACATACACAGAGCACAACACACACACACACACACACACAGCACAACACACACACACACACACACACACAGCACAACACACACACATAGAACAACTCACACACACAGAGCACAACACACACACATGCACACACACACAGAGCACAACACACACACAAACACACCCACACACAGCACAACACACACACGCACACACACAGACACCCACACACAGCACAACACACACAGAGCACAACACACACACACACACACAGACACACAGCACAACACACACACAGAGCAAAACACACACACACACACACACACACAAACACACACACACCCAACACGCCCACACACACACACACACACACGCACACACACACCAGACACGCCCACACACACTGCACAGAGCTCTTTGTTTGTCATATGAGACTCAATGATGTGATCTATTCCTGAGTTGACCTCTGGACAAACTCCAAGGGGCGAATTCACTAAAGGATTGCGCAGCTTTTCCTGACGCAAAGCCTGTGCAAATAAGTCAAAAATTATGTTTGCTATTCACAAAGCCCTCGCAAAGGGTGAATACGGTGTTAACTGCGTTGCGTTCGTCATTGCGTTGCTCTGCGCCGGTGTTATTAGCTCATATTTAAATTAGGTAATATGGGCGGAGAATGTTCCCCTTTCTATGCAAATGAACATTATTGCAAAACCCGCCCAATTCACAAACATCGGCGCAAATTGCCTCACGCAGTTAAAGTGAAATTAATACCGTTTTCAGAAACGTGGTGGTATTTAAGCGCAAGGGGTGTGTCGCGGTCAGCCTGTCCGCTGATCATGGCAGCAGTGATTGTTGCGAGGCGAAGGCATCGCAATGCCAGGCATGTTGTTCGTGAGAGAATATTTAGAATAAGGTCACTTTTTGATTTAACACTAGAACCACCGCGGTAACTGTTTGGACACCAGAGCGCGCAGCTCTTCAGCCAACTGGAGGAGGAAGTCGCGTCTGGGGAGGCTCAGTTGACTATGCGTCTCTCCACCCGTCCCCAGCGAGTCCAAGCTCCCCCAATGAATATAATAGCCTACATAGCACGAAACTGTGCGTATAATAGTCTATACGCGAAACTGCGCATTCCCTATAGCTGTTCATTGAACGGCTGGGGGCCGATATAGGTATAAATAAATAAATAAAAACATAGCCTACACAATATTTGTTTTATTTGAATGGTCTTGAAAATATTTTGCTTTTGTATCATAGGTGACGGCAGGTATCATCTTCAGCCATGGATGATGACTCCCGTGCGTAATCCTTCCAACGTTGGAGAGGCGGCGTACAACCGGGCTCACATCAGGACGCGCGGTGTGATTGAGTGCACATTTGGAATCCTGAAAAGCCGTTTAGATGCCTAGATCGTACCGGTGGGGCAATGTTATACACTCCCCCAAAAGTATGCCAGATCATCGTGCTGCAACTTGCATAACATAAAATGACAATTTTTCCTTTGTTCGTCTTTTTAAATCATTCCACCTCCGTTTGCCGTCTTCCGCGTTTACACACACAAATGGCACTGACTGATTGGGAAATTAAACCCCAAATATGATTTTTTGCTGCAGTCGTGATATTTTTTGCCGAAAGCTGTGAGACATGTTTTTGAACCTCGTCCGTGAGGCCTTCAAGTTCGCTGTCTGAAAATCGTATCTTTCTTTTTCTGTCTGCCATCGTCCAATGATATGCATACGAGTTGTATGCGCTGTATGCGCAGTATTTATAGTCATTTCCTTTATCAGCAGCAAATTGCACTCAGCCGCAAACACCGAATGGGCGTGTTTGCGCTGGGATATTATTAGCGCAATGTCTTTAGTGAATAGGTTTTTAAAACGGAGCACATAGCGGGCGCAACTGACGCGCAATATTATGGTGCAATTAGCGGGCGCAATTTGCTTTAGTGAATTCGCCCCCAAGAGTCTAAATGAGGTTTTTACATCTACGGTGGCCTATAAGGGTACAGGAACAGACTTCCCCTTCCCATAAGGGTACAGGAACAGACTTCCCCTTCCCATAAGGGTACAGGAACAGACTTCCCCTTCCCATAAGGGTACAGGAACAGACTTCCCCTTCCCATAAGGGTACAGGAACAGACTTCCCCTTCCCATAAGGTTACAGGAACAGACTTCCCCTTCCCATAAGGGTACAGGAACAGACTTCCCCTTCCCATAAGGGTACAGGAACAGACTTCCCCTTCCCATAAGGGTACAGGAACAGACTTCCCCTTCCCATAAGGGTACAGGAACAGACTTCCCCTTCCCATAAGGGTACAGGAACAGACTTCCCCTTCCCATAAGGGTACAGGAACAGACTTCCCCTTCCCATAAGGTTACAGGAACAGACTTCCCCTTCCCATAAGGGTACAGGAACAGACTTCCCCTTCCCATAAGGGTACAGGAACAGACTTCCCCTTCCCATAAGGGTACAGGAACAGACTTCCCCTTCCCATAAGGGTACAGGAACAGACTTCCCCTTCCCATAAGGGTACAGGAACA
>NC_140253.1:2320629-2350629 GCF_949987555.1 Borostomias antarcticus
GGGTTGTACACACACACAAACACACACACACACACACACACACACACACACACACAAACACACACACACACACACACACACACACACACACACAGACGTATATGTACACACAGGCACGCACACACATGCATGCACACACACACAAACAGTGCACACAAACAAAAATAGTAGTATACTATCGCGTGTGAGGGGGGTTGTACACACACACACAAACACACACACACACACACACACACACACACACACACACACAAACACGCACACACACACACACACAGTTCCTATTTATGCTCAGAGTGTGTCTGTACATTCCAGGAAAGTAAAGTCAGCCAGCTTGACTCAGCTCCAGACCAGACTGCACTCAGCCTGGGGTCACCTCGGGTTACCGGAGCTCGCTCCCCTTCGGCCCAGATACCGCCTCAACCCCGGCCAGGTTCACTAACAAGCCTCCCCTCCTCTCCCCCTCCCTCCTCTCTACCCCTCTCCTGGCACCCCATCTTTCTTCTATCCTCTCTCTCTCCTCTCCTGACCCCTCTCTCCTCTCCTCTCTTCCGTTCTTTGGGGAATTGGACTACAGTTTTAAAATGATTTGTTTGTGGAAATGTCAAGCTGTTAATGTGAAGGGGTTTCATTCACCCAATAAAATACAGGCCTGCCTGTGATATATGCATTCAATTACTTTCCATTCTAAAAGTTTCTATTGTTCTCTCATGTTGGTTTCTATTCTAAAGTGTAGCACCAAGCCTAGAGGGTTCTGTGACGAGCAGCAGGAACCACGCAGGAAACACTTATCTGTACTGAGATCCCTAGAGGGGAAGTCAATGAGGACACCTTGTGTGTGTGTGTGTGTGTGTGTGTGTGTGTGTGTGTGTGTGTGTGTGTGTGTGTGTGTGTGCATGTGCATGCATGCGTGATGACGCCTAGAGCATAAGATAAACATCCAGGGAGTGTTAACAAGGCTTAATCACCATTCCCCCAGGAAAACTCCACTTCCCAGAACACACTGCAGCTGAGGCGACCGCAGCTCTGAAGCAAGAGGATGAGGACGATTGCTTCACAGAACGGGAGAGAACTTTATTGAAAGACAAGTATTTATCCTAAATTAACTGAAAAACACTCTCTACATGCTGCGTTTACGACTGGAAATGACCCCGGAGAGTCCCTCTGATGACATGAGACCAAAGAGCGCCAGAGCCAGGCTCTGTCCCACACAAACTCCCAAATCACTTTCTATTCCACGACTGTATGACTCGGATCAATCTGCTTAGTCAGCTCTCTAGTCCAACCAGCCATCTGACCATATATGGATCTCCCCTACGGCCGTTTGGTGTATTAACCCCTCGCTGCTCTGGAAATTGACCCCAGCAGTAATGAAAATAAAATAAAAATATTGAATTGAATGGAACAGTGCTATGGCTCCTCCCTCCCTTCGATCCCTCCACTCCGTATCAATTATTCAATTCCACGTGAGTCGCCCTGCTGGGCTCCGCCCCCCACCACCATGTTTCATACAGGAGAGGGAGTACAGAGGCCCGCCGTGGAGAGATGTGATTGGCTGAGTGGAGCGAGGAATCTTCAGTACTGGCCTGGTACATACCGAGTCAAAATTCTAATTTGCAGGACTTGTGTCGCCCGAAGCCAGCGGTGAAACCAATGTCACTTTCATTTAAGAAAACAACTGTTACACATACAGTATAACAACTTTAAATGACATCATCAACTGTTATACATACAGTATAACAACTTTAAATGACATCATCAACTGTTATACATACAGTATAACAACTTTAAATGACATCATCAACTGTTATACATACAGTATAACAACTTTAAATGACATCATCAACTGTTATACATACAGTATAACAACTTTAAATGACATCATCAACTGTTATACATACAGTATAACAACTTTAAATGACATCATCAACTGTTATACATACAGTATAACAACTTTAAATGACATCATCAACTGTTATACATACAGTATAACAACTTTAAATGACATCATCAACTGTTATACATACAGTATAACAACTTTAAATGACATCATCAACTGTTACACATACAGTATAACAACTTTAAATGACATCATCAACTGTTATACATACAGTATAACAACTTTAAATGACATCATCAACTATTATACATACAGTATAACAATGTTAAATGCAGTCTGTGTATCAAACCCTTTCAGGCTGAAAAAATCCAACTCAGTTCAGACTCTAAAGAAAGTATTTCTTGTCAGAAAGTACTTAAGAGTATGTGTGTATTTGAGAGTACTTGGTGTGTACAGTATTTGTGTGTATTTACGTGTAGTTCGTGTGTATTTGCAGGGCTGGGGAAACTCTTAAGACTTCTGTTTTGATTTGATTTAAAGCCAAACAGTAATAAATGTTCCCCTGTCTGCTTCAATGGATGCAAACAACCTTTCATGCTGGTAATCTGACCAATTAATATCCTCCAACTCTATTAACTCTATCCTCCAATCAGCATACGACTTGGACTAAGATGGACCACTCATGCACTAAACTGTGATCACAAACACACACACACACAAACACACAAACACACAGTGTGATCCCAGGCCATGGGAAGGGCCAACATTTCATCGGGCAGACAGGACACAACATCACAGATAATGACGGGACTGTTATCTGCTTCCTGTTTTAGTGAGCGCCTCCCCTAAACCATGCTCCTGAATTCCTGTTGTTCAGAGACTAGAGCGCCCCCACCCTGGGGATGAAGCCCCGCCCCCCTGGCCTGGCGTGTCCTGATAACCGTGGCTGGCCCAGCAGCACGTCAAGACCAGACGCCATTTTAGCTCCGGCAGAGACTGAGCTGAGGAGTACTGAGCTGATCCCAGATCAGCGTGTGCCTGATGGTCAACGTCATTCCAGAACAAATAGTTTTAACTTCATGTGCGACAGTCATAACACCCATAATTCCCTCCTGTCTAACCCAGTGCACAACCTGACCTATTCCTCCAACATCCCCCCATGAGTACATTATGTATCTTGTATCTAGAATAACAGTTTTCTTTTATACTTTTTAAATACTTTTTTTGTACCTATCGATATTGCTTAGCGTGTGAGCAATCTAGGAACTAACGTAAGAACCTTTCACTTCTCGTTGTACCTGTATGATGTCGTATGTGACGCAAAAAACAACTGACTTTGACTGTGAGCAGAGGACTGTGAACTCTGACCTCTGGTGTTCCTCTGCATTTTCCTGAGGGCGTGCACCAGCCCGCGGTAACCCTGGAAACTACGGTCGTTCTGACTGTAGAGCAGGATCTTCTTGACGTCGTTGAACAGGCGGGAGATTCTGTAGGAGGAGAAAATTAGGGAAAATGTTTCATATTTCTTCATTCGATTCTTTTATTAGAAGTACAGTACAACTGATAAACTAATCCGTTTGCTAGAGTATTATGAAGAGTCAGTGAGTGTGTGTGCGTGTGTGTGTGCGGGTGTGTGTGTATGTGTGTGTGTGTGTGTGTGTGTGGGTGTGCGTGTGTGTGTATGTGTGTGTGTGTGTGTGTGTGCTTGTGGGCGTGTGTGCATGTGTGTGTGTGTGTGTGTGTGTGTGTGTGTGTGTGTGCGTGCGTGCGTGTGTGTGTGTGTGTGTGTGTGTGTGTGAGTGTGTGTAAGTGTGTGTGCATCACAGGATCCTCACATGGAGTCATTGAAGTTGCCCACCACCCCTGGAGCCTCCCCGGGCGTGGGGTAGCGGAAGCAGGGGTTGTTGGCGTTGCAGACGATGCCCTGAACCCACGGCAGCGTGCCCGCAGAGGGCATGGCCTTGTTGGGGAAGTGACCTGGAGGACAAAGGAAAGGGTCAAAGGTCAATGAGGCGGGAGAGAGTTCAGGGGATAAAGGTCAAAGCCATAGCCAGCAATGCTAACAGGGATTCAAACACTGATGAAACAATGCCCATTGAAGTGTCCTGATAGAGTGACCTGTCCCCAACCAGTTTCTCTTTCTGGGAATGTTTTTTTCAACTGGGTTTTCTAGTAATGTTATTAATTAACAAGTGAATCAGTGCTTTTGTAATCAACTGAACTGAATCATCTGAATTGACTCATCTGAACAGAATCATCTGAGTTGTCTCAACTGAACAGTCATCTGAATTGACTCAACTGGGTCATCCAGGATCGTCATCAGGTGAGTCTTATCAGGCTAATCTCTGCTGGAGCTACTGGTCTTCCAGTTAGCCATCCGGTCAAATAGGTCACTTCTGGAGAGAGAGGCGACAGCTGTCCCTTGAGTGAGCAGCTTGGCCCAGTTGTGCCGCAATTTAGCAGGTGAAACATTGACTTAGATGGCAGATTTTTGTATTTTCGATTGCGTTTGCTTTTGTGGAAGCAGTGGAGTTTGGCCGGTGGATGGTTGGTCAACAAAATGGATGTCTCAAAACAAAATGGTGCTGTGTGTTATTATTGTTACAGTATGATTATGTGAAAGATAATGTTTCCCTGGTAAGTGTACGCGTGCGTGTGTGTGTGTACAGTATGTTCATTTGTATGTGTTGTAAGCATTCCATTAAAAACAAATGCAAAAAGCATGCAGTGTAATCTCTAGACGTTCAATCTCAGCGTGCTACTGTATCTTCAGGTCAGTCGTACAGTAGCCTGGTTTTATGTGAGCGATGAGTTATGGAGGGTAATTCACTCCCTGTGAGGATAATTAACACCTAACCAGATAACCTGCCGCCCTGTTACACCACTAACAACGCAGGGGAAATTATGTGGAAGACGGTTTAAATGTTGAGTTAAGGTTGTTCTTTTTGGCACTATACACTTTATGCTCTGTAGAGTCTATGACGTCATATTGCTCCATTTTATTACTATTGTATTGTTTCTATAGCACTGTTTTAGTACTATTGTAGTGTTTTATGACTATTCATCCTGTACTATTACTGTTTTAATAGCTGCTGCAAGGTTGAGGAGCCAGAACCCAAAGATTTGACTCCCCTTTATGGGAGTCAATGGATGGAATAATAAATCTGAATCTGATTGCTTGAGTGATTTCAATTATAATGTCTAAGAAATTGAGTTAGGTCTTAATTTATAAAGCATGGGTCATCATCAAATCACCAGATTCTGGAGCACAAGGAGAAAAGATGACATCTGGAATTCAGGGGACTTCTTTACCCTGACAGAGACTTCTTACCTGACAGAGACTTCTTTACCCTGACAGAGACTTCTTACCTGACAGAGACTTCTTACCTGACAGAGACTTCTTACCTGACAGAGACTTCTTACCTGACAGAGACCTCTTTACCCTGACAGAGACTTCTTACCTGACAGAGACTTCTTTACCCTGACAGAGACTTCTTACCTGACAGAGACTTCTTACCTGACAGAGACTTCTTTACCCTGACAGAGACTTCTTACCTGACAGAGACTTCTTACCTGACAGAGACTTCTTTACCCTGACAGAGACTTCTTTACCCTGACAGAGACTTCTTACCTGACAGAGACTTATTTACCCTGACAGAGACTTCTTACCTGACAGAGACTTTTTTACCCTGACAGAGACTTCTTACCTGACAGAGACTTCTTACCTGACAGAGACTTCTTTACCCTGACATAGACTTCTTACCTGACAGAGACTTCTTACCTGACAGAGACTTCTTACCTGACAGAGACTTCTTACCTGACAGAGACTTCTTTACCCTGACAGAGACTTATTTACCCTGACAGAGACTTCTTACCTGACAGAGACTTCTTTACCCTGACAGAGACTTCTTTACCCTGACAGAGACTTCTTACCTGACAGAGACTTCTTACCTGACAGAGACTTCTTACCTGACAGAGACTTATTTACCCTGACAGAGACTTCTTACCTGACAGAGACTTATTTACCCTGACAGAGACTTCTTACCTGACAGAGACTTATTTACCCTGACAGAGACATCTTTACCCTGACAGAGACTTCTTACCTGACAGAGACTTCTTACCTGACAGAGACTTCTTACCTGACAGAGACTTCTTACCTGACAGAGACTTCTTACCTGACAGAGACTTCTTTACCCTGACAGAGACTTCTTACTTGACAGAGACTTTTTTCCCCTTCCTACAGGTGTTGTTTTTTTATCCTTGTGCAACAGGAGTTTAGGGGCTGATGACATAACAAATATTGACCAATCGTGTCTGCCAATGCCAATGGTCCTGCTCAAACAGGAAAGAGGCACGACCTTGATACGGGCGGACCCAGGTCAGAGGACAAGGTTCACCAAAATACTCCCCCCAATGACTGAAGCTTCAATGACAAACACTTTTGTTGTATCATTTCAAAGAGTGTATCACCAAGCAAACTATTAGGAAAATGCTTATTTTTATAGTTTTTCATTAACAGAGCAGATGAGAGCTTTCTAATATCTTTCCTCTGGCAAACTCATAATCCCCACTGTCCCCCTGGAGGGGTCATTAAAGTGTGAATTTTTTCCTTCTCAGCCTTCTTCATCATATCTAATATGCTTTGATAGTAACTGTGGAAGCCTTCAGAAGCACAAATAACATCATAGACCGGCTCGTCCTTCAAAGCAGTTCTGTTCTGGCCTGTGTTTCTTTGTAAAGACCTGATATAAAGGCACAATAAGCTGATGACGCTAGTGAACAGTTACGTGTTCTGTCTGGTCTGGACTGGTCTAGTCTTGTGACGTGTGACTCATTCAGCAAAGTACACAGTGAAGAAGTGAGAACAGGACATTGTGGTGTAGGAGGCCCACAGAGTAGAACTGAGAACAGGGCGTGCGTGTAGAGGACAAGGCTTTGGTCCTGGACATTCTCCCTCCCTCCCTCCCTCCCTCCCTCTCTCTCTCTCTTTCTATCTCTCTTTCTATCTCTCTTTCTCTCTCTCTCTCTCCCAAAGGATCAAGATGATGATTTGAGTGATTTTTACTGTATTATGTAAAAATTGTCTTGGTCGTTGTCTTCTTCCCTCCCTCCCTCCCTCCCTCCCTCCCTCCCTCACCCATCCATCCATCCATCCATCCATCCTCTGGGTCCTCACATTCATGTTGTTCGTAGGGAGGGTAGTGATAAACTCACATTCATGTTGTTCGTAGGGAGGGTAGTGATAAACTCACATTCATGTTGTTCGTAGGGAGGGTAGTGAAGCCTCACGGAGATGAGGATGAAGAAGATGAAGAGTGGCCAGATGATCTCGATCAGGAGCTGCAGCTGGAACAGGAGAGAGACGAGACAGACGTGAGCCCTAACGTTCTCAGACGGTCCCAGAAACCCACCCCGGTCAGTCATGGTCTTTCCTGCACGTTTCTATGTGGAGTTACGCTGCTAGAAGTTGAGGTTCCTTCTGCTGTGCAGGATCATGCTAGTTTGTTCAGAGTACCTTGGGCCAACTGAGAACAAGTACTCATCGTTACATCACAAACAATAAAAACCTAGACTACGCCGTAGTTCTTAACGGCAACCCCTTTCCAATGGAACAGTCCAAGCTTTTACAACAGAAGTGGGTCATGGTACCCCTATATCATGTGTGTGTGTGTGTGTGTGTGTGTGGGGGTATAGGGGGATATGCAGAGGAGAGGAGGAGGGGGAGTACTGGTTGGAGGTGCATCTGCTGCATGTGTCCCCCACAGCAGCTGCAGCCCTCCCAGACTCAAAGCACTGCCAGCCTCCTCGCCATCTACGCCACTAGTCAGTCAGAGGGCCGTATGCTGCATACACAACTGTTTTTCTTTGTTATGTTGGAAAGAAAAGCAGCAAAATCTAAACAGATTTTTTGTGGTGTTGCCAACAATATCACACATTTCTATGGAAATAGCAAGTAACCAAGTCATGACTTAAATAATAAACCTTGGGATTTAAAAATAAATAAATAAATAAAAATAAGTCATAACTTTTATACTTGGTCCTTCTAGGCTAAATCGAATAGAGCTGACATGTATGTTTGAAATGTATTTTGATCTACTATGTGAGAGAACTAGATCCAGAGCAATGATAAGAAATATGGTACGCTACCACACTCAGAATGTTCTGGAATAGTTTGTGTGTGTGTGTGTGTGTGTGTGTGTGTGTGTGTGTGTGTGTGTGTGTGTGTGTGTGTGTGTGTGTGTGTGTGTGTGTGTGTGTGTAAGTGGACTTGATACTCCTCCATACATAGCATGTCACATTGACTCCATGCATGTCACATTGACTCCATGCTTTACAAACCCTCAGTGAAAATACAAGTGATGTGTTACATCATCTTTATCAACACTAGTATGCAGTCATGAGTTCTTTCTGTTGGCCTGCGGTCTATATCTAAACCATTAAACTCATAGTTCGCTCATAGATGTTTAGCTTTCGCGTTCGGTTGGCGACAATGTTGACTTACTGTCTGTCTCCTCCTGTATGTGAAGTTCTTCCACAGCAGCAGTCCTAGCTGAGTAGACACCGCCATGACGCCTCACACACACACACCACTCTGGCTCCCAACTGGAAAACACAACACACACACACAGACACACACTGTGAGTAGAGAGAAGGCTCTTGACTGTCGAGTAGAAACAAAAACGGTATGAGTGGACGGAGAGAAGGTGGTGGATCACTGGACGCCACAACGCACGGGTCAAAAGTCTGACTGCTGTGAAACGTCTCGCCACAATTGAACTGATTTGTACTGGTCTGGGAGCGCATTGGCCAATCTGGGGAAGTTGGATATGATGGTGAAATGGTGTGATCTCTCAGGATGAACACAGAGATCTGGTGTTGCACAAAAACACACAGGGACCTTTGGATTTCCAAATATCCCCCGCAGGCTCCTTGGCACAGGAAGGAACACATTCTAGGCTACACAATATTAAACAAGGGTGTTCTGGTGAGCAATGTGCAGTATAATCTATAAACCTATCAACTGCTTTTCATTCATTCATTCATTCATTCATTCATTCATTCATTCATTCATTCATTCATTCATTCATTCATTCAGCCTATACAGGCATTCATTTTCTCACAAGAATTCCTATGTAGGCTACCTGTTATATTCTATTCTATTAACAATACATTTACATTTAAAGGATATAGTGAAATAAATGTGCATGTTCATATTAAGTTCACATTCCAAACCCACACAGTGAAAACAGACAATAGAATCTGCTCTCCATCAATGTGAATGTGAATGTTTCTTGAAAGCAGTATCTGTACACATCTTCGACGTGGGCGGATGGGACGCTTCACACACTCATTGGATTAATTGAGCAACAGCTGAATGACCTGGCTGTACAATGCAAACCTCCAAATACACGGGGGTTCTCCATTTCCCCTTTCTCTTTGTTATTTCAATGAATGACCGAGAGATCGTGTAAAACTATAACGCCAGTATAACAGGACAGATGTAACGGAGTGAAATCACTGCGCTTTGGTGCAAAACCAGGGCGCCTCTAGTGTCGCATACGAATAATGCCTTTTTTCAAGTTGTTTACTCTTGATGTCACACTCACGTGTCACATACAACGGTCATATTTTTTTTTCAACCATTGACTCTCATGTTTTGTCTCGAAACACTGTTCACGAAAGCAAAACCTGCCTGATTATAAGACAAAGGCCTGCTGACAAATAAAATAAAAAATATATCTCAAGCCATGTCAGACAATACGCCGTGCAGAACTGATGATCTAAATTGGTCTGTCTACTGCAG
Source organism: Borostomias antarcticus (assembly GCF_949987555.1). Lineage (NCBI taxonomy): Eukaryota > Metazoa > Chordata > Actinopteri > Stomiiformes > Stomiidae > Borostomias > Borostomias antarcticus. The sequence continues at coordinate 2,330,274 of NC_140253.1, forward strand.
CCTAAAACAAGTTTAAAAACACCAATAACCAACAGCGTCATAGCTGCGCTACATAACAAAAACAGCAAGATTTTCTCTTAGAAAATGCAGCCCAAGCATGATTTAGACAATGCAATTACATTCATGACTGTCAAAACTGTTACATTCCATCAAGGTGATCGAATGTCAACCGTGAGAATTCGCAATGAAACTGCCAGAAACCATGTTTTAACTTCCACCAGGACGTCTGTCACTGTTATGGAGAGAGAGAGGTTACTGTCGGTCATTCAGCCTCCATCTGTACATTGAAGCGCAGATGCTCACTGCCCCCCCCCCCAGACAAGCAGTCAAACAAACGCATTTATCCGCACAAAATACAGGTTGTCACCTCGCCAAGTCAACGGCAACACGTGAACAGCAACCAATTCATTAATAATGTTGTAATTTCCCAACTGTTTCATTGATTGTGATCAACTGAACTAATGTCTTCGTTAATGTAAACAACATACGGCGCACGAGCTCACCGCGCGTGGGTCTTTTGTTGTGACGTTATTTTTGAGACTTCTACGAAAGTATTTAGGCTAATATCTTTATAGGACTAGCCTACATAAACAAATTGGTTTATGTTTTCTTAATGATTAAGATGACAAAGGGCATAGCCTACACCATCAGCGGGCAAGTTCAACAAAGATAACACTAAACTCACTCAAATTAAATAATAACCCAACCTTTTTCCCGAACACTGCTTATTCTCGATCTTTCCGTGTTCATATATTGTAATCCTCTGACGTGAAAACGGTATAAAATGCAAGTTATATTTTATCACTTTTGACGCGACCGTTATTGTCTCCGGTTCTTACAGAACTGCCTTTTTCCCTCCTGCGCGCTTTTATAGCGCAGCCCCGAATGCAGGCGCTCGAGCAGCGGAGAGGTAACTCTCGGTCAAACGGAGCGCGGCTGTTTGTGTTGCTCGTTCCTTATAAGGGGGGGGGGGCCCAGCAAACACACAACGTCAGGGAGACGTTCAGATCATGTCTTAATAACGTCCGTCGGTCCAGAACCCCATTTGTACGTCTGCTGGACCCCTCAATATTCACACGTCTGGCTTGGACCCCTCTAAGACGTCTGTGGACGTGCAGAACGGGTTCAATATCTGAACGTCTAAGAAAAACTTTCATTCTGGCTCCTAATTGGATGTCTTTGGACGTCCGAAAAAGACAAAAAAGACGTCTAAAAGACATCTTTTAGACGTGTCTTTGCTCAGTGGGGGAGAGCACGTGCGTGCTCAAAACAGTGCAGGGCGACGTCGTTCTAATCTATACTATAGCGATCCGTGTTGGGGGTATTCAATATCAATCAGTCTCTCTAACCAGGACTAGGCCTAGCCTATATATCAATATTATTCATGCTTGCGAGAGAAGGAGTATATATCCGTGCGCGTGCGTGCGTGCCACATAGAGAGAGAGAGAGAGAGAGAGAGAGAGAAAAGGAGAATGAATGTGTGCGAATATGTGTGTTCTATCATGTCGGTGCGTGTGCATCATGCCCACATTAACAGTAATGAGTGACCCATAGGCTACTGATCGGCCAGTGGGTGACCAGCACCACAGAATCACTTTAACCCCGCCTGGCCCAGCTTCTAAAACAGAAACAGTGGCCTTAGTGGCCTCTATATAAATACAATTGACTTGACTTGACTTAGTTTGAAGGCTAACAACAGATTATTACTCTAAGGGCTCTACATAGAACCCATTTCACTTCAGGTCTGTAAGGTTCCACATAGAACCCTTTTCAGGACAGAAAGAACCATTTAAAGTTCCAAAATGACACCTCAATGGAGCTGAACATGGTTCTGCTCTGGTACAGTACAGTAGGTTCCTCTACTGTTATGGTAACTATAGCACCTTTTAAAGAGTGCAGTCCATTGTTGAACGGACGGCCTCCAAGCGGTCAAGACAGCGCTACACTGTTCAGGGCTCGGTCCTACCGTCACTTTAACAACGCGCTGCCTGTGCCCCCCCTCCCCCCTCCCCTGCCCGACCGTGGGGGCCGGTGCGTAGGAGAGGTGGTCTGGAACCGCCGTCTCGTGATCGGCCATCATGCCCTGTCTGAGACAACAGACGCGCCGCCCTTGGGATTCTGGGAGACAGGAACGGGGTCTGTCTTTTCTGGCGCAATTTTCAGGCTGATGTCACGTCGTGGGGTTTGCTAGGTCATTGTGTCGTTCGTCATCATTGCTGTCTGTCTTTTTTTAGCTTATCCACTGTCCGGTCTCGTCCCTGCACCCTGTCCAATGCTGTCTCAATGTTATGCACATTGCCCATAAGTAAATTCCTAGTTCTTTGTAAAACTGCAAGGCAATAAACTGATTCTGATTCTGATACCCTTACCTGCACCCCTCTCTGGGGTCCATCTCCGGTCACCTGAGGTTGCCATTTAGCCCTAAATGTCTCTCTCTGACCTGAAAAGGAAGTGAAAACACCTGGAGAGAAGTGGACACACTAACGGCAGGTTTATTTGTCACATACTACACCATACAGGTGTTTATTTGTCGCATACTACACCATACAGGTGTTTATTGGTCACATACTACACCACACAGGTGCCACACTAGCACTATAACCAAGATACAGCCTCCTAGTCTAGAGATGACCGCTGTCTCCCTCAGTATAGCCTATACACATGGTGATAACCTCTGACCTCTACTGACCAGTAAACAAACCCAATAACCCTAAAATAGGATTAGCGAGCAAACGTGGGGCACTCACTCCCTCCCTTCTCCCAGATCTGTCTGTACTAGAGCGCTCAGCGCAGGACTGCTGATCTAGGCTGTGATATACAAGCAGGTGAACTGCTTCTGAAAGGAGATCAGAGCAGGTCAACTGACTCCTGAGTCTGAGGCGCACTACTCCAGAGACACTGTTGACCTTTGCCCTTCACAATAGAATGGCCCCAGATCTACTGGATCCAGCTCAATCTTGAGCTGTGTTCAAGACCGACCCCTCCCTCCCTCCCTCCCTCCCTCCCTCCCTCCCTCCCTCCCTCCCTCCCTCCCTCACTCACTCTGTAGTGAACAATAAATTGTAGGGTATAGAAATTGCTGTGAATTGTGGGTATTATATTCAGTAGCCACTATACCCACTATTTCTGTAATAGGGAACGGTTTTTCGAGCACGGCTTTGGACCATCTTTGCCATGGCCATGAACCATCTCCATCGTGTCCAGGGGCCTCCGTTGTCTCAGTGCCTTGGTTCCGACGCCCCTCTGCCCTCTGGGAAACAGGTGTGGGGCCCTCTCCAGACTACAGGCAGTACTTGAGCCTCAGGGCCCGACCCGGCCTGGGGGAGGGACTGGTCCCCAACAGGAGTACAGTAGGGAGGTGCACAGGGCAGCGGGAGGCTATTAAGACAGATTAGCGATCAAGCCCATCAGTAAAGAAGGATTATTCTGGACCCATCAGCTTTAATGAAGGGTAGGTCATCCAACGAGACAGTTCTACTGTGTTGTAAAATCTCCCCATTCACCCATATGTTTGGGCGTGCCCTGGGTGGGATTCAAACCTGGGTCTGCCACGGGACGGACTGTTTTCACCAGCTACGCCGATGAAAAGCTCTTTATCAGTGCGGGCAGACAGTATTTATACTAGGGGAGTGAGTGAGCTTAACCAACAACTCGTTACCTACACAGGACTCATGAGGACCCAGTTTCACTCGGTTACACATGGTCACACACACACACACACACACACACACACACACACACACACACAGACACACACACACACACACACACTCTCTGGGAGTAGATTGTGTGACTGTAGAATTCTTGAGGTTCATGTCTGGCGGTGGACAGCTGTCACGTTACTTTAACTTCTCCCATGTGGAGAACAATAGCTGAAGTGGCTGGCTCAGCATGGCGCTAGCTAGCGGCTAGCCAGGCTACACATGAGTGGCTGATGAGATGAGTTGGGTGGTGATAGCCAACCTTCCTAGGATGCAATTTAAGGGTCTCCCGGACTTGGGTCACCAACCCAACACTGTCTTGAAGCACTTTTTTGTGTGTGAGATTCTCCTTTTGGCAAAAGCTGTTCAATGAATTTGTTTGGATTAGGGCTACTGTAGGCCTACTTTATTTATTGTCTTTGTTGAATGTTTAGCATTTGGAGGGCTACATGACAAGCCCTTGTTGTTCTTTATTAGTTCACTTCACCATGTAGCCCTATGTTTCCAGTCCCATTTCATTGGTTTGGTTTGTATTTGTTGAATTTATTGTGTACTAATAAACAAATAACCACATTATGTCCTATTAAACACGCTTAAACAAGCATTAAACATGCTTGATTATAGCTCCATTAACATATTTATCATTGCAGGATATTTGTTTTCTAATAGGCTATAGCGATTGTTCCGCGGTGCCCACACTACCAATAGGGCACACTACGCATACTGCAAGGTGTTTATCTAGCTCCGCGGTGAGTTTGAAGAGCAGCTGTACAGGATACGCGGTGCACGGAGTGTGGAACTGAGAATGAATTGAACCGAGACAGACCGATGATGGAGCCTGATGAAAATATAAACATCTTTAATGCAATATTTTTATCTTAATATAGGCTACTGTGTCGTTGGTCGATTCAGGATATTCTGGTCTCTGAATTGATTAGACTACAGTGCAAATCATGTGCGGCTGTAAGCGACGTTCGCTTCTCAAACACCCAATTCTTCTCACGGTCAACGAACGGTAGTAACCCCGTGCGCCAGGAATACCGCACAACATAACAGACAGGGAAACATGCAGTCTCTGTTGTTTTCCTGCTGTTCTCAGAAAACGATGCGGTAAACTGTGCTCGAGAACACCGCGCCGCCTACAGACACAGCCATCCATGATTGGATGGTATAAGTAGACGAGGATCTATTTAATAGACTGATAGAGTAGCCTACATATAGCCAGATTGGGAACATGTCTAGCTGCGTACCTCGAGCTGGAATGAATTGATTAGTGCTGATAAGATATTGTAAGGACAAACCATAGCAAGAATCCCAAAATGGACCTGTAGGCTACCTGTATTGTTACACATAGCAAAATAAACGTTCTATTCTATATAGGCTGGCTGTTGGCTGGCGCGCATGCCCAGATGCGGGTATAACAGAGCGGAGGAGAGAAGATGCTTGAACGATAGTAACCTCGCACAGAAGCGAGGAGGAGGGGAGGAGGGGAATTTAGAATGATGGCTTAATATAGAACAAAGGTAAAATGTGTCGAATCGGTGCTGTGCAATTATGAAATAGCCCAATCGTCTCCGACCCATAGGCTGCTATGTAAAGTCCATTCTTGAACGAAATCCAACTGTCTGTCTGAAACAGATAGACAGACAGAAGAGAAAGTGCCGATTTGTTCAACGAAAACAGAATGCATGAACTAAATCACTAGTATAAAGCTTCAAAAACGGACAGGCCTACGTTTGACGGCGTAATAGCCTACATTCTGGTGTTAAAGAGGTGGATTTAACACCAACACAGCGCATCCCCCTCGGCTCCATCCGGCCCGCTCGGAATGAAAGGCTGCTCTGACCGATAGTAACCCCGCGCTGCTGCCGGTAGGAACTGGGTGAAAGGGTAATGATGTCATTGCCTGGGAGGAGAAAACTCGGTTCAGGAACAGCTAAATACCAGGTGGTAGCTGTCTGCTGACTAGCTGTGAAACAGAACACAGCGCCGTTGAACACCGAATCCAATTAAAGTTATGAATGTGTGCACGGGTTTTGATTTTGTATAATAGATCTGTATGAAAACAAAACAATAACAACTATCTCATTGAAAACGAACCAATTCACCGTGACACGGTTCTGTATGAGGCTTCAACATTCCTTTCGTTTATAGTTCCCAGAACAGTTGAACGAGTTATAACACAGCTTCATGTCGTCATTGTATTGGTCAATCTGGCCTTCAGAGATGATCTAGCCTACAGCAAATAATGGTTGTCTTTCCAGTAGCCTATCAACACAGCAAAAACACAGTGTAGCCTCCGTTTACAGCACCATCCCGCAGGATAGGATACTCATCACAATCAGTGATGGATCCATGGGCGATTTTATAGGGGGGGTAGGGGGGGCAAGTGCCCCCCCTGATTGGCCAGACCAACTCTGCTCAAATTCTTAAAAAAAAAAAAATGCGAGGAAGCTAGCACCAGCAGGCAGTTGCAGTTTTATGTTGTGATGTTGAGTATGGTCTAGTGCTCGTTCATAAAGTCATATTGACATGCTTGTGGTGTCTAGATTGACAAGTTTGATGCGTTGTGCATATTGAATTGTTACACGGATTTCTTTTTAGCATACTGTTCACAACTGGCATTCTTTGTAAATAGACGGGACGAGAAGGGGCGACAGAACTGTTTTTTTTCTCAAGTCAAAATGTTGCCCCCCCTACTCTCAGAGGGTAAAATTGCCTATGTATGGATCAATGATATCTGGTTAAGAGCATTCCTCTCTTCCTGCTTGGGCCAATCAAGGTCCCCAAAATCTGGAGAAGAGCCCTAGCTGTCGCGATCCCTAAGCCGAACAAGCCTGAAGGGGACCCCAAGAGTTTCGCCCCATCTCTCTGTTATATATCCCCTTCAAGATCCTCGAGCGTCTCATCTACGCCTGCGTTGAACCAATCATCGACCCGCTGCTCCCACAGGAGCAGGCCAGGTTCCAACGCGGGAGATCGACCGTAGATCAAGTCACTCTATTGACTCAAGACATCGAGGACAGCTTTTCGGCTAAAAATAAGGCTGGAGCGTCTTTATAGACCTGACGGCTGCCCTACGACACCGTATGGCACCGCGGCCGAAACCGCAGCTTCACCCTCACCACCGGTAGCGGACAGCAAAGCAGTTTGCGACGCCTTAAGAACGGCGTCCCCCAGGGATCTGTCCTGGCCCCCCTCCTTTATAACATCTACACCTACGACCTGCCGATCACATCCTCCAGGAAGTACGCCTACGCAGACGACCTCGCGCTGGTGTACTCAGCTGGAGACTGGCAGGCCGTGGAGGAGACCCTGAGCCAGGACATGCAGACACTAGCGGCATACCTCCAGAAATGGAGATTGAAGCTCAGCGAGGCAAAGACGGTGTTGGCGGCCTTCCACCTTAACAACAAGGAAGCCAAACGTGAGCTCCGAGTGCACATCGATGGAACACTCCTGCCATGTTGCGCCGAACCAACATTGGACGAGTCGCTCGCGTTCCACCGACACCTCGAGTCACTGTGCAAGAAGTTAACAGCTCATGTGGTGTTGATGAGGTGACTGGTCCGATCAGGCTGGGGCGCCGGCGCAAAAACACTGCGTACGGCAGCCCTAGCTCTGGTCTACTCCACCAGTGAATACTGTGCACTGGTGTGGTGCCGCAGCGCTCACACCCGCCTCATCGACCCGTCTATCAATGAAGCCTTGCGCATCGTGACAGGATGCCTGCGTTGTCCCATCCTCGCAGGCATCCAGCCCGCTGGCCTCCGCCACACAGGAACCACAGCACGTCTCGCCTGCCGGGCCGTGGAGCCTAACCACCTGCTCCATGACAGGCTCACTGCAACAGCAGAGCCTCCCCGGCGTCTCAAATCAAGACACCCTTTTGTGCCTGCCGCTCGGGCTCTCCTGCAGCAATGCAGAGATCTTAACATCAGTGAGGCAGGATGGGCGGACTACTTCTGGTGTGCAGAGTGGGAGGCAAACACCTCCAGACTGTGATTTCATCCCGGCCGCCGGTCCTTCCTCTACCGGGATGGACTTACCCAGACCGGCGTGGGTGAGGGGGGCTTAATCGCCTTCGGACCGGCGTCGGGTGCTTCCGCCCATCAATGCACAGATGGGGCTTGGTATCCTGTGCGGCGTGTGAGTGTGCCGAGGAACAAACCGCAGACCATGTCATCCAGGACTGTCCGATATATCGGACACCCAACGGAATGCATGTCCTGACGGTTGTGGATGACGAAATGGTGACATGGCCCCTGGAGGTGTGCCCGGATATATAGCCCGGGTGACCCCTCACCCAGGCTCGGGTTGGTAAAACAACCCCCTCGGCCCCGAGCCTGAGGGGGGGGGGGGGGGGTGGGAGGGGCACAACATCGAAACCCACACGACGAAGAAGAAGAATGATATTTCATCATCATTTACTGTAAAGAAGAAGAAAAAAAGCAGGTATAATAGCCTACTGTAGGTTACATATGGAAATATATGGGCGCTACGTAGCTACAGTACAGGAGCTATACGTCTGTGTTAATGCACACAGTCATTCTAAGAAAAGAGTGATATAGCCTATAGAACCATGTGTAACCCCCTGAAAAAAAAGGTTCCAGTTAGAACCTATGTCTGTAAGCTTTTTGGAACCTTAGAAGGGTTCTTACCGGAAAACGGTTCTGGAACTATTTTTTTTATGGTGTTATTACATGGTTCTATAAAGCACTCTTTTCCTTCTTAGTTTAGTCCAGGATGTTCAGGAGAGGGGATGAGTCATCTCTGAGTCACAAGCACATGCTTGACTACCTGTAACTCAGCCTGTGTGTGTGTGTGAGTCTGTGTGTGTGGGTGTGTTACGATTATATTTCACACTTCATAGAATACAGAATATCAAATAATTCATCATTAATTATGCGGTCATCAACAATCCAGTCATGAGTTGGTAGAAGCACAGACATTTACATTGGTGTGGAAACTGATATGTTGATGAATGTGCATTGTCCCTTCTTTTAAATAAAATAAACAAACAAACAAACAAACAAACAGACAGCCTGCGGTTCTGTCTCTCACTGCGAGACCGTGGTGGTTGTGTTCACCGGTCATTCAGTAGACCGGGCATCGGCTTGGCCTGAAGAGACCTTTACTGCATCCAGAAAAATTGAAGGCAACAAACTCCTGTCTGTAACGTGATCCTCTCTCACATCCTGTACATATGCTGCAGTGTTTGCGTGTGTGTGTGTGAGCATGTGTGTGTGTGCGTGTGAGCGTGTGTGTGTGTGTGTGTGTGTGTGACTGGTCATCTGCAGCCACATAATGTCCTATTCACTATCAACAGCTGCTTCATACACTGGCCCCTCTGTCTGTCTGTCTGTCTGTCTGTCTGTCTGTCTGTCTGTCTGCTTGGCTGTCTGCCTGTCCTCCTGCCTGTCTCACTCCGTCTGTCTGTCTGCCTGTCTGTCTGTCTGCTTGGCTGTCTGTCTGCCTGCCCGGCTGCCCGTCTGTCTGTCTGTCCCTCCTTATCTCCCTCACTCTCCTCGTTCCTCACCCCTTCTCCCCCTCCCTCATCTTCTCCCCCTCCCTCGTCTCCTCCCCCTCTTTGTTTATGAACAAATCCTTGACCTCTTGGTCCATCAGCACTTTAACAGGAACTGTTGTGGTTCTCTCTCTACCTCCCTCCCTCTCTCTCTCTCTCTCCTCCATCTCCCCTCTCCCTCCCCCCTCTTATGCTCTACCCCCCCCTCCTCTCTCTCACCCTCTCTCCCCTTCTCCTTCCCTCTACCTCTCTCTCTCTGTACCACCCCCCCCCCCCCAAACTCCTAACCAGGCCCCTGGTCAGCCCTGCTGACCTCGCCCCCTCCTCTCTCTCACCCTCTGTCCCCTTCTCCTTCCCTCTACCTCTCTCCCCCAAACTCCTCCCCCTCCCCGTGCTACTGAGCCAGACAGCTGAGAGCTCCTCCCCTCTCTGTCTGTCTGGCCTTGCTGTAGCTCAGTTGGTAGAGCGGGTCGTTCAACGATCGAAGGGTCAGTGGTTCGAATCCCAGCTCCGACTGTCCACATGTCGAAGTGTCCTTGAGCAAGACACCTAACCCCAAATTGCTCCCAATGAGCAGGTAAGCACCTTGCATGGCAGCTACCGCCATTGGTGTGTGAGTGTGTGTGAATGGGGGAATGAGAGGCCATTGTAAAGCGCTTTGAGTGCCGCTAAGGTGGAAAAGCGCTATATAAGTGCAGTCCATTTACCATTCTAAGTATTGTATTTACTCTGCCCAACAACCCCCCCCCCCCATCCCCACCTCCAACCACTGCGCTCTGCTACCTCGGGGCTAGTGGTCGCCCCGTCACTCCGGGGTCCCTGCGGTCAATCGACGTGGTCACGGCTCTTCTCTGTCCTGTCTCTGCTCTTCAAGAAGACCAGAATACTACCGCTTAAGCACCTATTGTATTTATATTTTGCTACTCTTGCACTTTGGCTTTAGCATTCGATTATGCTCTTGGTCACTTGTTTAGAGAGGAGATGCATTGGTGAGTTCTGGCGAGTACACTGACTTCCTACATACAATGCCCCTATGACTGTAATGTAATGATTCAACTAACTGGACATGTGTGGTCTGTGATATGAGAGAATAACAACCTTCTTCCTGTTCTTCAGTGGCTACTATAATGACTATGTACTGTATACACACACACACACACACGCACACACACACACACACAGTATATAAACAGTACATACTGTATAGTGTATCTAATGGAGGGCAGATGGGGTTCTGGAACTGGACGGAGGGAGCCAAAGAGACAGAGAGAGAGACAGAGAGAGAGACAGAGAGAGAGTGTAGAAAAGAGAGAGACAGACAGAGAGAGTGTAGAAAAGAGAGAGAGAGACAGGGGGAGAGACAGAGAGAGAGACAGAGAGAGACAGAAAGAGAGACAGAGAGAGAGACAGAGAGAGACAGAAAGAGACAGAGAGAGAAGGATGGAGAAGGAAAGAGTGTCTTCGTCTCCATGAACAGTGTGTGAACAGCAGTGCCAGTAGGAAGTGTCTTCCAGCTGTAGATTGAAGCAGGGCAGCCTTAAGTGTTGGGATAGCAATGGTGGAGCAGACAGTGAAACCCCACACTCTGACTACTGAACGACACAGTCCACACAGAACCAGCCACACACACACGCTTACTGAACAGACACACACACACACACACACACACACACACACACACACACACACACACACACACGGTAAGAACCAGCCACGTAGGCCTACTTCTCTTCTGCTTGACCTTGATAAAAGTCAGGAAGGAGAAGAGAGGAGAAGAGAACAGAGGAGGAAAGGAGAGAAGAGGAGAAGAGAGGAAAAGAGAACAGAGGAGAGAACAGGAGAGGAGAGGAGAGAAGAGGAGAAGAGAGGAAAAGAGAACCGAGGAGAGAACAGGAGAGGAGAGAAGAGGAGAGAAGAGGAGAGAACAGGAGAGGAGAGAAGAGGATAGGAGAGGAGAGAAGAGAAGAGAAGAGAAGAGAAGAGAAGAGAAGAGAAGAGAAGAGAAGAGAAGAGAAGAGAAGAGAAGAGAAGAGAAGAGAAGAGAAGAGAAGAGAAGAGTAGTGGGGAGGGGTACAGGGGGATAAAGGGGAAGAGGAAAACTGAGCAGACAGAAGACAAATGAAGGAGAGAAAAACTGAGAAGAGAGTAGAGGTGAAGAGAGGGTTTGAGAGAGGAGAGGGGTTAGGAGAGGAGAGGGGTTAGGAGAGGAGGGGGGTTAGGAGAGGAGAGGGGTTAGGAGAGGAGGGGGGTTAGGAGAGGAGAGGGGTTAGGAGAGGAGAGGGGTTAGGAGAGGAGAGGGGTTGAGAGAGGAGAGGGGTTAGGAGAGGAGAGGGGTTGAGAGAGGAGAGGGGTTAGGAGAGGAGGGGGGTTAGGAGAGGAGAGGGGTTAGGAGAGGAGAGGGGTTAGGAGAGGAGGGGGTTAGGAGAGGAGAGGGGTTAGGAGAGGAGAGGGGTTAGGAGAGGAGGGGGGTTAGGAGAGGAGGGGGGTTAGGAGAGGAGGGGGGTTAGGAGAGGAGAGGGGTTAGGAGAGGAGAGGGGTTAGGAGAGGAGAGGGGTTAGGAGAGGAGAGGGGTTAGGAGAGGAGAGGGGTTAGGAGAGGAGAGGGGTTAGGAGAGGAGAGGGGTTAGGAGAGGAGGGGGGTTAGGAGAGGGGTTAGGAGAGGAGAGGGGTTGAGAGAGGAGAGGGGTTAGGAGAGGAGAGGGGTTAGGAGAGGAGAGGGAATGAGAGAGGAGAGGGGTTAGGAGAGGAGAGGGGTTAGGAGAGGAGAGGGGTTAGGAGAGGAGAGGGGTTAGGAGAGGAGAGGGGTTAGGAGAGGAGGGGGGTTAGGAGAGGAGAGGGGTTAGGAGAGGAGAGGGGTTAGGAGAGGAGGGGGGTTAGGAGAGGAGAGGGGTTAGGAGAGGAGAGGGGTTAGGAGAGGAGAGGGGTTAGGAGAGGAGAGGGGTTAGGAGAGGAGAGGGGTTAGGAGAGGAGGGGGGTTAGGAGAGGAGAGGGGTTAGGAGAGGAGGGGGGTTAGGAGAGGAGAGGGGTTAGGAGAGGAGGGGGGTTAGGAGAGGAGAGGGGTTAGGAGAGGAGAGGGGTTAGGAGAGGAGGGGGGTTAGGAGAGGAGGGGGGTTAGGAGAGGAGAGGGGTTAGGAGAGGAGAGGGGTTAGGAGAGGAGAGGGGTTAGGAGAGGAGGGGGGTTAGGAGAGGAGAGGGGTTAGGAGAGGAGGGGGGTTAGGAGAGGAGAGGGGTTAGGAGAGGAGGGGGGTTAGGAGAGGAGAGGGGTTAGGAGAGGAGAGGAGAGGAGAGGAGAGGGGTTAGGAGAGGAGAGGGGTTAGGAGAGGAGGGGGGTTAGGAGAGGAGAGGGGTTAGGAGAGGAGAGAAAAGAAAAGAAGTGAGGGAAAGAAGAGACGGGCTGGGAGGAGGAGGAGAGAAGAGCCAGAAGGAGAAGAGCCAGGAGGAGGAGAGCCAGGAGGAGGAGAGCCAGGAGGAGGAGAGCCAGGAGGAGAAGAGCCAGGAGGAGGAGAGCCAGGAGGAGGAGAGCCAGGAGGAGGAGAGCCAGGAGGAGGAGAGCGGAGAGGAGGAGAGGACGGCAGCGTCTGGCCCCGATACCCGCCGGGTCACCGTCTCCAGCAGCGGCAGCGTGTCTCTCCAACCACAGCCACGTGAGAGAGACCACGGGACCGGGGGAGGAGGAGGAGGAGGGGGGAGGGCAGGAAAGAGGAAGGAGGTGGTGATGGGGCACCGCTGCACGCATACACGCGCGCGCACGCGCACACACACACACACACACACACACACACACAGTCCCGTTTTGAACTCCTTGCTCTGAAGGTCCAACTGGGGCCAGACTCAGTAACTGTGGTGGGGGCCTATAGACCCCGTTCTGCTGAGTCAGGCTCTATTAGCGCAATAGCCGATCTATTCCAGCTGATATCAGAACCCACTAGGCCAAATCTGATAGGTAGTTCAAGGTCTACACTAATTGATCAAATTTTCTCCAGTAGGGTTGACAAAATCACTGCCTGATCTTTGAGCTGGGAATAAGTGATCATTGTTCAATTGATTGCATTAGAAATACTCAGTTAAAGAAAACCAAATCTCACACAGTTATGTAGAGAAATCTAAGACATTTTAATGACCAAGCCATTTTAACTGACAATTTTCATTATATTTACACACTCTACATCTGAGATCACACTGACTTGGCACAGAAATACCTTTCTTTCTGTTGTTGTATATGTCCGCACACACGCGCACACGCGCACACACACACAGTATCTAAACAGGGTTATTTGGGGTGCTTTCACAGACCCCATCATCTCTTTTGTTCAACTTGGGGGGCTCCTGTATTCTTCGAAGAGGATTATCTGGGTATGTGTGTGTGTGTGTGTTCGCATGTGTGTATTAGTGCGTGTGTGTGTGTGAGAGAGAGTTTCAGTTTTGATCTTTGTACCAAGAAGGAGGTGGGCCTTTGGGTGAAGTCCCTCCGTTAGTCACGGATCCAGGAACAATTCACCCACCTTAACCCCTGACCCCTGACTCCTGCCCAGGAGCAGGAAACAGGTTCTGGAAACAAGTCAGTGTTGTCTGTCCTCTCTTCACAGGCGATGTCTCACCAAAGAAGAAGTAGTGATGTGATGTGGTTCTTCCTCTCTAGAGCAAGACGAGTCACATGGCCTCCGGGAAGGGATGGGAAATGCTGAAATAGTGGACAAGACATGTGTTATACATCAGTAGCCTATTTGAATTGCATTGGAGTTCTATATGAACTCAATAATAATAATAATAATAATAATAATAGCAACAACAACAACAATAACAATATACAAGTATATTCGTATATAATCGAGAGCTCCCCCAGAGACAAACTCTTTCACAGAACATCTTTTATGCTTTATTAGACGGTTCACTTTACACCAGAGCAGGAGGAAGGCCACCACTTAGTGTGGTCATGTCAGCAATGTATTTCACCAACACATATTATATATAGCGTCCAGAACATGGATGTATTATGGTCCAGAATAACAGAATGCTGTTTTGTCTAACTTCCTAGTTACGGTTGCCGTGTTGAGCTGAGGTCCCCTAGTGGTCAGAGTGAGCAGTGACTTCCTATATGTGTTCCTTCTGTGTTGAGTGTATAACTGAGTGTATAACTGAGGACCCATAGTGGTCAGAACTAGCAGTGAGCACTGACTGTATTATTAATTTCAGCCAATTCAATTTGGGGGAGGGTAAATACACTGTACATTTAAGACCCAGGCTGTTAGATACACGTGTAAATATGGAGGTATACATGTTGATAGTTCTATCAGTATGTAGTTTCACTGCTCACAGTGAAAAAGGGTTGAGGAACAAAGTGGTAAAAAGAAGAACAAGAGACAGAAAGAACTAAAGAAGAAAAGAAGGAGGAGTCACCATTCCACACTGTGTTTAAGAGCGGATATCTATTCTACAGTAACCAGTAGAGCTGATATCTATTCTACAGAAACCAGTAGAGCTGATATCTGTTCTACAGTAACCAGTAGAGCTGATATATATTCTACAGTAACCAGTAGAGCTGATATCTATTCTACAGTAACCAGTAGAGCTGATATCTATTCTACAGAAACCAGTAGAGCTGATATCTGTTCTACAGTAACCAGTAGAGCTGATATATATTCTACAGTAACCAGTAGAGCTGATATCTATTCTACTGTAGCCAGTAGAGCTGATATATATTCTACAGCAACCAGTAGAACTGATATATATTCTACAGTAACCAGTAGAGCTGATATCTGTTCTACAGTAACCAGTAGAGCTGATATCTATTCTACAGTAACCAGTAGAGCTGATATCTATTCTACAGTAACCAGTAGAGCTGGTATCTATTCTACAGAATAGATTGAGCTTGAGGTGATGTGTCACCATCCACTCTGAGATGTCAGCCAAGCACCCAGCTATGCACGTGTGAAAGTCAAGTACTGACTCTCTGAACCCTGCTTGAGCTCCTCCATGACGGCACACACCCCAAGAAGACGCGACAGGAAACAATACCAACACACACAAGATGTACACGCACATAAAACTTTACATTATAAGCTACACAAATGCATATGCATGCAAAACAAGTGTATCACACAAGTAGACCTGCAGTTATGCACTGCTTTAGAGTGCTCACACAGCTCTAGTTACTGCAGCTACCGTGTTTAACTTGTATTATTATCACCACATGTTGAGAAATGACTCATGCTGAGAAAGAAAAAGACGTTCAGCTCAACCCCAAACTCTACCACAGTGTTCTCAACCTCCCTGTGGTTAAGAGCCTTAGAGATCACTGAGACATGACAGGAAACAACACCAACACACACACACACACACACACACACACACACACACACACACAACGTACACATTTGTACACACGAACAAACATGTCACCATGACAATACCCTCCAAAACATTCTACCTGGACCCTTTCTGTAGCTGTGGTCCATGCTACTGTTCACAAAACACATTAACTGTCCACACACACAGTTCACAATATACTGTGCATGTGCTCTACACTACATATATACTTTATCATGCACAATGCACATGTACTGTACTGCACTAATGAGTTTAATTTGCTGTTCACACATTCTTAATAGTAGTAGTACTGTAGTACTCTATTGATCCCAGCGGGGACATTTCACTGTCACAGCATCAAAATACAAATGGTAAATGGACTACACTTATATAGCGCTTTTCCACCTTAGCGGCACTCAAAGCGCTTTACAATGGCCTCTCATTCACCCATCCACACACCAATGGCGGTAGCTTCCATGCAAGGTGCTAACCTGCTCATTGGGAGCAATTTGGGGTTAGGTGTCTTGCTCAAGGACACTTCGACATGTGGACAGTCGGAGCTGGGATTCGAACCACTGACCCTTCGCTCACTGAACGACCCGCTCTACCAACTGAGCTACAGCTGCCCCTGTGTACAAAGTACCACATTTTTTCACAATGCTCTTTCTAACTTCCTTCCTCTCTGAATGGTGGCTGAACACCGTGGTCAGACCGTGACAAGACAGTTCACACCTTCCAGCCCCCTCACACTCTGAGAGAGACAGACCTGCTGACAGATCCCCCTGAGAGACTGTGAGCGTTGAAGCATAGTTGTCGTACAGCCCTGACGGTGTAGTTGTGGTAGTAGAGTTGTAGTGAAGTTGTAGCATAGTTGTCGTACAGCCCTGACGGTGTAGTTGTGGTAGTAGAGTTGTAGTGAAGTTGTAACATAGTTGTCGTACAGCCCTGACGGTGTAGTTGTGGTAGTAGAGTTGTAGTGAAGTTGTAGCATAGTTGTCGTACAGCCCTGACGGTGTAGTTGTGGTAGTATAGTTGTAGTGAAGTTGTAGCATAGTTGTCGTACAGCCCTGACGGTGTAGTTGTGGTAGTAGAGTTGTAGTGAAGTTGTAACATAGTTGTCGTACAGCCCTGACGGTGTAGTTGTGGTAGTAGAGTTGTAGTGAAGTTGTAGCATAGTTGTCGTACAGCCCTGACGGTGTAGTTGTGGTAGTAGAGTTGTAGTGAAGTTGTAGCATAGTTGTCGTACAGCCCTGACGGTGTAGTTGTGGTAGTAGAGTTGTAGTGAAGTTGTAGCATAGTTGTCGTACATCCCTGACGGTGTAGTTGTGGTAGTAGAGTTGTAGTGAAGTTGTAGCATAGTTGTCGTACAGCCCTGACGGTGTAGTTGTGGTAGTAGAGTTGTAGTGAAGTTGTAACATAGTTGTCGTACAGCCCTGACGGTGTAGTTGTGGTAGTAGAGTTGTAGTGAAGTTGTAGCATAGTTGTCGTACAGCCCTGACGGTGTAGTTGTGGTAGTAGAGTTGTAGTGAAGTTGTAGCATAGTTGTCGTACAGCCCTGACGGTGTAGTTGTGGTAGTAGAGTTGTAGTGAAGTAGTAGCATAGTTGTCGTACAGCCCTGACGGTGTAGTTGTGGTAGTAGAGTTGTAGTGAAGTTGTATCATAGTGACAGAACTTTAGAAGGTCTAGAAAGATGTCTGAGGATATCTATGCCAAGCCAGACATGACCAAGAAGGTGAAGTCCAACAGAGGGGAGATGGAGGAGAGGATGGTGGACATCTACGAAAGCGCTGACACCCTCAGAGGTCATGACCCCGGCTCAAACGTTCTGGATGCTACACCTGAGAACACAGCAGTAGATCAACACGCAGGTAATGCAAATGTGCACGGACACACACACACACACACACACACACACACACACGTTTTATACCTGCACAGTCACACACACTCATGCACACCATGTTGAATTATGTCATGTAACAGGAACACATTAGTGAATAGCACAGCAGGCTGTGACTGGGTGTAAATGCATTGTGTTCATAGTGAGTCAGTTTAAACAGTTCAACTGGGAACACAGAGATGGAGGTGGAAAACGTCTCAGATGATCCAAACAACGGTGTTCACAGGTTTTTTTAATTCCGAAGTTATTAGAATAATGACAACAGTTACATCCACAAGAAGTTACAAAAAAACAACAAAAACAATGTTTGTGTGTGAGGTGAAAGCTTTATCTGAGAAGTACATAAAACAGAATAGTTAGGTAGATGGAGACAGAGGGAGAGAGAGAGAGAGAGAGAGAAGGATGAGTACACATGCATATTCATGTTGAGATGCAAACCACACCCCCTATCCATCATCAGTACTAGCCCTCCCTAGACACACTCCACTGATGTTTACATAATTAATCCTATTCTAAACAATATCCCTGTGCTATCCTAACCTAACTAAACGATGATATTGTAGCGTACGCACGTACGCACGCACGCACACACGCACACACGCACGCACACGCAGACGCACACACACACACAGTAAGAGTGATCTCTGTGGTCAGCTTCTCAGAGTCCAGAGTGGAGCCTCTCCAGAGTTGCTGCAGTGTGTCTGGGGCTGCTGTGTGTTCTCCTACTGGCTGGGATCATAGGCCTGGGAGTCCACTGTGAGTACAGTATCTCTTAGAAACGATTATTTTTGTAATAATATATCATCTTTTTAATGACATATTTATTGTAGATATACGTTTTGTAATAAAAAACAATCTATGTTGATCTTTATTGATGACAGTAATATAGTATGTAGAATGTTGTTGTGACTTTTGTCACCTCTCAACAAACACTATGAACAGAGACTACAGACCCATAATAATAATCTGACCAGAGAGAGAGACCAGTTTACACGCTCTAAAGGATTTGGGCATATGTATTTCACAATGTAACATCATGTCATTTGCATGCAGCTTGGATGAGAGTGGGCAGCCTGACCAGAGAGAGAGACCAGCTAGAGACCAGTTACAACAGCCTGACCAGAGAGAGAGACCAGCTAGAGACCAGTTACAACAACCTGACCAGAGAGAGAGACCAGCTAGAGACCAGTTACAACACCCTGATGAAAGAGAGAGATGAACTGAAGAGACGTTGTGGTAGGTTCAATCCTTCATTCTGATCTCCAGTCTCATGTCATGTGTGTATTTGGTGCTGTGAGGAAGATAGGTACGCAAGGCAGCCAGAGAAGAGGGACAGAAACCGAAAGGTCACTGGTTCATATCCCAGTTTGCTGAGGGACAGATGGTGGGTTGTGTTCTGGCTGCTACACAGTCAACCAGCTGTGCCCAGCTGGGTATGTATGTACAGCATATATTCTGTGTGTGTGTGTTTGTGTGTGTTTGCGAGTGTGTGTGTATGTGTGTGTGTGTGCGCGCGTGTGCGTGGAAAGAAAAAAGCTCAGCCTCGTAATATAAGAGTCATATAATCAGATATGAAGCTTTACATTTCGATATAAAATTAAATGTAGTAAAATTCATCAGTTCAAAACTCCAGCGTGCCGGTTACCCTACTACTGTAGACCACTGACACGGTCACTCTACTACTGTAGACCACTGACACGGTCACCCTACTACTGTAGACCACTGACACGGTCACCCTACTACTGTAGACCACTGACACGGTCACTCTACTACTGTAGACCACTGACACGGTTACCCCACTACTGTAGACCACTGACACGGTCACCCTACTACTATAGACCACTGACACGGTCACCCTACTACTGTAGACCACTGACACGGTCACTCTACTACTGTAGACCACTGACACGGTCACTCTACTACTGTAGACCACTGACACGGTCACTCTACTACTGTAGACCACTGACACGGTCACTCTACTACTGTAGACCACTGAGACGGTCACTCTACTACTGTAGACCACTGACACGGTCACTCTACTACTGTAGACCACTGACACGGTCACCCTACTACTGTAGACCACTGACACGATCACCCTAATACTGTAGACCACTGACACGGTCACCCTACTACTGTAGACCACTGACACGGTCACTCTACTACTGTAGACCACGGACACGGTCAAAAACTGTTTGATCTTCCAGGGCACACCTGTCTCTCATTACCTGCAGCTGGCTGCATACATTAAGGCTGTTCAATGTTTGAGCTGCATGTATACAGATCAAACTTTAAATAAGGATCAAATATAACAAACAAAAATGACATCATGGCTCCAACAATATTCTCATCAGTGTTTTGTGTAATGTTGTCAAACAGAGAGTATCGATGGATGGAAGTGGTTTGGTTCCAGCTGTTACTACGTCTCTACTGAGAGGAAAACCTGGAAGGAGAGCAGACAGGACTGTATAAGCAGAGGAGCACACCTGGTGATCATAAACAGCAGAGAGGAACAGGTGAGAGAGAGAGAGAGAGAGAGAGAGAGAGAGGACAAACCTGAGTCTATAACTATTCTCTATATAGCAAAACACAACTTTTTTTTCTTTGTCCTTGGCAGGTATTTCTCTCTACCTTAAACAAGTTGAGAGTGTGGATCGGTCTGACTGACAGAGATGTAGAGGGGAACTGGACCTGGGTGGACGGAACACCACTGACCACAGCGTAAGAGAAAACTACTCCTTCTTCAGTCCTAACTCTTCATATTCATGGCTACATAGGAACCACCTGTTGTTGTCATGATCCCACCTCCCTCAGTGTGTGACTGTCTGGTTGTGTGTTGTTGTTTAACCCTGTAGGTACTGGTACCTCCCTCAGTGTGTGACTGTCTGGTTGTGTGTTGTTGTTTAACCCTGTAGGTACTGGTAC
>NC_140253.1:2353129-2368129 GCF_949987555.1 Borostomias antarcticus
CATACTGTAGGTTAATGTTCCCTCCATACTGTAGGTTAATGTTCCCTCCATATTGTAGGTTAATGTTCCCTCCATACCTGTAGGTTTATGTTCCTTCCATAGGTTAATTTAACTTCCTTGATTATAATCTTATATATTGTGTATTATCTCTCTCTCTCTCTCCCTCTCTCACTCACACACACACGCACACACACACACGCACACCCCTGTGTCACTTGTCACTCTACATTGGATAGTTTTATATTGTTATTTAGTCTTATACTTTTTTTTTTTTCACCTACAGTACTGTATTTTACTATTTTTCCTGTTTTAGTATTTGACTATTATTGTTGGATTGTATGCACTACCTATTTATTATGTAGATGTTTTATTCTTGATCTATTCTGTACCAAGAATAAATATTTATTCTTCATCTATTAAAAAGTTAATCATCTTTCACATGTTGAGAAATGACAATCGATGCCCATAGACCGTAGTCCTAGCGAACCCCTCATCCACACAGAAATAGCACCCGCATACACTTCAATAGCACCGCTAAACCGTCCTCATGATCCACCAGGTGTTGGAGAAACTCCAGAAAAAGTCTAGACCGAGCGAGACTCAGCGACATCTCTCTCACAACACCAGCGGGCAAAAGCATCCCACGTGCCAGAGTAAACCGCAGCAGTGGAGAGCGCCCGCGCACTCTGAATAGAATTGATCACCTCCGGACAATATCCGCTGTTCAACAGCCAAGCCACCAGCGGCCGCGCCAACGTTGCAGGCTTCCAAATCGACCCCCCGCCTGGGAGAGCGCGTTCAGCCGCTGAGGGACGAACCACGGGTCCACAGACGCCATGGCCGTCCCCTCCGCATACCATCTGGCCCAGAGCTATCAGAATGACTGAGACCCTCCGACCTCCGGCTAGCAGCGATAAGATTAGGCCCATTGGTGGGAGAGCAAACAGCAGCACCTTCGGCCAGGGGGCAAGCGCCAACGCGTCCACTCCTAGCGGAGGCTGGTCCAGCTGACTCAGGGAGAACCAGAGGGGACACTTTGCTTTCGAAGCGAACAGATCCACCTCAGCCGTCCGGACCCGAGCCCAGAGTTGCGCTACAAACAGTGTATGTGGGCTCCACCGAGCCAGTTGTGGCCCAGGACATCAGGTTCGTCCCGACATTTAGTGGACCGGCTATGTGCCGCGCTGTCAGAGACCGGAGGTTGACATGAGCCCATCTCCACAGATCCACTGCCAAACGGTGAAGCACCGGTGACCAGACTCCTCCCTGCTGGTCCATGTGAGCCACTGTGGTCTGGTTGTCTGACCGCACCATCACATCCCGCCCCTTCAGGCGAAGTGACGCAACACCAGCGACACCGTCTCTAGCTCTAGTAGGTTGATGTGGCGCTGATCCCTGGCAGCCAATCAACCGCCTACAGCCTGGGACAGACATGAACCACCCCAGCCTATTGGAACGCCGCGCGCTGTTACGACCTCTCCAGAGCAGCTGCAGTGTGTCTGGGGCTGTTGTGTGTTCTCCTACTGGCTGGGATCATAGGCCTGGGACTCCTACTGGCTGGGATCATAGGCCTGGGACTCCACTGTGTGCATCCCTTCTAAAATATTTGTGTAATAATATATAGCCTTTTTTATCAGATATATTTGTTGTAGATATACGCTTTGTAGCAGGTAGTCGGTGAGACACGAGTCTCGTTCACCCGGTGCAGAAAACTGTTCCTGTTCGAGGGCCTCGTCGTGGAGAACCTAGACGTGGACGGACTCGCTGGCACACCCTTCATGGAGGCGAACGACGTCACTGCTCGTCCCGCTAAGCGAGAGGTGATCCTTGGGGACGGTAGGGCCTACGGGTACGGAAGGGACGTCCGGTTTGGACTGCGGTGTGTGGAGGGAGAGCCCAGAGTTCAACCCAACAGCCCTCCCTCGTCGGCTGCGACCCGAGGGGGGCGCCACAGAGCTGTCCAAACACGTCCGCCCATTCACCTCCATTCATTTTCTGGACGTAGGCTCAGGACCGCGTATTTCTCCAGGGTCAAATTAAGCGGGGGAACACTGGCCGTTTATTTCCCCACAGGATTACCCGACCTGAGGGGGGCGCCACAGAGCTGCTCATTCACCTCCATTTCACAGTCTCTGGGAGTCGTCCAGAGCAGCTACAGTGTGTCTGTTTATTGTCAGATTAAAGAACGGGAATGGCTCAGTTTTTTATTTACAGTGTGTCTGCTTATGTGATTAACTAATATGATTATGGAATAGAAATGTTTAAGTTATTTATGCCACATATTAGAATCCTGTCATGTCACAGCTCAGATTAGTGAAATACAGTAAGACATAGCAGGCTGGGACTGAGGGAGGGTGTAAATACACTGAACATTTAAGACCCAGGTTATCAGATGCATGTCTAAATATGGAGATATACTGAGAGATCACGTTGGCTTGACTGTGGGTGTATCTATGTGGTTTCACACTGCTGACACGATTGGTGACGTTGAGGAAGACGGTGATAAAAAGAACAAGAGACAGAAAGAACTAAAGAAGAAAAGAAGGAGGTGTCACCGTTCCACACTGTCTTTAAGAGCTGGTATCTATTCTACAGTAGCCAGTAGAGCTGGTAGGGATGGCGGTGTTTAGAGGTCATGGAGAGATAGAGGTGGAGGATATAAACCTCTCTGATGATCCAACCAAGGATGTTCAAACCAGGACCCCAGAGGAGACCCCACAGTCAGGTAGGACAGATCATACAAGCTGCTTTGGCCACCTCCAATCATTACGCCAAGAGAAAAAAGTAATTCAAATAAAATAATGTGTGTATGTGTGTGTGTATGTGTGTGTGTTTGTCCCACAGGATTTAGACTCTTCAGGCTGGTTGTTTTGAGCTTTGGGCTGCTGTGTGTCCTACAAGCAACTCTGAACATCTCCCTCCGTCTCGTCCTCTGTGAGTCTAGTGATTTCTAATCATTATGATCCCAGACAGAAGGATGATGTGTAACAGCCAGGGTTGGGCTCAACAGAGTTTCAATTCAGGAAGGAAGTTCAAATCAAACTATGGAAAATGCAAAAACGTTTTGTGGCTGTGTGCATGGCCAAATTGAATGGGTTCTAAATTGTCCCATTCTTCACCCCTCCACTTAGTTTCATGAAAAGCAGTCTTCTAGTTTTTGTGTGATCCTAGTCCAAAAAATGAGTTGAATGGCGGCCGGGCCGTGGATGGGCGGCTTGTGGACCTGCCCCGTGATTCGGATCCACCTCAGAGTTGAATGTGTTGTTAGTTGACCCACGCTACACCCTACATCAGTCTGTTAGATTAAGCGCAAACCTGTTCTAAATAATGAATGGAGGTGAATGGCAGGGCGTGTTTGGGCGGCTCATGGACCCGCCCCGTGATTCGAACTGCTCCAAAATTGAATGGGTTCTAAGTTGGACCATGATACACCCGTCCACCCTTCAGTTTCGTGAAAATACATGTAGTAGTTTTTGCGTAATCCTGCTAACAGACACACACACACACACACACACACACACACACACACACACACACACACCACAGAAAACATTAACTCTCGCCCTGCGAGAACAAACGAGAACAGCTCTGGTCGGCAGGGCACATCGGAAAACAAACGCAGCAAACAAACCACAGAGAAAAGTGGGGCAGTAGAACAAACTGGGAGGGGGGGGGTGAGGACAGAGAAGCCATAGTAGCAAAGACATCAAATGAGCAGTAGAGAGAAGCAGGATGCGTCGACGCTCCAAAATACCACGAAAAGAGAGTTCACCAACTCACCAATCAGGTCAGGACGGCGAAATGTAGCAGCAGAACAAACTGGTCGGCAGAGTATATCGAAAAAGCAGCAAACAAATTTGAACTGAAAAACTGGAAATACGTACGTGTCGATACGTTATTCAAAAGCAGAGAGACCCAGTCCCAATGTCCCCCCTTCCAGTCTTACTGACATTGAGGAGTGTTCAAGCTGTGTGAGGGCTTAGCGCCGTCTCATTGTCAAAGTCAAGTGCATGAGGGCTCTCTGGCAGACATTTTGACCCCTTTATGTCCCCTCACCGTAAGTCTGCACTTCTGCAGACTTTGCCTAAGAGAACACCCATAGTTCATATCGTTGTGATGTGAAACACGGGGTTACCTGAAGAACGGCAAATAAACAAGCACGGACAGATCAACCAACCCACTGTTCAAGTTACAAAAAACATGTTTTCAGTTAGACTTGCGTATCTGCACAAGTAGCCTCATAATTATTTTGGTTTTACATATTTATTTTTACGTATAGGTTATCAACCCTATGGGTTTGTATAATTTGATTTGTTTGAAAATGTGTAGATTATGGTTATAAATTACATAGTTTTCTGTTGCCATAAATATGATTCCCCAGTTAAAAGCTGCATAACATTAATCATCCATCTCAGTGCGGTGTTCTTTGAATTGAGATTTCCAGCATGAATATGAAAGACTTGTGAGGTGCAGAAATGTGTGTTGTCGCAAGTGCTGTCCCATTCCATTTGATCAAATCAAACTTCATTTGTGTAGCACATTTCATACACAGAGGCAACACAATGTGCTTTACAGAGAGCAATGGGGGGATGGACATAAGTCCTACCACTACATATTCCAGAGGGAAGCAAAAAACAGTTTGTCCAAGGGCCGAAAAAGTGAACTGTAAAAATTCTTCCCTGACCTCTCTCAACAAGACGATCGAGGAAGTTCCTGGAAAATGGTTATAAACATGGGCCAAATACTTCATAGGAGAGACATGACGATAGATACCCCTGTGTCTGCTGTGGATGTCGTAGCATTTAGTTAACACACACACACACACACACACACACACACACACACACACACACACGTACACACAGACATACACCAGCCCACTTCCGGCTTTAGGTCTGGGCCATAGCAAACACACACCAGTATCTGCCATGTATCTCCTATTATGCTTTTTTAGCCTCTCTTACTCTGAAATGTAATTTAATGTAATGTATTGCTTTATAAATGTTCTTAGCCGGTAGACAAACATACTCCTGGAGCTTGCTCGATCGCCTTGTTGAGAGGGGTCAGGGAAGAATTTTTACAGCTCACTTATCTGGCTCCCGGGGGCCAGATAAGTAGAATGTTCTAATAAACTTTATTCACTCCTCAACAGACACCAGAGTAAATGAAGATGAAACCAGAGTGACTGTGGAGAGAGACAGACTACTGACCCAGTATGATGACCTGACCAGAGAGAGAGACCAGCTAGAGACCAGTAACCAGAACCTGGGGGTAGTGCAAGGGCAGTCACTGGGAGGGGAGGTGCTCAGGGTCCGGGAGCACAGGAGCTCAGGGTCAGGGATCCAGGCCGGGAGCAGGGGGTGAGCAGGGTGAACCAGGGGTCCGGGGCAGGGGCGAGGGTCTGGACTGGGAGCAGGGGGTGAGCAGGGTGAACCAGGGGTCCGGGGCAGGGGCGAGGGTCTGGACTGGGAGCAGGGGGTGAGCAGGGTGAACCAGGGGTCCGGGGCAGGGGCGAGGGTCTGGACTGGGAGCAGGGGGTGAGCAGGGTGAACCAGGGGTCCGGGGCAGGGGCGAGGGTCTGGACTGGGAGCAGGGGGTGAGCAGGGTGAACCAGGGGTCCGGGGCAGGGGCGAGGGTCTGGACTGGGAGCAGGGGGTGAGCAGGGTGAACCAGGGGTCCGGGGCAGGGGCGAGGGTCTGGACTGGGAGCAGGGGGTGAGCAGGGTGAACCAGGGGTCCGGGGCAGGGGCGAGGGTCTGGACTGGGAGCAGGGTGTGAGCCGGGGCGGACCCGGCCCGAACCATAACAATAATATTAGGATTATGGAATATTATGATAATATAATATTATGACCTGATTATGGAATATTATGATACTATAATATAATATTATGACCTGATTATGGATAATATGATTTAATATTATGACCTGATTATGGAATAGCTCAACAATGAAGGCGTTTTAATAACGGGAGATTGAGCGCCTTGGAGTTTTTGAGCATGTCTGCTCTTCTTGGGATCATAAGGACACGACCCCCGACCTCGCAATGAGCTCCTCTCCTTCTGAAACATTCCTGGAGCCAAGGCAGCGTTCTTTTTTCTCTTTACTTCATGTTGACGCATTTCTTCAAGTTCAATTTCATGACAATAATGTTTGATCAAATAGAAAGTAAATTACATTGTTTCATGTCGTCAGACTGAGAAGGTTTACTTTCACATCCTGAGACCCTCCAACCACATCCTCTACTCTGCAAAAATAACCCTAACTTCCCTTTTGTTTCAGTTGAGGACCTGACCAGAGAGAGAGACCAGCTAGAGACCAGTAACCAGAACCTGACCAGAGAGAGAGACCAGCTAGAGACCAGTAACAAGAACCTGACCAGAGAGAGAGACCAGCTAGAGACTAGTAACCAGAACCTGACCAGAGAGAGAGACCAGCTACAGACCAGTTACAACACCCTGATGAAAGAGAGAGATGAACTGAAGAGACGTTGTGGTAGGTTCAATTCTTCATTCTGATCTCCAGTCTCATTTCATGTGTGTATTTGGTGCTGTGAGGAAGATAGGTACGCAAGGCAGCGAGAGAAGAGGGACAGAAACCAAAAGGTCACTGGTTCATATCCCAGTTTGCTGAGGGACAGATGGTGGGTTGTGTTCTGGCTGCTACACAGTCAACCAGATGTGCCCAGCTGTGTATGTATACAGTATATTCTGTGTGTGTGTGTGTGTGTGTGTGGGGGGGGGGGGGTTGTAATAGAATATAACCCCATAATAATATATAATCGGACATGAAGATTTGGAAATGAAATGAAATTTAGTAATTTTAAAAGATTTTTTTTATTTTTATGTATGCTCTGGGTTCCAATACATAAACCAATGTTCAATGTGTTACATATGTTTGGATGCGGTGATCCACTTATTTACAGTTTGCTCATGTTAGCAGAGGTAGGTTATAACAGCATTGTCCCATATTCAATCACCATGAAGTTTCCATTCAGCAGCTCAAAACTCCAGCGTGCCGGTCACCCTACTACTGTAGACCACTGACACGGTCACCCTACTACTGTAGACCACTGACACGGTCACCCTACTACTGTAGACCACTGACACGGTCACTCTACTACTGTAGACCACTGACACGGTCAACCTACTACTGTAGACCACTGACACGGTCACCCTACTACTGTAGACCACTGACACGGTCCAAAACTGTTTGATCTTCCAGGGCACACCTGTCTCTCATTACCTGCAGCTGGCTGCATACATTAAGGCTGTTCAATGTTTGAGCTGCATGTACACAGATCAAACTTTAAATAAGGATCAAATATAACAAACAAAAATGACATCATGTCTCCAACAATATTCTCATCAGTGTTTTGTGTAATGTTGTCAAACAGAGAGTATCGATGGAAGGAAGTGGTTTGGTTCCAGCTGTTACTACGTCTCTACTGAGTGGAAAACCTGGGAGGAGAGCAGACAGGACTGTATAAGGAGAGGAGCACACCTGGTGATCATAAACAGCAGAGAGGAACAGGTGAGAGATGGAGAGAGAGAGAGAGAGAGAGAGAGAGAGAGAGAGAGAATAAGAAAGAATGAGAGAAAGAGAGAGAGAGAGAGAGAGAGGACAAACCTATTCTCTATATAGCAAAACACAACTTTTTTTTCTTTGTCCTTGGCAGGTATTTCTCTCTACCATCACCACGTTCAACAAGGTAGTGTGGATCGGTCTGACTGACAGAGTTGTAGAGGGGAACTGGACCTGGGTGGACGGAACACCACTGACCACAGCGTAAGAGAAAACTACTCCTTCTTCAGGACTAACTCTTCATATTGATGGCTACATAGGAACCACCTGTTGTTGTCATGATCCCACCTCCCTCAGTGTGTGACTGTCTGGTTGTGTGTTGTTGTTTAACCCTGTAGGTACTGGTACCTCCCTCAGTGTGTGACTGTCTGGTTGTGTGTTGTTGTTTTACCCTGTAGGTACTGGTACCTCCCTCAGTGTGTGACTGTCTGGTTGTGTGTTGTTGTTTAACCCTGTAGGTACTGGTACCTCCCTCAGTGTGTGACTGTCTGGTTGTGTGTTGTTGTTTAACCCTGTAGGTACTGGTACCTCCCTCAGTGTGTGACTGTCTGGTTGTGTGTTGTTGTTTAACCCTGTAGGTACTGGTACCTCCCTCAGTGTGTGACTGTCTGGTTGTGTGTTGTTGTTTAACCCTGTAGGTACTGGGGCCGACCTGAGCCTAATGGTGGAACAAGAGAGAACTGTGCTGAGATCTACTACTATAGAAATCCTGTTAGTAGTTGGAAGGACAGTAGATGTGACACTTATTGTTACTGGATCTGTGAGAGAGGGGTCTGATGTTAATGGAGGCAGATGATACAGTTCTGTGATCTTTGTTTTAAGTACAGCTCTCTCTCTCTCTCTCTCTCTCTCTCTCTCTCTCTCTCAGGCAGTAGATGTATTGGTGTGACTTGCTGGGTGTGATGGGGTTGATTTCCATGTCTCTGCTTTTGATATCTCACCCCCTGATCATTATTATTATCACCAGGGTTAATGGTACTGAGAACTGTATGTGCACAGCCTGCACATGATTTTATGAAATATCTGTGTTTTATATACATTTGTAAGTCTGTATCATTTTTATGTTCCACTCTGTTTTTTTGACAAATGACACCCTGGATGTGATGATGATGAAGACTGAATTAACAATGTTTGTTTATGAAGATATATGATGAAGACTATTCTGGTAATGTTTGTAAATGGCCTGTAATTTAAAAAAAAAAAAGTTTCTGTTGCTTTTTGTGAACTGTATTAACATATTTCAATAAAATATCAAGTTACAGTACCATAGCTTCATATCAAATATGTGAAATATAAGCTCAGTGGTGCGTCTCTGTCCTTCCATTCAAAGACACTTTTTGGGGGTGATTTAGGAGACCTGTTTTGACTGGAGAGCTTCCCCAGAGGCAAACTCTTCCACAGAGCTACAATCTTATTATCTATTGTGTATTCTCTCTCTCTCTCTCCCTCTGTCTCTCTCTCTCTTACACACACACACACACACACACACACACACACACACACACACACACACACACACACACACACACGTGTATCACCTGTCACTTTACAATGGAGTTTTATATAGTTATTTACAGTCTTGTAATTGTTATTTTTTAATGACATTTCCGTCTGTAACTCTGTGTTTCAATTCTTCATTGTGATCTCCAGTCTCATTTCATGTGTGTATTTGGTGCTGTGAGGAAGATAGGTACGCAAGGCAGCCAGAGAAGAGGGACAGAAACCGAAAGGTCACTGGTTCATATCCCAGTTTGCTGAGGGACAGATGGTGGGTTGTGTTCTGGATGCTACACAGTTAAACAGCTGTATGTACAGTATATATTCTGTGTGTGTGTGTATGTGTGTGTGCGCATGTGTGTGTGTGTGTGTGTGTGTGTGTGTGTGTGTGTGTGTGTGTGTGTGTAAAAAGAAAAAAGCTTCTCAGTCAACTAGCCTCGTAATATAAGGGTCATTAAAACAAATATGAAGATTTAAATTTGGATATAAAATCAAATGCAGGGCTGAAAATGAACACCTGCCACCGGCCAAATGCAGGTAAAATTCCCAATTGGCGACTAGATTTCGGAAGGCTATCTGAAAAAAAAAAAACTTGGCCGGTAGATTTTTTCATCTACAGTCCCCTTGGCAGGTGACTCACCGTGAGCCAAAAAGTTAATTTTCACCCCTGATCAAATGTAGTGATTTTTAACAAAAATGACCGAGCCAAGGGGTGAACAGGGTCAACTTGTTTGGACGTCCATACTGTGAACCAATGTTCAATGCATTTGGATGCGGCGATCCATTTTTACAGTTTGCTCATGTTAGGAGAGGTAGGTTAGATAACAGCATTGTCCCATATTCAATCACCATGAAGTTTCCATTCAGCAGCTCAAAACTCCAGCATGCCGGTTACCCCACTACTGTAGACCACTGACACGGTCACCCTACTACTGTAGACCACTGACACGGTCACCCCACTACTGTAGACCACTGACACGGTCACCCTACTACTGTAGACCACTGACACGGTCACCCCACTACTGTAGACCACTGACACGGTCACCCTACTACTGTAGACCACTGACACGGTCACCCTACTACTGTAGACCACTGACACGATCACCCTAATACTGTAGACCACTGACACGGTCACTCTACTACTGTAGACCACTGACACGGTCACTCTACTACTGTAGACCACTGACACGGTCACCCTACTACTGTAGACCACTGACACGGTCACTCTACTACTGTAGACCACTGACACGGTCACCCTACTACTGTAAACCA
Organism: Borostomias antarcticus; assembly: GCF_949987555.1. Classification (NCBI taxonomy): domain Eukaryota; kingdom Metazoa; phylum Chordata; class Actinopteri; order Stomiiformes; family Stomiidae; genus Borostomias; species Borostomias antarcticus. The sequence goes on from NC_140253.1 coordinate 2,363,482, forward strand.
CTGACACGGTCACCCTACTACTGTAGACCACTGACACGATCACCCTACTACTGTAGACCACTGACACGGTCACTCTACTACTGTAGACCACTGACACGGTCACCCTACTACTGTAGACCACTGACACGGTCACCCTACTACTGTAGACCACTGACACGGTCACTCTACTACTGTAGACCACTGACACGGTTACCCCACTACTGTAGACCACTGACACGGTCACTCTACTACTGTAGACTACTGACACGGTCACCCTACTACTATAGACCACTGACACGGTCACCCTACTACTGTAGACCACTGACACGGTCACTCTACTACTGTAGACCACTGACACGATCACCCTACTACTGTAGACCACTGACACGGTCACTCTACTACTGTAGACCACTGACACGGTCACCCTACTACTGTAGACCACTGACACGGTCACCCTACTACTGTAGACCACTGACACGGTCACTCTACTACTGTAGACCACTGACACGGTCACCCTACTACTGTAGACCACTGACACGGTCAAAAACTGTTTGATCTTCCAGTGCACACCTGTCTCTCATTACCTGCAGCTGGCTGCATACATTAAGGCTGTTCAATGTTTGAGCTGCATGTACACAGATCAAACTTTAATTATACAACGGTTAGTTCTGGTTCTTGATTCTGATTGGCTGGAAGCCGTGTTAAAATACTTTGTAACACACACCTGGGACCTTTGTCACTCCAAATCCATAGGGTTCCCTGTCTCTGGAAGGACTCACAATCATTGTACCTGTGCCTAAAAATAAAGCCCCAAAGTTACTCAATGACTATCGGCCTGTGGCGCTCACCTCCCTTATCATGAAGACATTTGAGAAGATCGTGAAGGATGAGCTCGAGCACAGTTCAAGTAAACCTGGACCCGCTCCAACACCTAGAGGGTGCCAAGACCTATAGTGTTTATTGATTTCTCCTCAGCTTTTAACTGTATTCAGCCTCACATCTTGGGAAGTTGTTTAGAGAGCGTTCACAACAGTGATCTTGGACTGATAGGTTGGCTGATGGACTTCTTAACTGAAAGGAAGCAACGTGTGAGGGTAAATGGTGTTCTATCAGACGCTCTTCTTTCCTCCACCGGATCATCCCAGGGGTGTGTTCTCTCACCTCTTTTATTTGTACTGTACACAAATGAGTGCCAAAGCCAGCATGCAGGGCGTCATATTGTTAAGTTTGCAGACGATTCTGTCATCGTGTCTCTGCTTAGCAGTGACGACCCTGAGCATGGCCCTGTAGTGGCGGAATTCACTGACTGGTGCAAGTCATCCTTCTTGGACATTAATGTATCGAAAACGAAGGAGATGACAATAGATTTCAGGAAGCATCCCACGGTCATCTCCCCTGTGATAATAAATGACCAGGTTGTCGATGCTGTCCAGCAGTATAAATATCTTGAAATTGACGACAAGCTGACCTTCGAGCCTCATGTGGATGCTGTGTATAAAAAAGCCCATCAACGCATGTATTTTTACCGCAAGCTTCGAAGTTTTAATGTTGACAATACTTTTATGGTAATGTTCTACACTTGCTTCATTGAATCAGTGCTCACTTTTGCCTTTGTTAGCTGGTACGGGTCACTTTACCTAAAAAATAGCAACAGACTGCAGGGCTTCAAGGTGTGCAGCAAAATAGCAGGAATGACGTTGACTGACATTCCTCACTGTGTCCCTGTAGCCATTTGTGACAAAGTATAAAGGACAGGTGAGAGGAGACACACACATACACACACACACTCTCTCTCAGCAACACGCTCTCAGAGACGCACATTCTCTCACACTCACGGTCACACACTCTGAGACACACACTCTTAGATACACACTATCAGATAAAGATATAGTGGAATACAAAAGACTTGCACATTCAATAATACACACACACTCACAACGATAAGGTACAGCAAACATAGACATACACTCTCTTTCCCAAACACACCTGGTCTGGACCCCACCTTCTCACAGGTAGGCCTAAGATATCTAGCTGTAAAATGCAGTTTTGTCTGTTATGCTGTTTGTGTGTTTTAATAATGTTATTTGTGATGGCAAAGAACTCACAACCTTCAGGTACTGGTGGAATCCTCGGGTGAATTTGAAGCTTTAGTTTTATGCTGTTGTTGCTTGGCTTTTTACCGTACCTGAACAGACTCACCATATCTTTTGTGTTCTTGGATTGGTCAGATTAGGAGGCAGCGACAAGGTCCTCAGGACCCGGCTGTCATGAGGGCTGTCTCCTGGGGACCTGAGAGAGCCTAGGGACCAGTCTTCTGTCATGAGGGCTGTCTCCTGGGGACCTGAGAGAGCCTAGGGACCAGTCTTCTCTCGGTCTCTTCCTAGTCCAGACCGTCTATTTAGGGATAGAGAGAAAGAGAGAACGGAGCGGAGGGAGATGAGAAAGGAGTGTGTTTTCTTGGCATATTTGTGATCTAGAAGTTGGTTGAAAGATAAATAGTTGGTTAGGGTTAGTACATGGTATAAACAACAGACATCCAGAAACTTACCTCTTTGGCGTGTGGTTCTAGAATCTTACCTCTTCAGCGGGTGGTTCTAGAAACGTATATCTTCAGGCGTGTGGTGCTAGAACCTTAGCCTGGTATGACCATCCCGATCTAGCGAGCTCACTGCTTCGCTCCGCATGGCCTTCGCCCCATAGAGAGCGATTATGTGGGAGGGGGTACTTGCCTTGAAAGACAAACACCTTCAGCCAATCAGCGTTCAGCAAACTTTTGCCAAATCCAGTCAGAAGAACGGCAAAAACGTCTTTTCCACCGAGAAACTCTGCTAGTGCATACTCTTGTTCTTGTTTAAGTGTTGTGATTAAGTCTATTTCTGCAATAACTGCACTTATAGCTGCGTTTATTCTTCTAACGTCAACGTTACCACTCATTGCTTCGGGAGCCGCCATGTTTGTTTAGCGAGCGGCAGGGACACGAACCAATCAGGGGCTGCTTTCCACTGTGGGGGCGGGACAGCAGTTAAAACGCAGTCCCTGATTGGCCCGGTATGGTCTGGATTTTGGCATAATCGCTCTGGAGGAGGCGAAGGCCAGACCGTTCTGCGTTAGTGAAACAAAATGTGAGCTCGCGAGAACGGGATGTTCGTACCAGGCTACTAGGCCCTTACCTCGTCGGCATGTGGTTCTAGAACATAACCCCTTCGATGTGTGGTTCTGGAACCTTATCTCTTCAGCGTGTGGTTCTAGAACCTTACCCTCTTTAGTGTGTGGTTCTAGAACCTTACCTCTTCGGCGTGATGCTCTCCACAGCCCCCTCCTCTTCCTCTGTGGACCCTGATGGCCTCGTGTGCTGCCGTGCAGGCCCCCGTCCTCTGGGTGGCGCTGTGTCTCTGCCTCCCGGGTCATGGTGAGGCCTTTAAACCCCTCTTCTCATCTGCCGGGGACTCCCTGACGCACCGTGACATCACTCAGAGGGCGGTCCTACGGAAGACTGCCGAGGTCTGCAGAGCCCTCGCCGCTGCAGAGGGGCGGGACTTCAGCCTGACGGTGAGAGGTCTCCGATTGGATGGCAGGGAGTTGGTGACTGACAGGGGTGTTGACCAATAGAGGCTGAGCGAGAGGTGTTTGAGTTAATCAGCCTTTGAGCGCAATTAACTCATTAGGACCAATCAATCTACCAATCAGTAATCAATCAAGCCATGAACCAATCAACCAAATAGTCTCCTCTCAACAGATTGACGACAGCCTGACGGCATTCCAGGTCCAGTGGGCGTGTTCCTCCGATATCTCCTCCTTCCTCTCCTCCATCAAGTTCGTGACCAGCTTGGCCGACTTGTATCTTAGCAACGCCCTGGTGGACGTTATTTCAGCGCTGAGAGAGGAGCATCACTTTGACGCCGAGAAGTTTCGCGGAGGACGGGATGTCATCACCTCAGGTAGAGAGAGACAAGAAGAAGAAGGAAGGAGAGGTAAAGAGAGAGGGGGAGGGAGCGAGAGAGGGAAGGAGAGAGGTTAGGAGAGAGGGAAGGAGAGGTGGAGAGAGAAAGAGAGGGAAGGAGAGAGCGTGGTTGAATTGTTTTTTTTATTTCTGATTACTGTACTGTAGATATGGACATACAGTAAACTGCATTCAGTATCTGTAGTATTGGTCTCTACTGTGGTATATTCTCTACTCTACTTTGGAATATTCTAGGTATCTGTAGTATTATTCTCTACTGTGGTATATTCTAAGTATCTGTAGTATTGGTCTCTACTCTACTTTGGAATATTCTAGGTATCTGTAGTATTATTCTCTACTGTGGTATATTCTAAGTATCTGTAGTATTGGTCTCTACTCTACTGTGGTATATTCTCTACTCTACTGTGGTATATTCTCTACTCTACTGTGGAATATTCTCTACTCTACTGTGGTATATTCTCTACTCTACTGTGGTATATTCTCTACTCTACTGTGGAATATTCTCTACTCTACTGTGGTATATTCTCTACTCTACTGTGGTATATTCTCTACTCTACTGTGGTATATTCTCTACTCTACTGTGGTATATTCTCTACTCTACTGTGGTATATTCTCTACTCTACTGTGGAATATTCTCTACTCTACTGTGGTATATTCTCTACTCTACTGTGGAATATTCTAGGTATCTGTAGTATTATTCTCTACTCT
>NC_140253.1:2373129-2443129 GCF_949987555.1 Borostomias antarcticus
AAAAAGCACAAACAAAAACAACAGTAATCCAAAATCGTCGATAGGAGCAGCCATCATAAATGTCATCCCAGCTCAGTTCAGATAAGGTGCATGTCAGTAGTATGCTGTGCTTTAACATCCCCCTTGCTAATCCATGTATTCCTAATCCCCTAGTCCCCGGCAGACTCTCGGGGGGCAGCTGTCCACTGTTTGACAGCCAGCTGGCTAAAATCATTGTTGTTTGTATTTCTCTCCCCTCCCTCCATCCCTCCCTTCATCTCTCCTCCCTCCCTCCTTCTCTCCCTCCCTCCTCCAGGTGACTGTCCTGCAGGTAACCAGGACCCCAGTGAAGCCAGAGAACTTCTCCTTCACAGTGGATCCCTCCATAAGGAACCTGACTGCTTACATCACCGGAGGAACCCTCTCTTTCACGCTCACCAGCTCAACAGGTGTGTATGGAAGGGAGAGCGTGTGTGTGTGTGTGTGTGTGTGTATGTGTGTGTGCATACATGTGTGTCTACATACCTCTCTCTCCCCTCCTCCAGGCGTGTCTCAGAAAAGCAGCCAATCAAGCGGGCCTCTGGGCGCCATGACGACCGTGGGCAACCTTCGCCGCATCAGCCTCAACACAGACAACCAGACGGGATTGTGGGAAATCAGCATCAATGCCACGGAACCCTACACACTCAAGGTCATAGGTCAGTAGAACCCTACACACTCAAGGTCATAGGTCAGTAGAACCCTACACACTCAAGGTTATAGGTCAGTAGAACCCTACACACTCAAGGTTATAGGTCAGTAGAACCCTACACACTCAAGGTTATAGGTCAGTAGAACCCTACACACTCAAGGTCATAGGTCAGTAGAACCCTACACACTCAAGGTCATAGGTCATTAGACTCAATGATTTCCATGGCTTGATATTTCCAACAAAGAGATCGTCAAGACACAAATCAAAGTGTGTGCGTGCATTTGTTTGTGTGTGTGTGCGTGGATGCGTGTGTGCGTCTGTGTGTGTGCGTCTGTGTGTGTGTGTTTTCCAGGCCAGAGCTCTATTGACTTCATCTACCATTTTGTGGAGCATTACACTGGAGCTCATGGAGACTTCAGTCTTAAAGAGGGACGTCCTCTCTCAGGTAAGACCATCATCATCATCATCATCATCATCAGAGGTTAAATTGTGATTTGTTACGTGGGGGGGCCTTGTGTTAGCGGGGTAGGCATGGGTGCAGGCAGTGGCAGCAGTGATGGTGGCACTTTAATACTGCTTCATAAATAGCAAATATCAAGACTTTAATGATCTATATATCTTTAAAGTATTCTTGATAAAATACTATTCTAACACTTTGCTTTTCAACCCTATGCTGTGCTGTTCCACCCTGTGCTGCATCACTAACTCTATCTCAATCCTAGAACATATGAAAAACACCGTAGTCAAATTGAGCCTATGATAGATTAAGCAATGGTCAGATTACCTAATGCTAATTTAACTAGCTAAAATAATAATAACCTTTACATTCCTTAAGCATCTGTACGTTTTCTCCTTTTACTCCACCATTTCTCCGTCTCATTTTAGCGTTTAAAATAATGTAACTTAAGAAATGAAAGGAAATAATTAACTTCTGCATTGCCTGAGTAGGAGCAAAACATAGAATAATTTAGCCAGTTTGCTAACGGTAAACTAATGTAGCTAGCTAACGTGGCTGAGCTTCGCGATTCGTGGCAGACTAAAATCTCGGTGTTGTTAGAGAAAACATTATTTAATCAGAATATCAGACGAAGTAGGTAGGTATACTCACTCATAACATAATCTGAGGGCTCCCTCTCCCATGAGTTCACAGCACTTCTAATCTGACAACTGACTGATTGACAAGCGGAGCGAAAGGGATGACGCAACATTATTGTAACTTGAAAAAAACAGTAGCTAAAACGAATATGATTGAACTTGCAATTGTTGCATTCTTTTAACAATAAATGTAAAAATGAATTAAATGTTGATGATAGATGTGCCGGGGTTGAGCCCCAGGCCAATTTAACCCCGATCATCATCGTCATCATCATCATCATCATCCCCATCATCATCATCATCATCCCCATCATCATCATCATCATCATCACCATCATCATCATCATCATCACCATCATCATCATCATCATCATATCCCTAAATCTAACCTCTCTTTCCCCCATCTATTCTGTCTCTCCCATCCTCTATCTCTCTTGCTCTCTCTCTCTCTCTCTCTCTCTCTCTCTCTCTCTCTCCCTCTCTATAACCTCATTCTCCTTCCCGCCCCCCTCCCCCTCCAGGTGCCAACGCCAGCCTGCTGGTGACTGTAACAGGAAGTGACACGGTCAGCGTGTCGGAGGTCGCCCTGGTGGAGGCCACGGGGTCCTCAAGGGAGGTCAACGGAACCCTGCGGTCGCTGGGCGGCGGCAGCTTCCTGGTGGCGCTGGCGGATGTTCCGGAGGGGGAGTTCGCGGTGCGCCTCAGGGGGGAGTACGGCGCCTCCAGGTCCACCGCAGGAGGCGGAGGCAGCTTCCAGAGACAGGCCTCCACTCAGGTCAAGACCTCCAGCTTCTCCGTCACCGTGAGTACGGGCGGGGAACGGGGGAGGGGGGGGTCAAAGTTCTCAAGTCGTAACCTCCGCAGCAGGAACGTGTGTCACAGCTGGGATGCCTGCTTGCCCCCCCCCCACCCCCCTCCTCCAGGCTCAGGCCAACACCACCGTCGTGGAACCCGGCTCCGCCGTCTCCGTTCCTTTCACCGTGACGACCGCTAACGGTACCGGTGGGACCTTTGCCGTCCGGGCCGCCAATGACCGCGGCTTCGCCTCGTCCCACCCCGCCACCGTCTCCGCGGTGCCCGGGGGCGCGGCCAACGGCACGGTCACGCTGACGCCTCCAGCGGCGACCGCGTCGGGGACAGATGTCACCCTGACGATCGAGGTGGAAAACACTGGAACGTCCGACTCTAACTATGCTGTTCTGTGACTCTCGGTGGTCACCAAGGTAACTCGGGGTGGAGTGATAGTGAGATAGAGAGAGAGAGAGAGAGAGAGAGAGAAGGGATTCAGAATGCAAACTGTCAGTCACCAAATTGGAAGTGTATGTATTGACGTCTCTCTTCTCCATCTTTCCCTTTCTCTCTCTCTCTCTCCCTCCCTGTCTCTCACTCCCCTCTCTCTCTCTCTCTCCTCCTCCCCCTCTGTCTCACTCCCCTCTATCTCCTCTCTCCTCCCTCCTCTCTCCCTCCATTTCTCTCTCCCTCCCTGTCTCTCTCTCCCCATCTCTCTCTCTCTCTCTCTCCCAGATCACAGACTTCTCTCCCCCTCAGTGCCAGGTGGTTTCCATAGCAGCGACTAACTGTACCGACGTCTGCAGCCACGGCGACGCCGTCTGGGAGCTCTCTGCCAACATCACCGACGGCAACGGCACCGGCGTGGACCTGGTCACCCTCAGCCTCGGCAACGGGACCCTCAGCACCAGCACGGCGACCGGCGCCGCCGGGGAGAACGTCACCGTGGTGTCCTACGTCGCCCCCTGCTGCTCGGAGGCGGTGGAGCTGGTGGCCGTCGACCGAGCGGGGAACGTTGGGAGGTGCGCGGCGTCGGTCAAAGACGGCCTCGCCTCCTCCACGGCCCGTGCGCCTGTTACCAACGCCACCACCTCCTCCGCAGGGGGGGGGCGGAGCCACCCGTGTCTGACTCTGGGGCTCTGGCTGTGTGGGGCGGCGGCCCTCCTGCTGTAGTGTGGAACGAACTGGTTTAACAGACAAACCAGAGTGCAAATAAGGAGTAGAGTCCGCACACTGGAGCATATAGAAAATAGTGTTGGAGAGAATTCATTATTAAGAAACTAATCACTATTAAACTATTGGGAACGGTGTATTTTCTATATGCTCCAGTGGGCGGACTCTAATCCTTTTCTCTTCTTTCTTGTATAGTTTGCCTCCGGGGGGAGCTGTCGAGTCCAAACGGATCTCCTGTGTTGCCCCCCAAAAATGTGATTTTACCAATACATCCATGGATTGAACAGCCGGAGACCCGTGACACAGCTGAGCTCACATTTCACAAATTTACTGAAGAGGGATTGTGTGATTTTATTGTTAATTTGGTGTATTGATAAAGTTTACATGAAACACTATGCAGCAATAATGAAGTAATTGTTAACTATTGTCCGTCTGCATAGTGTTTCATGTAGCCTAAACTTTATCAATACACCAAATGAAATGTGAGCTTCGCTGTGTCACGGGTCTCTCCGGCTGTTCATTCACTTTTTTTCGGGGCAACATAGGAGATCTGTTTGGACTCGACAGGCACACTATTTTCAAGGGGCACCTGAAAACGTATCTGTTCAGGCAGGCGTTTGAGCACTGCTGATGATGTCATACCTGTAGGCCCTGCTGTCTTTCTTTGTTTTATTGTATTAGTATAGGGGCCTGTTTTATTGTATTAGTATAGGGGCCTGTTTTATTGTATTAGTATAGGGGCCTGTTTTATTGTATTAGTATAGGGGCCTGTTTTATTGTATTAGTATAGGGGCCTGTTTTATTGTATTAGTATAGGGGCCTGTTTTATTGTATTAGTATAGGGGCCTGTTTTATTGTATTAGTATAGGGGCCTGTTTTATTGTATTAGTATAGGGGCCTGTTTTATTGTATTAGTATAGGGGCCTGTTTTATTGTATTAGTATAGGGGCCTTTAAGATTGGCCACTTTTTTCATACTTTCTTGTTTTACTGTGATGTATGTTCAATTAATCAATCAATCAAAGCTTTATTTGTATAGCGTATTTCATACCCAGAGGCAACACAATGCGCTTTACAGACAAGGGAGGTGGGCATACGACCCACCCCTACATATTCCAGAGGGAAGCAAAAAAACAGTAATCACCCGGGGGCCAGATAAGTGAGCTGTAAAAATTCTTCCCTGACCCCTCTCAACAAGGCGATGGAGCAAGCTCCTGGATTATGTTTGTCTACCGGCTAAGAACATTTATAAAGCAATAAATAACATTAAATTACATTTTCAGAGTAAGAGAGGCTAAAAACATCATAGGAGAGATATGGCAAATACTGGTGTGTGTTTGCCATGGCCCAGGCCTAAAGCCGGAAGTGGGCTGGTGTATGTCTGTGTGTACGTGTGTGTGTGTTAACTAAATGTTACGACATCCACAGCAGACACAGGGGTATCTATCGGACTCAGGGTGGTCTGCTGGTGACAGTGGGGCATCCACTGGACCTGGTTAGAAGATAGGAGGGAGAGAGAGAGGCACTAGGGAGAGGGAAGGCAGAACAGGGTTAGTAGCACACAGAGCCATAAAAGCAACACAGATATTAAAACAGGCAACCTGGAGCAAGCTCCTGGAATATATTTGTCTAACGGCTAAGAACATTTATAGAGCAATAAATTACATTAAATTACATTTTCAGAGCAAGAAAGGCTAAGAGCATCGGGTCCAGGCCTAAGCCGGATGTGGACTGATGTGTGTCTGTGTGTACGTGTGTGTGTGTGTTAACTTTGTTGATGTGTGTACGTGTGTGTGTGTGTGTTAACTAAATACTACAACATCCACAGCTGACACAGGGGTATCTATCGAACTCAGGGTGGTCTCCGGGCGACAGTGGGGCATCCACTGGACCTGGTTAGAAGGTAGAAGGGAGAGAGAGAGAGAGAGGCACTATGGGAGGCAAAAAACTATTAGTAGCACGCTGAGCCATTGAAGCAACAGATGTCAGAACAGAACAAGCCTGTTTCAGGGTAACCGAAAAGGTACGTCTTGAGATCTCGTTTGAAGACCTCCGTTGTTTCGGCCCTTCTTAGGCACTCCGGCAGGGTGTTCCCCTGTTATTTCTTTTGCTATGTACTTTTTGTTACCTGCACCTTATGTGAAGCACTCTGTGCATTCGTGCTGAGATGGGCACTATACAAATACACTTTTACTTACTGTACTTACTTAAGTCGTAGTAGTAGGGTAGTACTAACACATGCACACACACACATGCACACACTGACATACTTAGAGTGTCTGCTGAAGACAGACAGACAGACAGACAGACAGATAGATAGATAGATAGATAGATAGATAGATAGATAGATAAAGAGTTGGCTCCAGTTGATTCCTGGATATCTATATGTCAAAAGATGATGTTTCACAAACTACAAAGTATAGTGATGAATAATTGTTTTAATTAACAAAATATAAATTCAATGTCACAAAGAGGTCTGATACAGTAGAAATCTGGTTCAGAGCTCAACATCAGCCTGATGGATCAGATCAGAGAGCGTAAAGATTCTAAACATGTTGACACCTTTATAACCTCTACTTCAGAGGATAAGAGCCAATCAAGACCATCAGAAAGAAACTAACCAATAATTGACGTGTATTACGTGGACATGACTCTTGTAACTGGGGAAAGCTTTTACAGTAATATGTCACTCAAACAACTCAATTTCCACGGCTCATCTGACATTTTAACATTTTGCAAGACCCCAGCATCACCAGGTGTCAAACTACAGTAGGAGCACACCCATGCATCCGGACCACAGCTCTAACAGTCCAGTTCAAAAGTTTATCTATCAACCATACTTAACCATAATAAGATCCCCACCGTGGGTCCATGCACTTTGCCTGTTGCCATGCAGTATCACACTCTCCATACACTCTCTATACATCACTTTGTGATTTTTATCCGTGAAAGGTGCTATACAAATAAACATATTATTATTATTATTATTGTTATTATTATTATTATTATTATATTATTATACAGTACTAACCACATCTCCTGTATGAGACACAGTGCACGTGGCCACATGCCATCTCCAAACCCATAATGGCTGAGAACATACTAACTACAAATGACCTTTTATTAGCCCTTTTTCCCAATACAAGCAGACTATACAGCATGATTAACCTTCATCAAACAAAAATCACTGGACATTAGGGTTGCAAAATTCCAGGAATATTCAAAGTTAGAAACTTTCAATGGGAATTAATGGGAATTTATGGGAATTAACAGGAATAAACTGGGAATTTGGGGGTTATTTATACCAACTGTATTTACTTTGTCAAATAAGACGCTGCTTTTTCGCTTTCTCTTCTTACGGTAAAAATGGGTAAACTGAACACGTGATAATCCGTTTTATCCTTTACCGTTGTTTCCTTTTTTGCTTTCCTGACAAGAGAATAGGATGCTCGGTTGTTTTATCCTTTTACCGATATTTCCTTTTTGCTTTCATGACAAGAGAATAGGATGCTCGATTGTTTTCTCATATTGTCGTGTAACCCTTTCTTTCTCACTGCTTCAATTCATTCCATTTGATCCTGTAACCGTTTTTGCGTTTTTGCTTTCATGAAGAGCGATAGCGATGCTTGATTGCCTTTTCCCTTTGGTCGTTTTTCGTGTAGGCCTATCCTTTTCTGAAAGGTGCAGCCTATTAGCCTACTGCTTGATTGCTTTTTCTTTCTCTTTTTTGCACATTTGCTAATGTGGAGGCATCAGTATTAAAATGAGACTGTTTTATAACCAGTCAAAAACTCATTGTAGTTGCTTTAAGTTAGGTAAACACATCTCAGTAGAAAATGTTGCAGAGTAAAACTGAAAAAAAGGTTCTAAAACTAAAACTGCTCTAATACAAAAACACCAAACATCTTGATCAGCAGTTTGGTCTCTCACAAAGTCATTGCCGTAGGCCTCCACAGGGAGTGTCTTTCCAGCTGATGAAGGTGGGGTTGTAGTGGTTCATCTCCACGCAATCCTCTTCATTTTTGGGACCGCCATGGTCTGGCTGGCCAGGCTGCCAGAACCTGAAACACAACACAGTCCACACACCATGCAGTTCAGCACACACAGACAGGATTAAAATAAATATATCGTCACCTTCTTAAAATGATTTCCTTTTTTGAGGAAAATTATTATTTTTGCCTAAGTCATCTCTTCATGATGCTGGCCACTGGTAAAATTGACTACATCCTCAATTGAAAAGATCACACTGTTCCTACCCCAGTAGTATAACGGCTTTGTCCCTTATAGTGTGTGTGTGTGTGTGTGTGTGTGTGTGTGTGCGCGTGTGTGTGTGTGTGTATGTATGTGTGTGTGTTTGTAACTGATGTCACTGTGTTGCATTATGTGTGTGTGTTTGTAACTGATGTCACTGTGTTGCATTATGTGTGTGTGTTTGTAACTGATGTCACTGTGTTGCATTTCGAGCCCCTCTGACAGGGCTTAGTGCACCTCACAGTGGTTTGAACTGAGAGAATATAAATAACTAGAAATGGTGCTCGGAGCGCAGATCTTCGCCCATGCAGGTTAATGGGTTAATGGGCAATTTAATGGATTCCTTCCCCCATGCTACACCACACCAAAATTGGTCTGGTAGTTTTTACATATTCCTGCTAACCAACTAACCAACTAACTAACTAACTAACTGACACATGCCACCAAAAACATTACCTAGGTAACAAACAAGTTATTGCATTCCTCAGAAACACTGCTAGTTACGCCACTGTAACCCATACATTTCGGCATGCCCAGGGCGGGATTAGAACCAGAGTCTCCCCGGGTTTCTTTGCTTGGGAGGCGGACGTGCTGACAGTTGCGCCAATAGGGACGTCCCTCTTGGCAGAACTGTCAGTGCCTCTTTGACGGGTGAGTTTCACAAGCTACTCTACGTTTCACTCGGTTACACCAGCAAGCAGACAGTATTAGCAGTGACAGTGAGCCAGTGTGTATATCCACACCCTCTGCTTCTCAGCTGTACACAAGACCAACCACAGACAAGAAGAGGGAGAAAGCTGGTGGACATGAAGGGGATTTTCTGTCCTGTCGTCTCAGAAATTATATATTATTATATTTATTATTATTAAATAATAATAATAATAATTATTATTATATATAAGTAATATTCTTGATAACAAACATGTCATCATTCAGGTCTAACTGATGCCACTACGTAGCATTTCACAGTGCTTAGCACATCTCTCGGGGGTTGAGCTGAGACAGTGTTAACAATAACCACAGTGACCACAGAGCTACTGCAGCTACGCCACCAAAAAAGCTAGCAATTAGAAGGGCAGTATGCATTCTAAGAAATGAGTTTAACCAATTCAAATATGTGACGTGCATGCATGTGTGTGTGTGTGTGTGTGTGTGTGTGTGTGTGTGTGTGTGTGTGTGCGTGTGTGCACCAGTATGCAAGGGTATGTGTATGCATGTGCTTGGGTAAGTGTGTGGGTAAGTAAGAGTGTATATGTGAAAAGTGCACTTGACGTGTGTGTGTGTGTGTGTGTGTGTGTGTGTGTGTGTGTGTGTGTGTACGTCTATTTCTGTTGCCTTTATAACGTTAACCAATAATCCAGCATTCATCTGTAGGTCCAGTACCAGGGCTGTAATTCTTCGTCTGATATACACAGAAGGTTAGTTCTTACGTCAGGTTCAGAGGTGTCCCGTCCACCCATGTCCAGGACCTGCGTCTTCCGGACTGGCGGAACCTCAGAGTCAGACCGATCCAGTGAACGAGCAATGAGCCATTTTCAAAATCATAGAAGAGATTCTGTTGAGGTGATACATAGTCATTTTCAGGCAAAAAATACTGAATATACTGTAGATAACTCTCCTAGCTTTTTTGTATTGTCCCACCCCCACCCCCCCTCTCTCTCTCTCTCTCCCTTCCCCCCCCTCTCTCTCTCTCTCTCTCTCCATCTCTCACCTGTTCCTCTTTGCCGTTTATGATCACCAGGTCTGCTCCTCTCCCTCTACAGTCCTGCCGGCTCCTCTCCCAGGTTTTTACCCCCGTGGAGAGGTAGTAACAGCTGGAGCCGAGGTTCTGCCACCCTTGGGGACAGACCTGCCTTAGGAGGGCAGAGGAGGACCGGAGAGCAGAAGAAAAGAAAGGAGAAGTTATCATCACATAGTTTAAAGTATTTGTGAATTTAATTTCCCTCAGAGTTTGCACTTGGGGCTGGTCTATGGGGGTCTTGGGGCTGGTTAACGTAATCAAGCACACTTCAGGAGCTGTGACTTGTATTTGCAAATATTGACCAATCTCTCTCAAATACCTCCTGGTTTAGTCAGGTGGTCATTGTTGCTGGTCACACGGTCTCTCTCTGAAATACAGAATGCAGAAGTTGCCAGATGTGGTTTGTGTCCAAAATTCACAAAGAGGGAAGTGAAATATAGCTGTTGTGATTGGGATATGTATCCCAAACACACACACAGACACACACACACGCACACACACACACACACACACACACGCACATGCACACACATTCACATGTCACCTACCAATCAAACGTAGGGAGATGTTCAGAGTGGCTTGTAGGACACACAGCAGCCCAAAACTCACAACAACCAGCCTGAGTGTTCTCCCTGTGAGACAAACACAGATACACACACACACACACACACACACACACACACACACACACACACACACTCATGTAGTATACCTACTATGGGTTTTATTACTTTGTGTGTGTGTGTGTGTGTGGTTTTAACTGATACAATGATAGGCAGGTGAATTATTTTAAATAATTTAGCAATAGCTCATATGAGGCTGAATCATCACAAATTTTTAACCTTAATATGGATGAGAAACATACTGTAGTAAAGAGTGTGGGTGTGGGTGTCTGTGTGTGTGTGTGTGTGTGTGTGTGTGTATGTGTGTGTGTGTGTGTGTGTGTGTGTGTGTGCGCGTGTGTGCACGCGTGTGTGTGTGTGTGTGTTCTCTTACCTGTATAAGGGGATTGTTCTTTCTCAGTTTCTCTGCTTCTAGCGTCTTCTATGACCCGCTGGTTCTCATAGTCAGCCATCTCCACTCCTCCCTGCAGGACACTCTGCTACCTGTTTCTCTCCTGCTGCTCTTCTCTTTCTTCACAAGCGCATCTAGTTAGTGTTTAGCAGTGCGTTCTCAAGCAGCCATACCATCGGTGACACTATTAGCAGTATTAGCAGTGACCCAGTCTATTTTCCATCACACAACGCCCTCTACGTCTCTGCTGTACACCACAAGAGACCCCGCCTCTACTCACTGACCGACTACAAATACTGTAGAATCAGGAAGCTGATTTCTGTCACGTCTTCTAAGAAATGATATGACTAATATTCTTGTTAACCAAGAAGTCATAATTCTGGTCTAGCTGATGTCACTGCCCCTCCAGGGTTTAGCGCACCTCATGGGGGCTCGAAATGAGAAAGTCATCATTCGGCTGGGGGTGAGGGGGGGATAGAATATCAGCCAGGAGAAGAAGGTGGCAAACATGGAGCAGGTTGAAAAATAAACATCTGGAAGTTTATGTCACATTTCTGCAGTGAAGGAAAGGCGCATGTAAATCTACTATATTATATTGATGGTTATTTCAGCAGTGGCTACAACCAAAAAGTACGGCCAAAACCAACCAGAGACCTAAAGATAATTATAATCAATTAAACCATCAAGTGCTTTTTGTTTGACTTTGAAAATGTAATAGAATACACTTTCTGCATTTTTTCAATTTAATTAAATGCTTTTCTGCTATACTGGTGAATACACCTTTAAATATATAAAAGTGTTTTTTTAGCCTATGCAGATAGCTACGGTGTGATAAGGTGAATGATCAGTTCCAGTGTTTCCAATTCTGATCCAGCACAATAAGATAGCCAGTTAGCTCATGAGCTCACAACAACTAGCAGCAGCTTCCATAACATTAATGGTAGCGGTCAGTGGCTAAAGCAGTTACACTGATGATTCCTGTAACGTTAGCTATTTTGCTGCAATTGGTTCAACTTCTGTTTCTGGACAAAGGTAAGGGATAAAAAGATTGGAGTGAAAGGATGAATGTGTGGTGGTTTGGGGTATAGTCCCAAAGTCATACCCACCGGGGCTTTGAACCCCCGTCTCCCGGGTGGGAGTCCTATGCCACCGCTACTCTACTTGTGCAGTGGAGATCGGCAGGTTGATTTTGGTGTCCTCCTTTATTTTGGTGTGCTGGGACTACTGCCTCTTGTGGTGCCAACAGAGAAATGCAGGCCAACATTGACCGGAGGGAGGGAGTGATAACCGGACAAACGCTATTCTAGGTGCACTGGCTTACAGCCATGCACAAAAACCACTGCCTCTTGTCTAGGTGCGCTGGCTTACATCCATGCACAAAAAACACTGCCTCTTGTGGTAGCAATATAGAACTACAGGTTAACAACCCGACGGAGGGAAGGAGGGAGGGAGGGAGTGACAACCAGACATTTGCTGTCTTTGGTGTGCTGGCTTACAGCCACGCCGTTAAATTAGTTCCAACCCAAAAAATTACGATCATAGATACATTCAGAACACCATTCAGAAGTAGGTCTATTTCCTGTCTGAAACCATTCAGAAGGAGGTCTATTTCCTATTTAAACCATTCAGAAGGAGGTCTATTTCCTGTCTGAAACCATTCAGAAGGAGGTCTATTTCCTGTCTGAAACCATTCAGAAGTAGGTCTATTTCCTGTCTGAAACCATTCAGAAGGAGGTCTATTTCCTATTTAAACCATTCAGAAGGAGGTCTATTTCCTGTCTGAAACCATTCAGAAGGAGGTCTATTTCCTATTTAAACCCATTCAGAAGGAGGTCTATTTCCTGTCTGAAACCATTCAGAAGGAGGTCTATTTCCTATTTAAACCATTCAGAAGGAGGTCTATTTCCTGTCTGAAACCATTCAGAAGGAGGTCTATTTCCTATGTAAACCCATTCAGAAGGAGGTCTATTTCCTGTCTGAAACCATTCAGAAGGAGGTCTATTTCCTGTCTGAAACCATTCAGAAGGAGGTCTATTTCCTGTCTGAAACCATTCAGAAGTCTATTTACGGCTGCGGATGAATCATCTCTGCCTTTGGTCTCAATACCAAGTCAGTCGATTTATAATAAATGATAAATAAAACCCAACACGAAGCAAACTTTGCGAAAGATTTTGTCAGATGATGGATGGTGGAATCTATGGAACTAGGGAACTATCTAGGGAACTATTATATCAGTTAGTGATAGAAGAGGAAGGTGACAAACAATAGAGGAGGCCATGATGTCACTGATCTTTTTGTTTTTTGTTTATTTACTATAGTGGTAAAGTTTACAGACATTAACTAAATATAGTACAGCAACATTTTGATTTTGTGCATTTTTGCTTAAAAGAGCCACACAAAACTTTAAAGCTATTAGGCCATTTACAAACAAAATTAAGGTCATTTTGCAAATATTCCCAACATACAGTAGTCATCATCATATATTGTCAAACACAAACATTACTAATTAAGTCTTCCTATCACCAATGTGTGTATGAAAACCACATCCCTGAACCAGGTTCATATCCACAGGTTCATACCCCCCCTCCCGTCCAACCAATCTATATGTGTGAAAAAAATAAAGAATCCTCTTCTTTGTTCTCACACTGTGACTGCTGGTCTCACTTATTCTTATAGAAGGCTTTACTGATCATGACTGGCATGTACAGTCAGTTCACTTACTCTAGACAAATGCACGTATGTCATTTTGAATAAAAACATCTGCTAAATGACAAAAATATAAAATTAAATGTAAAAGATATCTTCATAACAAACATTTCCAACATGGGCTAATTAAATACACATGGGTGTCGTGGGGGTCTGGTTTCATAATAAACAATCACAACACCTGTTTTCCATTCCTTTAAATATCAGTGTGCCAACTCTATGTCAATGTCATGATGACAGTTTTGCATGTGCCAGGAGCACCCTCCACCCCCCCAAAAAAAAAATCAACCACCGTATCTACCACCCGATCCAAAGGTTCTCATGTAGAAATGTATGGGTTATGAGTCTGAAAATGAAATCATCTAGGTTTTATCAAACATAAGGTTTACTAGAGAGTCTCCCAGTAGAGACTATAGACATATCTTTTTTTAATGTTTTTATTGATCTCTTGTATGTAATACGTTGTATGTTATGTCCCATATTGTATATTATGTCCTGTCTTTAATATGGACCCAAGTTTGAAATAAAGTTCATGAATAACAAATAACACTCGTTAGCAGTATATGCGGTATCGTCTTCTGCGTCAGGCCTGTAGGCCTCATGTGCAGTAGGCCTACTCAGTTGGCTGTAGTGCAAATGGAAAGAATAAATGATTTGAGTTTCAATTTGGAGACCACCTACATTCCACCTATATTGTTAACTTATTTGTAGGCTTCCCTTTACTAGCCTGTCCAACTGAAAGCAATATTGAAAGCAATACATGAAAAACTCACAAATGCAACTGGGCCTGTTTCATTCATGTTCATCATGCAGTAGGCCTTATACAAACATATATGTATTTCACAGGTGTATCTGACTGAACAGTGGAGATGGATGGCCTTTTAGCTTCAATCTTTCATGTTCGTGCATTGAATACCCACAAGCTGTGGTACTGTGCTGTGATTACAACTAGCTTGCAAGTAATCCATGGATTAGTCTTGCAATACCAGACTTTGGAGATCTCTGCCTCCGAAAGACATCTCCATCGGATATCGTTGCTAGAAGCACAGAAAACCGACGCTACCAATCAAAGCCACTACCTACATCTCCAATAGGGTGAAAGACCCGCCTTACTGGAAATTATGTCCTCCAAACAAACTGGAGTGGAGAATCCAAACAAAAAATCTGTATGATTTCACATTCATGTGCACAGTTCACATCAATAACATCACCAAATTGCACAGAGCACCAGCGTTTGCATTTCAAGGTGGTCTAGTTGGGAGTTGGGCGCAAGCACATTTGACACTAAACTTACATATCGCCAATGTTTTCAATTAATTTCAATAGTCACACCCCCTATTGCGCTGGCCAACCCACTGTGGCGCAAACGTCTTTGCACACCACAAAATTGCCACTCGAACTCAACGGAAGCGAGAAATATTGAGTTTGCGATGGACGAAGCGGTAGGGCATAACACCACTTAGCGCCCGCATAAAAATAGGGCCCATCACATGTTTTCATCATATCATTAACAGAGTAAAAAGGTCAGATACATCTAGTATGACTGAGAGAGAGGTGTACATAAAACAAAGGTCACGGTATTGAATCATCTGCCTCCATTAACATCAGACCTCTCTCACAGATCCACCTTTGAGTCTTACCACATGCTTCGTCATTCCATTTTTTCACAGGATCTTGATAACTGGGGTGTAAGTAGATATCAACACAGTTACTTGAGTCACCATTAGGCTCACCGCTGCCCCAGTACCTACAGGGTTAAATAACAACACACAACCAGACAGTCACACACTGAGGGAGGTACCAGTATCTACAGGGTTAAATAACAACACACAACCAGACAGTCACACACTGAGGGAGGTGGGATCATGACAACAACAGGTGGTTCCTAGCATAGCCATGAATATGAATGAGTTGTGTCAATGAAAGCACTGGGCGATAACATAGATTTATAATAGCATGTTTCAAAAGGTAACAACTCAGGGCAATTGAATTTTAACTGAGTAAGCCTGAGTTCTGCACATAGTAAAGTTTTTCTTTTTCTTTTTACTTCAGTCCATGTTCTAGATTTGAAGAGTTTCCAGGTTTTCCTCATTGCAGAAGTCAGGTTTACTTAGCCAGCTTTGTGAAATACCCGCCTGGTCCACTTCATCAGATTAAGTGCTTGTTTACAATGTTGCCTGCCATGCCGAGGAGAAGACGCGCTCAGATATTCAGGTATTTCCTCGCCACCTAGATAGATAGTGATTGCCCTGTTTTTCGGCCATGTTGAAAAGAATGAATACTAATGTGGAATAAAGCTGGGATGATTCGTCTACGTCGTCGATGTCATCGATTATGCAAATTCATCTACCCGAAATGTATGTGTCGATGACGTCAGTTCTAAGTTCAAAAGTACACGATGCTAATGCTACACAATGCTCACTTGTTTTTGTATAGTTTGCATCGCAGCGTCCTTTTGGGCTCGTCTTGGGTGAAGTACTCTCACACATTCTAAAGAATCGACAGAGAAGGTCTGCATCCGACGGAAGAGAAAGTGGCATAGGCGTTGGCTATCATCTATGGAGTGAAAAAGTTCATCAAAAGACATTGAGCAAGCAACCATGAAGGATCCGATACTGAGTAAGGTGTGGAGTTACACGGTGAACGGGTGGCCTAACTATGTGCGAGAGGAAGCACTGACACCTTACTTCATACACCGCCATGAACTGTCTGCAGAACAGGTCTGTTTACTGTGGGGCCTGCGAGTCATCATTCCCCCACGGTACAGAGAAAGGTTACTGGAGGACCTGCACCAACAACATCCAGGTATGTGTCGAATGAAGGCCCTAGCCCGTGGCCATGTTTGGTGGCCAGGACTAGATGGAGAAATAGGGAGCAAAGTCCAAAGCTGCCGGGTCTGTCAAGCAGTACAAAAGTCACCGGCAGTCGCACCTCTCCATCAGTGGAGATGGCCAGAGAGAGTGTGGCAGCGGATTCATATAGACTTTGCGGAAAAGGACAAACAGTACTTCTTAGTACTGGTGGACAGCCACTCCAAGTGGTTGGAGGTGGCGCACATGACATCGATTACATCAGCCAACACCATCGACGTGCTGCGAGATCTGTTTGCAGCCTACGGCTTACCAGAAGAGTGTGTAAGTGACAACGGCCCTCAGCTGACTTCTGCCGAGTTTGCTAGGTTCATGAAAGAGAACGGAGTCAAGCACACACTGGTACCAGCATTTCACCCAGCTTCGAATGGGGCAGCTGAGCGGTCAGTTCAGATTCTCAAACGAGCGCTGCTCAAGCAAGCCCTGGAGGGAGAGAAGGGCACGGTGGCACTGAAGCGTCGGCTGGCCAACTTCCTGCTTACGTACCGCAGTACGCCGCATACAGTGACCGGCCGGACCCCTGCAGAGCTTTTCCTAAAGCGACAGCTACGCACACGGCTCAGCCTACTCCGACCAAATCTGGCTGAAACCGTGGAAGAAAAACAGGCAAAACAGAAACAAAACCATGATCATGGCAAACTACGACTACAGTACGTGAGTTCACAGAGGGCGAACGCGTCCGAGTGAAGAACCTCAGAGGAGGTAAGGAGAAATGGACTCTGGCCACTGTCATCCAGCAAAAGGGTCCAGTCACCTATCTCATTCAGGACGGACTGAGAAAACGCACTGTGCACGTGGACCACATGTTGCCATGGAGGGACAACACTCAGGAGACAGTGCCGGAGGAGGAACAGCCGCCTGTCGAGGTGGAATTGCCAAGGCACCTGATCCCCATCCAGGAGCAAACACCCAGAATAACACCACAACAACAGGTGCAAGGTAGCTCCACTGCAGGCATGTCTACACAGCGTTCACCAGAGACTGAGGCAGTTCCATCTTTATCGCCTTTAGTCCCTAGGAGTGTGTCAGCACAGCCTGCAGTGCGCAGGAATCCTGAGAGTACTAGAATGGCTCCAAAGAGACTGAATGTGTAACAGAGTAAGACACTGTTGAGTTCAGAGACAGAAATGTGTTTTGTTTTGAAAAAAAAAAAAAGTTCTTGAAAAGTGTGTTACGATGGGCATTGCATAGTCTTAAGGTTTGAAAGATGGTTAGTATGGGCTATGTTAGATTTGTTTGGGAGCAAACAATCTTAGGGGGAAGGAGTGTAATAGTTTAATACTAGTGCCTGCTAGTTGCTGAATTGTAGAGATGCGTTCTGATTGGCTGAGTGATGTCATGGGTGGTTGTTGTCTGTCGTACCACCAAGTTCAGTTGTCATGCGAGAATGCAAAGTAGAGAGACGAAATATAAACGTATGACTGAAACCTATCTCTCCGCCTGATCATTTATATTAGTAATACCAGTATGTAAAGTAACCAGGATATTACAATCACTATGTAATATTTTCAGGGCGACACTTCACAGAATTCATAGTGATGATTTGTGGTTGTTTTTATATAACTTTATATGCACATAGCAAGCTGAAAATATGTATGTAGACTCTCTATGATAAGTAATTGTAGGAGAGTCCGTTACTTTTCCGTTGCAGTTTAAAATGTCGCAACACAAGCCCAGAAAATCAGTCTTGTCACTGCGTTTGGGCGTTCCGACCGCCCCTCCCGAGTGCGGGCGTTAAGACCACCTTATACGCTAACGTTATTCCAGTTTTGTGCATGCTGCAGCACAGTGAATTATAGAAGGAATACGCTAGGATAGCCTACCTTAGATATTTAATAAATTTTTCTGTGTTTATCTTTACCTATTTTCTGTCCAAGTAAACAAAAGGAGATTGTACTGTAGCACAGGTTATCTCAGTGCACAATAAATGATTAGGCTTCAATAAATATGATAACTATGCTATCAAATATCATGACTGAAAATAGTAAAAAGGGATCATTTATATTGCATTTCATGATTAAAAGATTTTTTTTTAAACTCGTGGATGGTGTAGATTGTAGATAAGATAACCAATTAAGTGAATTATTGAAGGAATACTCTAGCTAGAGGCCAGAAGAGGAGCAGTGCCCACAGAAAGCAGAGATTCAAGGCATGACCGGAACAAATGACTAATCATGACTAATCGAAAAAATAATCGTTAGATGTGTCGATTACCAAAATAATAATTTATCCCAGCCCTAATGTGGAATGTGTCTTGGCATGATTAGAAGATGGGCGGGACTCGGGAGCCTGTGTGATGTGCACTGGTTTGCGGTAGCCTATTAATCAAATCTTTTTTGATTGATTTTTCCCCCAAAGTCGACGACTAGTCAAAGTTCGAATATTTATTTGACAGCCCTATCACACAGACGTGTGAGCGCACAGAGCCACAAAATGCATTCATGGGCGGAGGTCTGCGCTCTTCGAGCAACATTTAAAGTTTTGTTATGAATCTAGAGCCTGAAGAAGGAGTAGTTTTCTCTTACGCTGTGGTCAGTGGTGTTCCATCCACCCAGGTCCAGGTCCCCTCTACAACTCTGTCAGTCAGACCGATCCACACTCTCTTCTTGAAGGTAAGGAGAAATTCCTGTCGTGGAGAAAGATGAAGATGCTATTTACAATATGAGCAGAGCATGGTTATAGGCTGGGTTGGTTTATCCCCTCTCCCTCGTTCGCTCTTTTCCCCTCTCTTTACTCCTCTACCTCTCCCCTTCTTCCTCTCTAACTCAGTCGCTTTGTCAATCTCTTTCTCTCCCTCTCTCATGCTTTTCTTTTTCTCTCTTAATATCTCTCTCTCTGTCTCTCCCAATCACACTATCAACCTCTCTCTTTCACACACACCTGTTCCTCTCTGCTGTTTATGATCACCAGGTGTGCTCCTCTGCTTCTACAGTCCAGTCTGCTCTCCTCCCAGGTTTTCTTCTCAGTAGAGACGTAGTAACAGCTGGAACCAAACCACTTCCATCCATCTACAAAACAACACCAAAACACATCACAGCCAGTTTATTAGTGTGACTGTAAATCCAACACTCCTTTAATCCATATTCAGTGAGTTACCTCTGTTTCATAACACAACACAGGTCACTACAGAACAGTTCTCCACCTCATTTGACCAACTCTGTTATCTTAACCAACATACTGTAAAACGTACCACAAAGTTTCGTCCTAAGGGCATCTCTCTCTCTGGTCAGGTTGTTGTTACTGGTCTGTAGCTGGTCTCTCTCTCTGATCAGGTTGTTGTTACTGGTCTGTAGCTGGTCTCTCTCTCTGGTCAGGTTGTTGTTACTGGTCTGTAGCTGGTCTTTCTCTCTGGTCAGGTTGTTGTTACTGGTCTGTAGCTGGTCTTTCTCTCTGGTCAGGTTGTTGTAACTGGTCTCTAGCTGGTCTCTCTCCTTGGTCAGGCTGTTGTAACTGGTCTGTAACTGGTCTCTCTCCCTGGTCAGGTTGTTGTAACTGGTCTGTAGCTGGTCACTCTTGTTGGTCAAGTAATTATTGTGCGTCTGTAGTGTCTGTCCCTCCACAATCAGTCTGACTTTAACTTTGTTAACCATGGTGTCTGTTGAGGAGTGGTGGCAAAAGTTAATATTGACCATTTCACAGAATGTTCATATTCAAAACAATAATACAAGTTAGTTATACAGTGAAGTTTACTTGTTTTTTGTAATGCAGCACTGCCTCTACCTCTATTAAGAATGTCTCCGTAGGGAGACAAATAAACTTGAACCTTGAACCTTGGACCAAGAAGTTGTTCTGGTAGCTGAAAATTCCATTGCTTCCATTGAAAGGGTCTATAGCATTCTTCATAATACAGTATCTTATACACAGTAATACACAATCATCAACAAAGATTATTTGTTTATAACATTATATTGCTTATATTATCTATTAACGTTTATCCTATTATCAAACAAAATATTATATTATCGATTATCTTATTATCAAACAAGATTATATATACTATTACAACACAGCTTCTATCATATTGTATGAGAGATACTCACAGCTGACTGCTGCACCTATGATCCCAGCGAGTAGGAGAACACACAGCAGCCCCAGACACACTGCAGCAACTCTGGAGAGGCTCCACTCTGGACTCCCAGCAGCTGTCGACACATCTACAGTAAAACAGTGTATGTGTGCGTTAGTGTTTGTTTGTCTGTGTTAGTTTGTGTGTGTGTGTTTGTGTGTGTGAGAGAGAGTGAGAGAGAGAGAAAGAGAGTTACTCGAATGCTCTACTGCTGTCTTCTCTGGTGTAGCGTTCTCTGATGTAGCATCCAGAACGCTTGAGCCGGGATCATGACCTCTGAGGGTATCAGCACTTTCGTAGATGTCCACCATCCTCTCCTCCATCTCCCCTCTGTCGAACTTCACCTTCTTGGTCATGTCCGGCTTGGCATAGATATCCTCAGACATCTTTCTAGACCTTCTAAAGTTCTGTCACTATGCTACAACTTCACTACAACTCTACTACCACAACTACACCGTCAGGGCTGTACGACAACTATGCTACAACTTCACTACAACTCTACTACCACAACTACACCGTCAGGGCTGTACGACAACTATGCTACAACTTCACTACAACTCTACTACCACAACTACACCGTCAGGGCTGTACGACAACTATGCTACAACTTCACTACAACTCTACTACCACAACTACACCGTCAGGGCTGTACGACAACTATGCTACAACTTCACTACAACTCTACTACCACAACTACATCGTCAGGGCTGTACGACAACTATGCTACAACTTCACTACAACTCTACTACCACAACTACACCGTCAGGGCTGTACGACAACTATGCTACAACTTCACTACAACTCTACTACCACAACTACACCGTCAGGGCTGTACGACAACTATGCTACAACTTCACTACAACTCTACTACCACAACTACACCGTCAGGGCTGTACGACAACTATGCTACAACTTCACTACAACTCTACTACCACAACTACACCGTCAGGGCTGTACGACAACTATGCTACAACTTCACTACAACTCTACTACCACAACTACACCGTCAGGGCTGTACGACAACTATGCTACAACTTCACTACAACTCTACTACCACTACAACTCTACTACCACAACTACACCGTCAGGGCTGTACGACAACTATGCTACAACTTCACTACAACTCTACTACCACAACTACACCGTCAGGGCTGTACGACAACTATGCTACAACTTCACTACAACTCTACTACCACAACTACACCGTCAGGGCTGTACGACAACTATGCTACAACTTCACTACAACTCTACTACCACAACTACACCGTCAGGGCTGTACGACAACTATGCTTCAACGCTCACAGTCTCTCAGGGTGATCTGTCAGCAGGTCTGTCTCTCTCAGAGTGTGAGGGAGGTATAACGGTGTGAAATGGTTTGACCACTGTCTGTCTTACCCAGCATTCAGAGAGGAGGGAAGTTATAAAGAGGAAGTTCCCCCTACTGTAACACAATATAGGAGTCAATCCGCAGTTACAGTAATGTGAGCAGTACAATGAGCAGACTATCCTAAAACCTGGTTAAACACAGCCCTGTCTAGGGCCCGCTCATATACTAGACCGGCAGGTCCACCGACCAAGAGATCTCGACCAGACAGACTACTATGCTGTACTACATATAGTCCCACCAGTAAACAAATCAAGGAGGTTATAACCAAGCACTGGCACATCCTCTCTGCCGATGAGGCGGGCAGAAGTCTGTTTTCTAATGTTCCTCTCTTTGTGTATTCCAGAGGTCGCAACATCCGTCACAGACTGATACATGCTGATGCTTATGCTGAACAAAGAGGGAGGTTGGATGGTCCTGAGGGCTTTTTTCCTTGTCGCCACTGTACCTCTTGTCAAAACCACAAGAAAACCAATGCTTTGTCAGTCATGCTACTAAAAAGGAGTACAAGATTAGACAGTTCATCACGTGTCGCTCTACTAATGTCATTTACCTTCTAGCATGTCCCTGTTGCCTCCAATATGTGGGAAAAACCAACCGTCAACTCAGAGTCCGTATCAATGAACATAAAAGCTCCATCGGCAGAGGTGACCCCATGTCCCCCGTAGACAGACACTTCCAGAGGTGACCCCATGTCCCCCGTAGACAGACACTTCCAGAGGTGACCCCATGTCCCCCGTAGCCAGACACTTCCAGAGGTGACCCCATGTCCCCCGTAGCCAGACACTTCCAGAGGTGACCCCATGTCCCCCGTAGCCAGACACTTCCAGAGGTGACCCCATGTCCCCCGTAGCCAGACACTTCCAGAGGTGACCCCATGTCCCCCGGAGCCAGACACTTCCAGGAGGCCCAACATCCAGTCACCACACTCAGGTTCTGTGGCATTGACAAAATCAACCCCAGCCGCAGACACACAGATCTGGAATCAGAACGACTCCAGTGTGAAAGCAGATGGACCTTTATGCTCAAAACGGAACACCCTGTTGGTCTCAACGAGTACTTGAATCTAGCATGTTTCCTCTGAATCTTGACTCCTAGCATCTGCATGTACAAGTACAACCTCCTTCATTTTGACACTCTTGCAGCATTCTTATGTCATTTTTTGACAACCCTGTTGTGTTTTTGAACTGCTTTCTTTTGCACACTCTGATCTGCCAGACCAGTCAAACATCCGCCATTTTCACACCACCAGTGTACATGGCTATTTACACTGCACTGTTTATACTGTACTGTATACTGTGTTGTCTTTCCAGCCCCATTATCTGTATTGTGACTGAATCGGCACTACAACTACAGTCCTGCAGTTTCTCCAGCGTCTGTCGCTTTTTTATTTTGATCTCAGTTTCTCTGGATTGATTTGAGTGGCTCTCAAGCCCTCTTCTGTGGATTGGTGTGCGGGTACGTAGCCATTTACTCCTTTATACTGACGCACCCAGTCCTGATGTTTTGAGATTTCCTAGGCCCTGGAGTTATTGGCGCAGCTTCACCACTTTTTGTTTAAATATTTGCACTGTAACAGCAACATATAATTATTGATTTGAAATATGTACAATCCTGACACCAATATACATTTTTTGACAGGGATGTTCACACCTAAGCCAGTACAGACATCATGTCCTTAGTACATGTATCTTCATAAGGTATTTTCATTGCCTTTATTGACAAAAGTAATAATAGTAAAAATATTATCAATAATAATATAATAATTATTAATAATACACTTTATTTATAGAGCACCATTCGTGACATAAAAAAAAAGTTCAGAGTGCTTTACTAAAGAGACATTAGAAACAAAATATAAATGGCAATTGAGAGATAGTTAAAGTAAAGTGCATTATAAAAGAGACATCAATTAATCAATACAAATAGAAAAACATTAAATAAGTAAGATCAAATACACTGGTAGAATAAAATACAATAAAAAGTACACTTTCACCTCTCCATTTCTCTGTTGTAGGTAGGTAGGTGGGTAGGTAGATAGGTGGGTTGTGGTAGGTGGGTAGGTAAGAAGGTGGGTAGGTAGGTAGGTAGCTAGGTTGATAGGTTGTGGTAGATAGGTAGGTAGGTGGGTAAGTAGGTTGGTAGGTAAGTGGGTAAGTAGGTAGGTAGGTTGTGGTAGATAGGTAGGTAGGTGGGTACGTAGGTAGGTAGGTAGGTGGGTCGGTAGGTTGGTAGGTAGGTTGTGGTAGATAGGTAGGTAGGTAGGTAGGTAGGTAGGTAGGTAGGTAGGTAGGTAGAGTGATTGGTAGGTAGGTAGGTAGGTAGGTAGATAGATAGGTAGGTAGGTAGGTAGGTAGGTAGGTAGATAGGTAGATAGGTAGGTAGGTAGGTAGGTAGGTAGGTAGGTAGGTAGGTGGGTAGGTAGGTAGATAGGTAGGTAGGTAGATAGGTAGGTAGGTAGGTAGGTAGGTAGGTAGGTAGGTAGGTAGATAGGTAGGTAGGTAGGTAGGTAGGTAGGTAGGTAGGTAGGTAGGTAGGTAGGTAGGTAGGTAGGTAGGTAGGTAGGTAGGTAGGTAGGTAGGTAGGTAGGTAGATAGGTAGGTAGGTAGGTAGGTGGGTAGGTAGGTAGATAGGTAGGTAGGTAGGTTGTGGTAGATAGGTAGGTAGGTACAGTAGGTTGGTAGCTAAGTGGGTAGGTAGGTAGGTATGTAGATGTCTTATTTACTGTAAGTCGCTTTGGATTAATTTCTCTTCAGTCCTGTCCCTAACCAGGACTTGGACAAATGCAGAGGACATATTCCACCGGGAAGCGCTGAAGATGTGTGTGTGTGTGCGTTTGCGTTGTATGTACTGTGTACGCACGCTACTCATTCATGTGTTTGTGTGTGTCATTGTCCGTGTAGCTAATAAATACGGAAGAGCATTAGGGCCAACAACTGAGTTTTTTTTATTTTTTTTATTAAAGGAGTAGTAAAGGGAAAATGCATGTTTAGCTCTGTTTAAGGTTACTTAGGTTCATTTACAATGATTCAGATCAAAACGTTGACAAAACTAGCACTTTTGAGAAAGTCTGATAATTGCTCTACCACCGTTTTGGTCATGAAATGACAAATGGGGCAAAGCGACAGAAGAAGCGATGTCATCGAAGCGTGCAGGCGGTCTCTGGTTTAGCAGTGTCCCAGACGATCGGGGCGCAGGCGACTGCCCCGCAGACGGCGAGGAGGAGCCGTGGGGAGGAGCCTCTGTCTGGTGGTCCTGGTCTCCATCTCTGGCAACCTCATGAACATAACCCCCCCCCACCCCCCCGATCCCGTAGTCATATTCAATAGGCCTTTACTGGAAAAGAGGAAATGTTCTCAGTCAAATTGCCTGTCACATTGGGGGAAACCAGAGCTCTTTTTTTCACTATTGTGTCCATGAATGAGAGCGTTGACAGAGGAACTGAACAGGGACATTGAGAACTTCCTCAAATTAAAAACTCAAACTAGCGCTGCTCAAACACCAGTCAGACAGAGTGATAGAACAACAGGTACATTGAGGGAAAGAATAGGAGAAGGAGGTGAGCAAAGGGGAACAGGTTGAAAATATAAACGGGAACCTGGAGCATTCTCTCATTCAAAGTATGCAGATGCTCCCCTCCCACTCTGTTCCATCTGTTACACTGGGGGACAGAACAGTAGCTAGAACTAAGTCCCTGATTGGCCCGGTCACAATGTAATTTCTGGAAATGGTTCTAGATAGGGGGATAGCCACACTGATCTGCGGAGAGAAATGGAATGTGAGCTCGCGGGATCAGGATGGTCTCCCCTCGCCTCCTCTCCTCTCCTCCCCTTCTCCTCTCCCCTTACTCCTCCCCTCCCCTCTCCTATCCTCTCCTCCCCTTCTCTGCTCCCCTTACTCCTCTCTTCCCCTCTCCTATCCTCTCCTCTCCTTCTCTGCTCCCCTTACTCCTCTCTTCCCCTCTCCTATCCTCTCCTCCCCTTCTCTGCTCCCCTTACTCCTCTCTTCCCCTCTCCTATCCTCTCCTCCCCTTCTCCTCTCCCCTGACTCCTCCCCTCCTCTCTCCAGTGCCTGCTGGCTGTGTTCAAGGGCAGGTCTGTCCTCAAGGGTGGATGAATTTAGGCTCCAGCTGTTACTTCCTCTCGACTGAGAAGAAAACCTGGGAGGAGAGCAGACAGGACTGTATAAGGAGAGGAGCACACCTGGTGATCATAAACAGCAGAGAGGAACAGGTGAGAGATGGAGGAGGGGGGGGGGGGGAGACAGAGAGATGAAGGGGCACATTGTGATGCAAAGTGAAATAGAATAGAGTTCAGTGTAAACACAAAATCTAGTGTTGATAGAGGAACTAAACAGGGATATTGAGAACTTCCTCAAACTCAGAATAGCGCTTACACCAGTCAGAGGGGTAGAACAACAGATACATTGAGAGATGCCAGCACGAGAAGGAGGCAAGCAAAGTGGAACAGGTAGAAAATATCAATGGGAAGTCACAGCCATGCTGGAAAGTAGGAAATGCACATGCAAACTAGAGATGGTTGTCAGAGAGCACAGACCGTCGCCCCTGAATGGATTTCGTGGATCTATGCATGCCGTAATTGAATGGGTTCTAAATTGCCCCATGCTACACCACTCCACCGAGTTTCATGAAAAGCATTCTGGTAGTTTTTACGTAATCCTAGACCAAAAAATGAACGGAGGTGAATGGTCGCCCGGGCCGTGTTTGGGCGGCTGTGGACCCGCCCCGTGATTCGCTGAGGTGGAGGTAAAAAATGACTGGAGGTGAATGGGTGGCTGTATTTGGCCGGCTCTGTTGCGCCCCCAACAGGTCACAGCCGGCAGGGGGGCAATGCGGTGCACTCCGGGCTCTCCCCCCACACACCCCAGTCCAAACCCTGTGTCTCTAGCACCCTCACACAGGGAGCTGGCTTCGTTCTAAGTATTGTTTTCCTTTGAGGATCGGGCCCGTGATTCAGATCTGCTCCAAAATGTTATGGGTTCTAAGGTGTTATGGGTTCTAAGGTGTTATGGGTTCTAAGGTGTTATGGGTTCGCCTCTCTTCCTCCTGTCCTCAGTTTTTTGAGTCACCAGCCGCCACTGTTGTAGATTAACATTGTTGTTGTACATTAACACATATTAACATTGATTACCTCCGCCCCAGGGGAAAAGCCCCGCAGGGCGGAAGGTAATGTTTTCACCCTTGTCTGTCTGTCTGTCTGTCTGTCTGTCTGTCTGTCTGTCTGTCTGTGTGTGTGTGTGTGTGTGTGTGTGTGTGTGTGTGTGTGTGTGTGTGTGTCTGTAGGCGGACAGGATTAAACAAAAACTACCGGCCCGATATGCATGAAACTTGGTGGAGGGGTGCAGCATGGGCCAAGGAACTCTCCATTACATTTTGACCATGATTCATTCATAGGTGGCTCTACAGTACCCATATTACGGGGTAGACCCAGGACTAGGTGGCGGGATTACATCTCCGCACTGGCCTGGGAGCGTCTAAAGATTCCCCAGGCAGAGCTGGTTGATGCTGCCAGGGAAAGGGGGGGCCCCTGCTGGAACTGCTGCCTCTGTGACCCGACCCCGGATACGCGGATGAAGATGGATGGATGGATATTATACACTACACTAAACTGTGATTGGCCAGGGTGCCTCCAAAAAAGGTTGAGGAAACCAGCGCCATTCCAATCTCATCATGATTAAAAATTCACAAAATGAAATGGTGAAATGATGCATGTCCTCATTATCAAGTTATCCAAAGCTAGCTGCTTAGCAGCAGGTTCAAAATAAAATGAGAAACCTACGCTGCTTTTTATTAAATTAAATAGTTATTCATTCATACACTGCACTGTAACTTTTATTCCCGTATTTTGTTTTTTCCTGCATTTTGTTTTAAATGTCCTTTTTTTGCATTTGGTTTTATATGACCTTTTATGGGTTTCTTGTACTTTGTCTTGATGCGTTTAATGTCTCATGTAAAGCACTTTGAATTGCCTGATTGCTGAAATGCGCTATACAAATAAACTTGCCTTGCCTTACACCAGAACGGAAGGCCTCTAGAAGCTTGGAGTTCTAAGCTGTATAGAATTCGGAACATAGTGTTGGATATTCTTAATAGACACAATCTTTGATAGCGATAACCGTTAAATGTCAACAGAGACACAACAAACATGCAGAAATGTTTATTCAATCACAAAAAAGCAAACACAGCTTATGTCGGAGGTGGCCAAAAGTACATAAACCCCATTCATTAAAATGCGTTGTCCCCCACTTGTAGCCTACCCCACTTCCGTAATTGCCGTGTGGATCTATATACCGGGCGTTGTGCAGAAATATTGTATACCTCTCAGTCAATCACAATCCACCAGTCACACAAGCCATTGTGTAATATCATAGTTTGCTTTTGATTTACTTATCAGAAAAAAAGGCTAATCTGTTCTGTGATTACATCAAGATGTTTGGGTTGGCGTTTTTGTATTTAAACAGTTCTTTCCTTTTTTATTTACTTAAGTTTTTCTACCATTGTTTTATCAATTTAACTCCTATACAAGTAATGTTTATGTCAGCGTGCGTGTGAATGTTTATGTGTTGTGTACTGTAGGTGTGTGTGTGTTTTGTTTGTACTGCAACTAGTACAGGTGAATGCCACGCTCCCCATTGCTTCTGCAGTGATGAGATCACCTTTAGATTACATACAAAACTAGAACTATAACAGTAGAAAGACAAGTGTTCATCTCAATGGACACCCTACAGTGTACCTACAAAACAGACAGTACATTACAAGCACACTATCAGGAGGTAAATATATTCTGACATCTGAGACAGATGTGCTGACTTAATGCATCATTCATTTTAATCAAGCGGACATTTTATAAACTTATATTATATACAAATATATATACAAAATACAGTAGTTGTATTATTAAAGAAAGAGGTCGGAGGAACATGAAAGCTATGTCCTTGTCATCAAAAGGTCCTGAGTTTGATGCCTTTTTATTGTGCTACTGCATTTTATTGGAGTAATCTTGAACCCTAACCACACATGTGTAATGTTTAACCATGATGCTAACCCTAACCGTTCATCCAAATCTATTTATCTTCACATTTTAGTCATTTAGCCGACACTTTTATCCAATGCGACTTACTTGTACAATATGTGAAATGGAGAGGTGAAAAAAGGGTCAAATGTACGCAAACGAAAGCTTATAGGAATTGGTGTCAGAATTGTACATAGGGGTATTGTGTGTTGAATTCAGAGGGGGGGGAATTAAGTCAATTTTGGAATAAGGCTGTAACATAACAAAATGTGGGAAAAGTGAAGGGATATGAATACTTTCCAGATGCACTGTACTGTACGTATTTCTATCATACATGTACTGCTCACATTATTGTAACTGTGGATTGACTCATATACTGTATTACAGTAGGGGGAACTTCCTCTTTATAACTTCCCTCCTCTCTGAATGCTGGTTGAGACAGACAGTGGTGAAACCATTTCACACCGTTATACCTCCCTCACACTCTGAGAGAGACAGACCTGCTGACAGATCGCCCTGACGGTGTAGTTGTGGTAGTAGAGTTGTAGTGAAGTTGTAGCATAGTTGTCGTACAGCCCTGACGGTGTAGTTGTGGTAGTAGAGTTGTAGTGAAGTTGTAGCATAGTTGTCGTACAGCCCTGACGGTGTAGTTGTGGTAGTAGAGTTGTAGTGAAGTTGTAGCATAGTTGTCGTACAGCCCTGACGGTGTAGTTGTGGTAGTAGAGTTGTAGTGAAGTTGTATCATAGTGACAGAACTTTGGAAGTTCTAACAAGATGTCTGAGGATATCTATGCCAAGCCGGACATGACCAAGAAGGTGAAGTTTGAAGATGGGGAGATGGAGGAGAGGATAGTGGACATCTATATTAGTGTTGACACCCTCAGAGGTCATGACCCCGACTCAAACGTTCTGGATGCTACAACTGAGAAAACGGCAGTAGATCAACATTCAGGTAACTCTCCCTCTCTCTCACCCACCCACCCCCAACACACACACACACACACACACGCACACGCACACGCACACGCACACACACACACACACACACACACACACACACACACACACACACACACACACACACACACACACACACACACAGTAAGAGTGATCTCTGTGGTCAGGTGCTGGGAGTCCAGAGTGGAGCCTCTCCAGAGTTGCTGCAGTGTGTCTGGGGCTGCTGTGTGTTCTCCTACTGGCTGGGATCATAGGCCTGGTAGTCAGCTGTGAGTATCTCTCATAGAATATGATACATTCTTTGCAATATATCATCTTTTGTTTGAGAATGTGTAAACTAAAAGCAATATAATTTTTATGATCTTTGTTGATGACAGTAAGACATTATGACGAATTCTCTAGTAACTCTTGTCACTCCACAACAGACACCAGAGTTAATGAAGGTAAAACCAGACTGACTGATGAGAAATATCAGCTAGAGAACAGTAACAAGGACCTGACCAGAGAGAGAGACCAGCTACAGACCGGCTACAACAACCTGACCAGAGAGAGAGAACAACTAGAGACCAGCTACAACAACCTGACCAGAGAGAGAGACCAGCTAGAGAACAGCTACAACAACCTGACCAGAGAGAGAGACCAGCTAGAGACCAGTTACAACAACCTGACCAGAGAGAGAGATGACCTTCAGAAGAGACTTTGTGGTACGTTATCTGTTGATTTTGAATATGTAGGTCAATAAGATGGAAAACTGTTCTGTAAGTGGCCTGTGTTGTGTTATCAACTTAATATAAACTACAAATAATATAACTATATAAAGTAATATAAAATATAAATTAATACAATATAAATTAATACAACTATAACTATATACTGTAAACTAATATGAAATAATCTCATCAGTTGTGTTTTGTGTAATGTTGTCAAACAGAGAGTATCGATGGATGGAAGAGGTTTGGTTCCAGCTGTTACTACGTCTCTACTGAGGTGAAAACCTGGGAGGAGAGCAGACAGGACTGTATAAGCAGAGGAGCACACCTGGTGATCATAAACAGCAGAGAGGAACAGGTGAGAGATGGAGAGAGAGAGAGAGAGAGAGCGAGAGAGAGAGAGAGAGAGGACAAACCTTAGTCTATAACTATTCTCTATATAGCAAAACACAACTTTTTTTTCTTCCTCCTTGGCAGGTATTTCTCCTTATCTTCAACAAGGTACTGTGGATCGGTCTGACTGACAGAGTTGTAGAGGGGACCTGGACCTGGGTGGACGGAACAACACTGACCACAGCGTAAGAGAAAACTACTCCTTCTTCAGGGGCCTCATTTATCAAAGAGCGTGTAAATTCAGGTGTAAAAGAGGGCGTACGACGAAAACACGGAAAATGCACAATGTAGCGTACGACGAGAATATTTACACGCTTTTCGGATCTATCAAAAATGTCGTATGCCCTTTTCTGCACGGTAAATCCGAGACGGGCGGAGAATAGAGTGTACGCGCACGCGCCCCGTGTTCCGCCCTCTCCACGCCCAAATTCAACCATATATGGTCAAAACTATGACAGCGAACAACGGGGATTCCCCGGAAGGAACCGACATAATATAGCGTGGAGCAATTAGGACAGACGAGACGTTTATGGAAAA
The DNA here is from genome assembly GCF_949987555.1 of Borostomias antarcticus. NCBI lineage: Eukaryota > Metazoa > Chordata > Actinopteri > Stomiiformes > Stomiidae > Borostomias > Borostomias antarcticus. The sequence goes on from NC_140253.1 coordinate 2,404,516, forward strand.
ACGCGGAAAGAAGAGAAACTTTTCGGAGACGGAGGTGCATGTGCTTGTTGGTGAGGTCCACGCGAGGAAAGAAAATCATCTTCGGAAGGTAAGCTATTTGTACGAGCCTACATTTGAAAGTGTTGGAAAGCAAACATTCCACACATTCTGTGGTAGGCTATGATTGATTCAGGACCAAAAACAGGGAACGATAACACAGATGACCACTTCATAATGTTAGACCACATTATTAAGACTCTCATCTAAATCACCCGGTAAATCACACTTAAGCATTTATTTGGCTGCCAACAGAAAAACATATCAAATGAATATGGCTGCACAATGAAATGTTTAATGCATAATCAAGTTCACAGACAAACTCAAAGAAAATGATTGAAATTGTTTCTCCAGACTCTGACGTGGGGTGGGACTCAGAGGAGAGGGAGTCTGCAGTGGTCCTGGACCTGACGGTCGTGCCCCCGCGAGTTGTACCCTCCACCTCCAGCGCGCCGGCCTCCACCTTCTTATCAGCTTTGAATATATATCTTGGCAAACATAACACGGGATGATGTACAAGGAGGGGACAGATACCTAGTGAAAGTACTATTGGTTGCTAGTAAAAAGATAATAACGAGGGCTTGGTGTAAGGTGGAACCCCCAACCAAGGAGCAGTGGTGGGTGTTGTGGAGGAGATGTATGTTAGGGAGAGGTTCACGCATGCATTGAGGATGCAGGAAGGAAAGTTAGAAGGGAGATGGGATAAATGGATGGATTATAGAAGGAAATGTGATGATACCACTAATATTAAAATTGTCATATTTGAGTAAGAAAAAAAAGCTGCATGGATGGATGTACCCATAAGCTGTTATTGTAGGTTTTTATGTTTTATTGTATTGTCGTTGTATGGATGGAAAATGCTAATAAAGATTAAAAGTAAATAAGACAAAGAATATGTATCTTGGCTATGGACACACCAACAAGCCAGCCGTCACGCGCAGCGCCTGCCTCCAGTCTAGCCCCTACCCTGCTGTGCGCCAGGGTGAATGAGTCATGCGTGGAGCCAGGCCACCGTGCCACTACACTTGTGATGAGCATGTCGGCGTCACATATGATTTGGGTATTTCTAGTGTGCACATTTTAGCGATTCACATAGACGTATTCATTCACTGATGGTGCCCTTATGTGGGTGCAGTCGCCATCGCCGTCACCTCTTTGGAGTTCTATCTCGGCCAGTAGCCTAGGCCGAGTAGCGCCGGTTTCATTTAGGCTCGCATTACGCACAGGAGGACTGTCATTTATATGCTTACCAAACAGCAAACAGGTCCACATGATCACATATTAATGACAATCTAATTTGTCAATGATTTGCGTTTGATGGAGTGCCTGCATTAAGTGTGTGACATATAGCGCGGAAGGGTTTGGGACAGCGCATAGGTACAGTTTGGGTAACAAATCCATATCGAACCATGAATGAGCCGGTTAGAGGACACGTCTAATCTTGCATTGCGATATATGTTTGTGCTGAATTGGCCTAGTAGCCTACATGATTGTGCGTTCATGAACTGTCGCTCTTATTCTCTCCGTCAAACATAGTAATTCACCGACGCACCACCTGCGTCGCCAGTTCCCCCTGTGTTCAAGAAGGGCGTAGAACACCGTGTAAATCGGTACGCCAACTGGAGAGGTGTCCTACAAAAGCGCGGAGAAAGGCGACTAAATTTTCGCCCTTACGGCTTGATAAATCGCAATGTGGGGGGGGCAAATGGCGTACGCCTGAACTCGCGGAAAAGACCGTGTAAAAGAAGGCGTACCTCAATGATAAATGAGGCCCCAGGACTAACTCTTCATGTTCATGGCTACATAGGAACCACCTGTTGTTGTCATGATCCCACCTCCCTCAGTGTGTGACTGTCTGGTTGTGTGTTGTTGTTTAACCCTGTAGGTACTGGTACCTCCCTCAGTGTGTGACTGTCTGGTTGTGTGTTGTTGTTTAACCCTGTAGGTACTGGTACCTCCCTCAGTGTGTGACTGTCTGGTTGTGTGTTGTTGTTTAACCCTGTAGGTACTGGTACCTCCCTCAGTGTGTGACTGTCTGGTTGTGTGTTGTTGTTTAACCCTGTAGGTACTGGTACCTCCCTCAGTGTGTGACTGTCTGGTTGTGTGTTGTTGTTTAACCCTGTAGGTACTGGTACCTCCCTCAGTGTGTGACTGTCTGGTTGTGTGTTGTTGTTTAACCCTGTAGGTACTGGTACCTCCCTCAGTGTGTGACTGTCTGGTTGTGTGTTGTTGTTTAACCCTGTAGGTACTGGTACCTCCATCAGTGTGTGACTGTCTGGTTGTGTGTTGTTGTTTAACCCTGTAGGTACTGGTACCTCCCTCAGTGTGTGACTGTCTGGTTGTGTGTTGTTGTTTAACCCTGTAGGTACTGGTACCTCCCTCAGTGTGTGACTGTCTGGTTGTGTGTTGTTGTTTAACCCTGTAGGTACTGGTACCTCCCTCAGTGTGTGACTGTCTGGTTGTGTGTTGTTGTTTAACCCTGTAGGTACTGGTACCTCCCTCAGTGTGTGACTGTCTGGTTGTGTGTTGTTGTTTAACCCTGTAGGTACTGGTACCTCCCTCAGTGTGTGACTGTCTGGTTGTGTGTTGTTGTTTAACCCTGTAGGTACTGGGAAATACCTGAGCCTAATGGTGGAACATCAGAGAACTGTGCTGAGATCTACTATACAAATCGTGTTCGTAGTTGGATAGACAGGAGTTGTGACACTTCTCTCTACTGGATCTGTGAGAGAGGGATCTGATGTTAATGGAGGCAGATGATACAGTTCTGTGATCTTTGTTTTAAGTACAGCTCTCTCTCTCTCTCTCTCTCTCTCTCTCTCAGGCAGTAGATGTATTGGTGTGACTTGCTGGGTGTGATGGGGTTGATTTCCATGTCTCTGCTTTTGATATCTCACCCCCTGATCATTATTATTATCACCAGGGTTAATGGTACTGAGAACTGTATATGCACAGCCTGCACATGATTTAATTAAATATCTGTGTTTTATATACATTAAGTCTGTATCATTTTTATGTTCCACTGTTTTTTTTTTACAAATGACACCCTGGATGTGATGATGATGAAGACTTAATTAACAATGTTTGTTATGAAGATATATGATGAAGACTTTTCTGGTATGTTTGTAAATGGCCTGTAGATGTTTTTTATATTTTTCTGTTGCTTTGTGTGAACTGTATTAACATATTTCAATAACATATCAAGTTACAGTACCATAGATTCATATAAAATATGTGAAATATAAGCTTAGTGGTGCATCTCTGTCCTTCCATTCAAAGACACTTTTTGGGGGTGATTTAGGAGACCTGTTTTGACTGGAGAGCTTCCCCAGAGGCAAACTCTTCCACAGAGCATCTTTGATCTTTATTAGACCGGTTCTGTTCCCAGCTGAGCAGGAGGAAGGCCGCCACACAGTGGGGTTAAACACGTGAGCGAGCACAGAGACACAACATGCATTCATGGGTGGAGGCCTGTGCTCTGCCAGCTCCATTTATAGTTAATTATAGCAATTTTCTGTTTAATTAAAAACACACACTTTATATATTTTTTATAAATGCAGACATTCAAATAGAGAAACAGGTGTTTTATGTTAGACGGGGTTCTGCTATGTGAACAACAGCCTGTCTCTGTCCTGAGGAGACCTCAGCCTGTCTCTGTCCTGAGGAGACCTCAGCCTGTCTCTGTCCTGAGGAGACCTCAGCCTGTCTCTGTCCTGAGGACACCTCAGCCTGTCTCTGTCCTGAGGAGACCTCAGCCTGTCTCTGTCCTGAGGAGACCTCAGCCTGTCTCTGTCCTGAGGAGACCTCAGCCTGTCTCTGTCCTGAGGAGACCTCAGCCTGTCTCTGTCCTGAGGAGACCTCAGCCTGTCTCTGTCCTGAGGAGACCTCAGCCTGTCTCTGTCCTGAGGAGACCTCAGCCTGTCTCTGTCCTGAGGAGACCTCTGTAGTGAAAAAGGAGGTTTGGATTCACTTCCCGTGCTTGAGTCCGACTTGCAAATTGTTACATAGAATAAACTTATTGTCTTTGTTTGAAACCAGCTTGACCGACCACTCAGCGTGTTCTTTGAAATCTAAACTAAACCAAGTAAGATTTTTAATTCACAATGTGTGTGTCTGTGTGTGTATATATATATCTGTGTGTGTGTGCGTGCACTTTTTTTTTTTATTTTTTTTTTTCTACGAGTGGTCGGCCGCTCTCCTCGTTTGACCCTGATCAGTCAGGACATCTACCTGAACAATTTGGTTTTATCTGACCTCAGTATAATTAGTTTGAGTCAGTTCTGCACAAATACATCAAAAATGTTTAATAATTGTGCCCCCTCATGCAGTTCATATGCCCCCCTTAAGGCCCTGGTGACAGGTCTGGTCCTGTTATTGGGTTGAACACTGAGTCCAGGCCTCCTGGGTCCCTGTCACACACACACACACACACACACACACCCACACACACACACACACACACACACACACACACACACACACACACCCACACACACAAACACATACACACCCACACACATACACACACACACACACACACCTCTTACCTGCACAGTTATGTAGAGCTTTACATTATACTCACGCATAATCATACGAAAACAAGAGTGCTCACACAGCTCTAGCTACTGCAGCTACCGTGTTTAACTTGTATTATTATCACCACATGGTGAGAAATGACTAACTATGCTGAGAAAGAAAAAGACGTTCAGCTCAACCCCAAACTCTACCACAGTGTTCTCAACCTCCCTGTGGTTAAGAGCCTTAGAGATCACTGAGACATGACAGGAAACAACACCAACTACCTGTCAGCTCTACTGTACCTTCAAGTCATTGGAGGTGGCGCCATCTGGTGTTCCGAACGTCGCCCTGTTGGCCCAGGTTCTGTCTCCGTCTGGCCGGATGGGGTTGCTTCCCTGCACGCCATGCGCTTATCGTACACGTTGTTCTCATGCACGCTCGTCACCAGCGTCCAGCCTCCGCCCGCAGTCGTCATGTCACAGATGGTCTGGTACACCCGCCCCGCTCGCCGTAGTCAAATAGTACAGGCCGTCTGCCAGACATGAGACAGAGTAACATGAACGTATGTGTGTATATTGTTTTCTGTTTATAATGTAGGCCTATAGTCACATAGGTCAATCTCACAAACTGTTTAGTGCACACTTGTTCACCTCAGTGGTAACAACTGAAGGTTACTGAAGCTGAAGGTTACTGACAATACACCCTCATCTTGGGGCAGCTGTAGCTCAGGAGGTAGACCGGGTCGTCCAATGATCGTAGGGTCGGCGGTTCGAATCCCGCCTCCTCCTGTCCACATGTCGAAGTGTCCTTGGGCAAGACACTGAACCCCAAATTGCTCCAAATGAGCATGCTAGTGCCTTGTGTGAATTGTGTGAATGGCTGAATGAGAGGCCTTCATTGTAAAGCGCTTTGGATAAAAGCGCTGTATAAGTGCAGTCCATTTACCATCTTGGGCATATCTCTCCATGATTTCCTTGCAGCTTCTGGCGATGAATCAAGTCCCTAACCCTCAAATGGAATCATCACTAAAGGCATGAGCAGGTGGAGGAGAACACGATCCATCGTTCCTGTAAGAACCACAACAACACAAGAACCACAAGAACAACAACCACTTGAACAGAATATCCAACTGTGTAATGACCGTATACATTAACGATTTGTATGTCTCCAGCACTGCGTCATTTACTGATACGATTCTTAAGTAACAATTGCAATTATTTGTAATCAGCAATAATGACTATTACAGTACCTGTTTTTTTAGGTGGTCTCGATGAGGTGCCCTTTGAGTAATTGTGCATGTGGGTGTTCAGGATTAATAACAAAACGTGAGGCTCCATTTATACCTTCTGCAGTGAACCACCATCAGCAAATTCTTATCTGTTATGCATAAAGTTAAAGCCATAAGGAAATTAACAATGGAAGCATGTGGCACAACAAAAAATAACGTGAAATCATGTGAGGCAAATATTTTGGTATAGCTTTGTCACCAACACCTATTTAATTATACCACTCCAGTGAGCTCAGAGTTTACCTGCAGCAAAATGTAGCTAGCTCAATACTGACACGATCAGGGAAATAATAGTCTCTACGTGTCAGATTACATTACACAATTACATTACATTACAGTGTCAGATTACATTGCATTACACTTTTATCCAAAGCAATTTACAATAATGGCATTTAACATAGGAAAAGCCAATGTACTACTACTTGCCAGAATTCAGATTCATGTAGAGCCTGAAAATAGGCCCTAAAGTTCAGAATAGTGACCTTGTCCTTTAATGTCGGTCTGCACCCCTACCTCCTCTCTCAAAAAGAGTGAAGAGGAGAGGTTTTGGGGAGAGGCCACATCTCCATCACTCTTCCTCCTCGCACAACCTCTCCCTCCACCCCCCTCTCCGGGCAGAGGGAGGACAGTCTTTTGTGGTCAGTGGCTGAGGTAAGTCTGTCTGGCAGTCTGCTCATGTATTATGTAGAGTCTATGTGTGTTAAAAGACCAGAACCTGGATTGTCTTACAGCTCACACAGGTGTGCAAGCACACTCCACATGAACTATTCAACAGGAGTTATTTCTTCAAAAACGACAGCCTAGGAAAGCAACCCTGAGCTTTGAACTATAGCCTTTATCTGATCCCTGATGTGTGTAGCTGGGTGTGTGTGTGTAGGTGTGTGTGTCAGTGCATGGTCATGTTACAGAATTCACACAGGGTGTGGTCTCAATGAGGTGAACACACCTGTCTGGCTGACAGACTGATCGTTTGTGTGTTTGTGTGTGTGTGCGTGTGTGTGTGTGTGTGTGCACGCGCGGCGGGCGCGTATGCTCAAGTAAAACGATATCTGTATGTTTTCGTGTGTGTGTGTCGATGACCTTGTGCTGTTTTATGAAAGAGACTGATAGTGCAGAGTAAGCTGGACATTCCATGCACACCCACAACCACACACTTAAGTTAAGAACCCTAAGTATTAATGACAGACAGTCACGGTACATAAAGCTACTCTAGCCTGTATTAGTTATACATCATTGGTTGATACAGTACAGTGCATTATAAAGGCACATCTCATGCTCGGGGTCACATGACACCACAAAACTCCATAGCTGCAGGTACATTATTTGGAGAGTATTTTGCTCACTGTTTGACTGTTCTCATATAATTTTGCCCCACTATCAAACCCTTTGGCTACACAGACACACACACACACACACACACGCACACACACACAGACACACACACACACACACACACACACACACAGACACACACACACACACACACCACTGCCATCTTATTTTCTATAATGGAAACACTGTTATCTCAATTGGTTAAAGTGGAAACCTGTGTGACATTCACAAAAAATACATAGGTATAGTACAGAATACTCCCTTTCTTCTCTATCTCTCTCTCTCTCTCCCTCTCTTCTATTCCTCCCTCTCTTTTCTCCGAAGTCCCCGTCCCGAGAGGTCAGGTTGCCTTGCCGATGATGAGGATGCTCATGAGGAAGACCATGATGAAGAAGATCCACATGAAGAAGCGGTCCATCACCTTGGCAACTTTCTTCCACTCCGCCCCCTTGGCGCAGGTCGCCCGTTGCTCCCGGAAACAGTTGGTGATGTACTGGATGTTCCCGACCACCTGAAAGAGAGCGAGGGAGGGAGAGAGAGAGAGAGGGGAAGGAGAGAGAGAGAGAGAGGGAGAGAGAGAGATTCATGCATGATATCAACCGTATAGACTACAGTATGTACCATACATGACCTAAACCACACAGAGGTAATTGAGCTGCTTGCTCACTTGTTGGTGGTGGGGGCAGGGGCAGTTGCAGGGGCAGGCCGGGCCGAGGTGCTTCTCCGGTGGGTAGAGCAGCTGCTCCTTCAGCCCCCCGTTCAGGTGCTGTTGGAGGTTCTCCGGAGGGGGGGCCTGGTAGTCTAGCTCCTCGTGTCCGATGTGATGGTACCGTCTGGGGGGCTCCCTCCTCAGCTCACCCCCCTCTCCCCTGGATGTCTGGTTGGGGTTGGGGTGGTTGGGCAGGTGCCCGTTGGCCTGGCGACCACTGCCGTAGGGACGCCCGTTGCACTCGTGGTGGTGATTTTGGTGACCGTTTCCGTACTTATAGCAGTCGTTACAAATGCTGTCACGGAAGAAGTCATTGTCGTCGTGGCAATGGTAACTGTCCATTCCCATTGGCTCCTGCTCGTAGAGGTTCGTCCTCTCGCTCTCTGGCGTGGTGCAGTTCTCGCCCACCTCGTAGACGAAGAAGATCTTGGACATGTAGTCGATGATGAGCACCTTGGCCCAGCGGGGCACGGGTTGGGCCTCGGCACCACAGAAGTGGATGTTCATAATGAAGATGGTGAGAGACGTTGAGGCTGTGATCATCGTCATGGTGGCGATGTAATACTTCCCTAGATGGTGGGTCACACAGATTGTACAAACGGTATCACACGCTTTCTCTCTCCTGCACAAACAACACACTCTCTCCCTCCTCCCTCACCTATGAGAGGCACGTTCTCTGAGGGCGGCATGCTCTCGGCCACCATCATCTGGAAGACGGTGAGGGCCAGCAGCACGGTCACCCCCAGGGACACCTTCTCTCCGGAGTCCGCAGGCAGGTAGAACCCTGTGGGGAGGAGACACACACAGGACAGGGAACGCCTCCGCAGTCAAAAACAATGTCATATAGCCTAGGCTATTCAATGAAGTCAGCATGTGAATGGTCAATGGCTACTAGACAAGTGGGTTCAAATTTCAAACACTTGTGGCATTTCTGTGAATTTATTTTCCTACACTCTAAGAAAAAAGGGGTTCTTGGGGGTGCAACATGGAACCAGCTTTTTAACTCATGGAAATCGACCCATATTGGATAGTGTCAGCTGGAGACTTTGCCTAAGGATCTGGATGGTGCCAACGGCCCATTTTGCTAGCTATTCTTACGGCGCGCCCCTAGCCTAGGCTACATTGAATCAGGGCAATTTGAATTCCAACGGACTTTCATTCCACTGATAGATGTTGATGAAGTGAACCCGCAAACAACTTGTCTTCTCATCTGTCCTGTACAGGTTAGCAGTGTACACAAATGTCCCCAAACACCGCCATAATGTGGCTATTCAACGTTGTCTTAATTTTAAAGAAGCCTAGTTGATAGTGGTTTTCTGTTTTCTGAATAAGGTAGATATCCTATCGTTAGTGCTAGCTACCAAGCCTGATGGTGCGCGCTGAAAATGTTGTGGATAAAACCGTAGTTTAAAGCTCCCATAGGTATTATTTTCTAAATGAAGGCTCATTTCATGACATGGTACATTTGAATCCATGTCATTTAATGTTTTGGTAATTCTTTTTTTTTTCGTGTGACTTTACATTTGGCTGCCCTTAGCTAGCCAGCTACTTTTGGTAGAGTGATGTTTAGGTTATCCAGTAAGTTGTGGAAGTAACTGAAGCTTTTGCATTAAAGCAATACAGCCCGGTTTTCTCGGAACTGCGCCCCCACAGGCTCTACGAGTAAGTGCACTGTCGTACTGTCTAAAGTTATCAGATTGTCTTTTTCTTTTTATGGCTTCCTCCGTGATGTTTCGCTTCGGTTTTCTCACCTCCGCCATGATATCATTGAGCTAAAAAAAAAAACGCATGATATCCATAGACGCCGGAATAGTTAACTACTACTGTGTTGTTTAAGCACAACGTTGCGCATGCGCACTTCGACTGAATGCTGCCCGGGGGGCGAGTTTTAATAGGTAATAAATGTCAATGTATTATCTTTCTGAGTAGACTGGACGATTCAGCTTACTTTTACTAAATCTAATTGGAGAATTAGCACCAGACATGTTTGTAAATGTCCAAATATCGCGATGTATTGCTTTAAAGTCTAAGTTACGGGTTTGACTGCCATTCCAGTGCATTTTCACGTGTAGAAGGTCGGAAAAATACGAGTTACGGGTTACCTGGAACGCGCCATAAGTGTAGGCTGCAGGTAAATGGTGAATGTGCTTACTACAAACTGTCACAGGAGATTAATGTAATTTAAGATGGGTGTATCAAATGTGAATTGTGCTGTATGTATTCCTGCTGACATTTTGATTAGAATGTAATTAATTCTACTGAGAAGCGTTGAAAACCACTGAACCATGATGTACCTAGTGGGGCCAGGAAGGAGATGAGGAAGCAGGGGAGGAGCAGGTTGAAGATGTAGAAGGAGGAGCGGCGTTTGAGGTGGAGCGTGTAGGTGATGTCGGGGTAAGGGTCCGAGCAGCAGCCATACATGATGACATTCTTGACGGCGGGCATCCCGTGACACTCCCACTCCACGTTCTCCACGAAGTCCGACAGGTCGCCGCTGTCCATGCCCATAGCGATGTCCACCTAGATACGGGGAAATCACACACACACACACACACACAGGCATGAGTGTTTATGACTGTTTGTTTATGTAGATACGGGGAGGTCACACACTAGTGTGTTGTGCCCGACGTTGGCGCAATGCTGGCACGACGCTGGCCCGACGCTGGCCCGACGCTGGCGCGATTCTGGCCCGACGTTGGCACGACGCTGGCCCGACGTTGGCGCAATGCTGGCACGACGCTGGCCCGACGTTGGCCCGACGCTGGCACGGCGCTGGTGCAATGCTGGCACAACGCTGGCACGACGCTGGCCCGACGTTGGCGCAATGCTGGCACGATGCTGGCCTGAGGCTGGCCTGACGTTGGCGCAATGCTGGCCCGACGTTGGCCCGACGCTGGCGCGATTCTGGCACGACGCTGGCCCGACGTTGGCGCAATCTGGCACAATGATGGCCCGACGCTGGCGCGACGCTGACACGGCGCTGGCGCAAAGCTGGCACGACGCTGGCCCGACGCTGGCACGACGTTGGCACGACGCTGGCCCGACGTTGGCGCAATGCTGGCACGACGCTGGCCCGACGCTGGCCCGACGTTGGCGCGACGCTGGCCCGACGTTGGCCCCGACGCTGGCCCGACGTTGGCGCGATTCTGGCACGACGCTGGCCCGACGTTGGCGCAATGCTGGCACGATGCTGGCCTGAGGCTGGCCCGACGTTGGCGCAATGCTGGCCCGACGTTGGCCCGACGTTGGCGTGATTCTGGCACGAGGTTGGCACGACGCTGGCCCGACGTTGGCGCAATCTGGCACAATGATGGCCCGACGCTGGCCCGACGCTGGCGCGACGCTGGCACGGCGCTGGCGCAAAGCTGGCACGACGCTGGCCCGACGCTGGCACGACGTTGGCACGACGCTGGCCCGACGTTGGCGCAATGCTGGCACGACGCTGGCCCGACGTTGGCCCGACGCTGGCCCGACGTTGGCACGACGCTGGCCCGACGCTGGCCCGACATTGGCGCGACGCTGGCCCGACGCTGGCCCGACGTTGGCGCGATTCTGGCACGACTTTTGCATGACGCTGGCCCGACGTTGGCGCAATGCTGGCACGACGCTGGCCCGACGTTGGCGCAATGTTGGCCCGACGTTGCCGCGATTCTGGCACGACGTTGGCCCGACGCTGGCGCGGGCGCTGGCGCAATGCTGGCACGACGCTGGCCCGACGTTGGCGCAATGCTGGCACGATGCTGGCCCGACGCTGGCCCGACGTTGGCCCGATGCTGGCCCGACGCTGGCCTGACGCTGGCCCGACGACGTTGGCACGACGCTGGCCCAACGACGTTGGCACGACGCTGGCCCGACGACGTTGGCGCAATGCTGGCACGACGCTGGCCCGACGTTGGCCCGACGCTGGCGCAATGCTGGCACGACGCTGGCCCGACGCTGGCACGATTCTGGCACGACGTTGGCACGACGCTGGCGACGGCCGACGATCTACATACAGGCATGTGTGTTTATAACTGTGTGTGTATACCTGATTGCCGTTGTATGTCCAGGATCCAAAGGTGAGGTTGCACTGCTGCCAGTCAAAGGGGAAGAAGGAGACGTCCACCACACAGGAGCTCTTGGTGATGGCGGGAGAGTCCCAGGTGATCTCGCCGTTGTACCTCAGCACCACGTTAGTGTTTGCAGGCCCAGAGGACTCACCGTCAGCCCTGTATACACACACACATGGATACATAAACACATATATCCGTATAGGTATGCACATAGTCACATACATATGTAACAAGGAGGCTAAAGTATAGTAGTCGTCGAGTAGTGAAACTCACTCCCCTAGTATAAAGGATGTGCTAATGACCCTGCCGAGCATGTCTCTCTTGGCATAGTTGTTAGCACAGCCAACTTGCGGGTGCAAGGTTGTAGGTTCGAGTTCTGCCCTGGACAATTCCTTTTTTTTTCCCTCTAATGGTCAATCTCTCTTTTTCTCTCACTGAAACACACAGACAGACTGACTGACTTGTTGTAGAGGACGATGTCTGGCCTCCAGACCAGGTCGCTGGGAATGCGGATGACCTCCAGACCGTCGTAGTCCTCTTTGTCCCAACTCAAGTAGGCGTCGTGCCAAGTCTGCCGAATCCACAGGTAGGTGGTCAGCACCTGGTTCCTCTCGTCCTACACACGCACACACATTGGTATGCACAAATGCATGCAGATACACACACACATACACACACAGGTATGTGCACACAAATAGAGGGAGGATGGAGAAATGGTTAGGGTTAGACACGCTCATATAGGAAATGTTAGACACACAGGCATCGACACAGCAAAGATACAACATACACTGACGGGGGAAAGGTCAGACACGGTCAAGTAAGGGAAGAGGTCACCAGGAGCTGAAACAGACACTGTTTAAAGATAAACATCTCAGGTGCTGTGTGTGTTGTGTGGGTGTGTGGCGTGTGTGTGTGATTGGTGTGCGTGTGTGTGCAGCAGGGCATGCCAGTGTGTGTTTGTGCATCCTATTACTCTCATGCTCTACTCTCCCCTTTGTTGGTCATGACAGGAATAGCACATCCCTGCCAGATGGTTCACAGAGGGTGTAGCCTGCCTAAACAACCACTGCTTTCATGCCAGTCACTAAAAAGACCAGAGGCCCACATCTTGTACCATTTTATGCTTAAGCTTAAAACTAGAAAAGTAGTTAAAATCTCAATGAGGATATACCTGTAGAGCCACACTGTACAGCCAGACAAGAGATGCAAGAGATGTTCTAACGCTAGGTCTGTTCACTCGGCAAAACAAAAACATGAAATGAGTGGTCTGTCTGTTCCTCTCCCTTTTCATTAGGTTTAAGTACCTATGGTGACCTTGGTCACAACGAAGGACCGACAGATGCCAAACGTGCAGTTACATATCTGGGCAGTTAGACATCAATTTTCACGCTCTATGATCTTTGAGAGTGTGACAATACAGAACATGGCACCTCCTTGCAGTGACAGCTGTGTATTTTATAATCTCGCCATATCTTTTATCTGTGAATGTAATATACAGTTGTACATTTCCTATCGGACACCTTTGAACTGTGACAGTTGGATAAAGGCGTTAAATGACTCAAATAATGATCTTATATTATAAATTACATACATAGAGAAGAAAATATAAATGTAAACATCTACATCAAATCAATCAAAGACAGGGTGAGTCGATAGAAGATGCATAACTTTCACAAAGCAAAGATGTGGTGAGTAGAACAACAACCGCATATTAAAGTCACAGATCAAAGATATGGTGAGAACACAAGATATGCAACTGTGCTCAACCGTGATGTGACAGTTGTGCGTGTTGTATTCTCACCATATCTTTGATCTGGGACAGGGTGATCTGCAGGGTGACGTTGAGGGTCTTGTCTGTGTCCTCTACTGGCCGCAGGGCGTTGGAGTAGTTCTCCATCAGGTCGGTCAACAGCTTCTGGGCATAACGGCCCTGAGCACCATGGGAAACTATGGAGAGAGACGGAGATGAGGTGAGTGTGAGAGAGAGAGAGAGAGAGAGAGAGAGAGAGATGTGCTAGATGATTGGAGAGCAAATACTGTATGAAAACAAACATGAGGGAGACAAAGAAACTGAAAAAAAAGTAGAATCAAATTACAAACAAATTGGAATCAAATTCTTGATCTGTATCAGTAACATGAAGGGCTTACCGTGAAGCAACAAGCTAATCCACACCATGAAAACCACGGACTTCATCTTCACAAAGCCACAAGCTCACAGTTAAATCATTTAATAAACCGTCTGAAGAAACAAACCCGGTGCCTTGATGTCACTTTCTGCTCAGCTCCATTCTGCTCCCAGACCGACCCTCTTGTCACAAAAAAAATCTAGAGAATCAAACTCATCTTCCTCTCCGACGGTTTGGTTGTTCGCTGGTCGTTAATCGTTGCACCTCTGCGTTGCCGTCTCTGTGCATTGGGGGTGTGTGTGTGCGCGTCTGCCACCTTGTGTGTGCACGTCTGCCACCTTGGAAAAGGACCCAGGATTGTCTCACACACACACAGGTACACACAGTATCACATGGCGCAGGGGGACTGGGAGAAATTGGATGCTAGTGCAGCGCTATCTGTCTCAGTAGAGGGCCTGCATAATACACACGCACACACACAGCACCTTACTGCGTTACACATAACGACATACAGTCAATCACTAAGCGACAGGTTTTGAACAATGGGTTTCTCACAACAGACAACATGTGTGCAGAACACACGTCGAGGGCTGGGTTAAAAAAAATCGATGAATCGATTCTGAATCAAATGATGGGACATCAAAAGGGCAGTTAAAACGTTGCGCTGCGTCGCTCGCGTCCAGTTAGGACATAACAATAGAAAACAAAACAATGGAACGCATTTTGTCGCTGACGCTCGCTCGCGTCGCGTGTAGTTAGGACACGGTGTTACACTGGCTACCCATCAAATTTAGGATTCAGTTGAAATACTTGTCATCACTTTTACTCTGCATTGTCAGGCACCTGCATCCATCTGTGACCTACTTCATCCCTACATCACAAGTAGGTCACTCAGGTCCTCCGACCAGGGCTGTTATCCCCCGCTCAAAACGAAAGGTTTTGACATTGTGGCTCCTAAGCTGTGGAAGGCCCTTCCACTGGTCCTAAGATCTGTGGTCTCTGTTGACACTTTTAAAACTGAACAGCTGAAGACTTATCTGTTCAGGCAGGCCGGCATGTGAAGCACTTTGTGACCCTGTTCTGTGAAAGGTGCTATATAAATAAAGTGTACTTACGAACACATACCTTCACATGTTGCTTATGGTAGTCCATCGTGACCGATGATGACTTCTGCTACTGGTTTGTGGGTTCTTTGGTGACTGTACAGTCCAATGCGTGATGCACACTGTCTGCCACAGACAGGGAAAGTTAAGGCCTGACCCGATGGGGCAGGTATAGACATGGCCGCCTTTCTCCTCTCTCTTTTTGCCAGATGGTGTTTTCTTCTGTTCTCCTCTGCCAGCTCTGCTCCTTTGTGACAGAGTCCACGCCAGGAGGAACGATCTGCGGCAGCAGCTTCCATGGCAGCAGGCTGTATCTCACACTGCACACAGTGTAGCCTTTTCTTGATGGACTTTCTGAGGCGTACTGCTGGTCGGATCCTCATTTTAAGCATGCTCATGATCAAACGATGGTCCGTCCAGCATCTCATAGAAGCTTTTACGTCCTCCTCTGATGGAAGGGTGGGTGCATAATCACTGAAGAGGGTGGCGTATTGCTTTCCTGCGAGGGGGATGCGGATTGACATGAGCCTTTCACTAATACCAGTTGGTGTTTCAGTGAGATTTGAGAGGAGATGGTTCTTGATGGCTAGACCCACACCATGCAGGTGTTGTCCTCCAATGGGATAGCCCTTCCAAAAGAAGGTGTAGCCCTCCCTCTTCCTTGAAGGATCCTTCATCCAGGAATCTGGTCTCGCTTAGAGCTGCGATCTCGATGTTGTAGCGCTTAAGCTCTGCTGCGATCAGTACTGTTCTTTGACCAGGCCTGTTGGTGCTATGGCTGGAGTCCAAGAGGGTTCTGACATTCCATGTCGCAAGCCGTAGGGTTCTGTTTTGTATTGCTTGTTTTTGTTTTCAGCCGCAGAATGGTATATCCCGATAGGTGCGGCAACTTATCCAGGAGACTCTGTGGGCAATGTTTAGGTCACCTTTTCTAGACCCTTCCCCAGCTGGGATGAACAGTGCGGTCCTGAATAGGGCTGCTCAGACACACAGAGGTCTGCCGGGAGCAGCTGCCAGTCAGAGATCCCAGCTGCTGACGACCATAATAGCCCTGTGCCGCTACTGTGCAGGGACCCAGCTAGGAGCTTCCAGATTATTCAGTCTTGCCCCCGTCACCGGGCTACCCCGTCGCCAGTAGACTTAAATGATGGCAGATAGCCAGTAGCAGGTACCTGCGCGCTGAAGTTATTTAGAGTGACGGGGGGGATGCGTATGCTCCAACATCACTGCTTCGCTCTGAAGAGCTGTGCTCCGATGGCAAGGAAAAAATCCAAGACGACCGGCATCTTCTCACAGCTGCAGGAGGCTGCCGGAGCTCCAGTCTGTCGGAGGACCACCTAAGGTGCGCCTGCCAGCACCTGCTCTTCTCTCAGGGTATGCTCCCCTAGCCTTTGCCTTCCTAGACTTACCCACAAGGCAGCGGGGCAGTGGTTGGTCACTGCCAGGGCGTGTCCACTTAACGTGGGCCTGCACAGTGAACCTCTGGGGACCACTGCTGCTCCGAGATCCCCTGCAGTTTAGCCTGGGACCGCGAGGTACCCAGTTACCGTGTGTGGCCACGAGGAGGCGCTGCAGGGGTCTTGGCGGTGGAGAGGCTATATGCCGGCAGGGGGAGGCTTACGCGCTCTGCTCCTCTTTTCACCCTCTCAAAGAAGGCTAGCTGGCCTCAGTAGCTGAAAGCAGAAAGTAGCAAGCAGAAGCAGCATGCAGCATGCTCCAACTTCAACTACAACTACAGGCACCACTACTCCAATACTACTGCACTGGCGCATCACATCTCCCTGTGCATACATACACACACCTTCACACATCACATGTTACACCCACACACACACACACACACACTTATGTTGATATACAGAGGGAATCCAAAAGCATAACACAGACATGGGAGACAGGATGAGGTTCCAAAGGTTTATTGTATGGAAGGCAGGGAGTTGAGGAGCAATGATGAACACACATACACACGCACACACGCACGCACACACTGTGAGCCAGGCTATGCCAAATGTCGAAGGATTAGAGACAGATTCAGGATCAGTGGTAAGTATACTCTCTCATTCCTAACCAGCTACCAATGGAGAGGCTAGGAAACAGAGCTGTCCTGAGATCAGAGACCAGAACCTGGATTGTCTTACAGCTCTCACATTAACTATTCAACATGAGTTATTTCATATGTAAAATGACAGACCTGGAAAATAACCCTGAGTACACAGGTATTCTCCCTTCCTTTTTCTTGCCCTCTCTTCTCTTCCTCCCTCTTTTCTCCCCAAAGTCCCCATCCCGAGAGGTCAGGTTGCCTTTCCGATGATGAGGATGCTCATAAGGAAGACCATGATGAAGAAGATCCACATGAAGAAGCGGTCCATCACCTTGGCAACCTTCTTCCACTCCGCCCCCTTGGCGCAGGTCGCCCGTTGCTCCCGGAAACAGTTGGCGATGTACTGGATGTTCTTGACCACCTGAAAGAGAGCGAGGGAGGGAGAGAGAGAGAGAGGGGAAGGAGAGAGAGAGAGAGATACATGCAGGATATCTACTGTGTATGTACCTTACATGAATACCATATCACATGATCTCTAAACCACACAGAGGTAATTGAGCTGCTTGCTCACTTGTTGGTGGTGGGGGCAGGGGCAGTTGCAGGGGCAGGCCGGGCCGAGGTGCTTCTCCGGTGGGTAGAGCAGCTGCTCCTTGAGCCCCCCGTTCAGGTGCTGTTGGAGGTTCTCTGGAGGGGGGGCCTGGTAGTCTAGCTCCTCGCGTCCGATGTGATGGTACCGTCTGGGGGGCTCCCTCCTCAGCTCACCCCCCTCTCCCCTGGAGGTCTGGTTGGGGTTGTGGTTAATATAGGGGTGGTTGGGCGGGTGTCCGTTGGCCTGGCGACCACTGCCGTAGGGTCGCCCGTTGCACTCGTGGTGGCGGTGATTTTGGTGACCGTTTCCGTACTTATAGCGGTCGTTACCGACGCCATTGCGGTAGAGGTTGTCGTCGTGGCGGTGGTAACTGTCCATTCCCATTGGCTCCTGCTCGTAGAGGTTCGTCCTCTCGCTCTCTGGCGTGGTGCAGTTCTCGCCCACCTCGTAGACGAAGAAGATCTTGGACATGTAGTCGATGATGAGCACCTTGGCCCAGCGGGGCACGGGTTGGGCCTCGGCGCCACAGAAGTGGATGTTCATAATGAAGATGGTGAGAGACGTTGAGGCTGTGATCATCGTCATGGTGGCGATGTAATACTTCCCTATATGAGAGGAGGGGGGGTCACACAGATTGTACAAACGGTATCACACGCTTTCTCTCTCCTGCACAAACAACACACTCTCTCCCTCCCTCACCTATGAGGGGCACGTTCTCTGAGGGCGGCATGCTCTCGGCCACCATTAACTGGAAGACGGTGAGGGCCAGCAGCACGGTCACCCCCAACTGCACCTTCTCTCCGGAGTCTGCAGGCAGGTAGAACCCTGTGGGGAGGAGATACACACTGGTCTCCTAACATCTTCATTGAAAATCTTCGCTAGAAGAGTGCCGAAAACTAACACTACCAATCAGAACCACTCCCTACATCTCCAATAGGGTGAAAGACCCGCCTTACCGGAAATGATGTCCTCCAAACAAACAAACTAGAGTGGAGAATCAAAACAATACACTCACCGCTCCATTAGGAAGGACTGCGCTAAAGACTTTGAATTGGATCTGTTTCCACCAACATTTAGCGAAGAAATCTGAGCGCAGCGTTTAGAGACTGACTCGTGAGTCTAGACACGCAGGACAGGGAACACCTCCGCATTCAAAATAATAATAATAATATAATAATAATCTTTATTTATAGCGCACATTTCAGACACAACGTGCCTCTCAATGTGCTTTACACAACATAATAAATACAAAATGCAATACAATAGACAACAGAAAAAACAAACGTAAAATTCAGACATGAGAAAACAATGTAAAATAGGAATGACATTATGCTAACAAAATTAAAAACCTACTTTGTTATTATCCAATGGGAAATGCCCTTTTGAACAGGTAGGTCTTCAGATTTTTTTTTTATGTATCCACGGTGCCAGAGTTTTGTAAGTCTAGTGGAAGCTCGTTCCATAATCTGGGGGCACATGAGGAGAAGGCAGCTTCACCATATGTTTTAGTTCTGGTGCGAGGAATGGTCAGTTGCAGTGAATCTGAGGACCTAAGGGCTCGGGCAGGAACATAACATACTAAAATATCACTGATGTAAGCAGGAGCGAGACCATGTAAAGCTTTAAAAAACCAATGATATATATTATACTTCGTTCCATGTACCTAGTGGGGCCAGGAAGGAGATGAGGAAGCAGGGGAGGAGCAGGTTGAAGATGTAGAAGGAGGAGCGGCGTTTGAGGTGGAGCGTGTAGGTGATGTCGGGGTAAGGGTCCGAGCAGCAGCCGTACATGATGACATTCTTGACGGCGGGCATCCCGTGACACTCCCACTCCACGTTCTCCACGAAGTCCGACAGGTCGCCGCTGTCCATGCCCATAGCGATGTCCACCTAGATACGGGGAGGTCACACACACACACACACACACACACAGGCATGAGTGTTTATGACTGTTTGTATGTTTACGTCTGTGTGTGTGTGTGTGTATACCTGATTGCCGTTGTATGTCCAGGATCCAAAGGTGAGGTTGCACTGCTGCCAGTCAAAGGGGAAGAAGGAGACGTCCACCACACAGGAGCTCTTGGTGATGGCGGGAGAGTCCCAGGTGATCTCGCCGTTGTACCTCAGCACCACGTTAGTGTCTGCGGGCCCAGAGGACTCATCGTCAGCCCTGTATACACACACACACACACAAACAAACACAAGGATACATAAACACATAGATACATATAGGCATGCATATAGTCAAATACAGAGACATGTACGCACGTGCGCACACACACAAATAAATGACTGCCCCCCCCCCGGGTATTAATACAATTCTACTATTACTATAACTACATACAGACCCATTATCTAGGAGAGGACTTAGGCACACAAACATTACATGTATTACACTACATTCTACACATTACATATCAACACCCCCATCCTCTCCTTAGCTCTTATTGGTCGGCTACACTGACCACGCACACCTGAGGCACATTAACACACCCTTCAGGCACAACACACACTGTTGGCTCAACACACACTTGAGGCACATCAACACAAACACTCAGCTCAACATACACTTGAGGCACATCAACACAAACACTCAGCTCAACACACACCCGAGGCACATTAATACACTCAGCTCAACACACACCTGAGGCACATTAACACACTCAGCTCAACACACACCTGAGGCACATTAACACACTCAGCTCAACACACACCTGAGGCACATTAACACACTCAGCTCAACACACACCTGAGGCACATTAACACCCACTAAGATCAAAACACACGCCAGGCCTAACGCACACTCTTGGATCAACACACCTGTGCTGCGGGCCTCACTGGCTCATGCAGCTACTTTGTAGAGTATCAGCCTATCAAGCCTATTAATACCAGCAATGTTCCTGTTGCTGTACCAGCGCATGTCTGTTTTAAATTTAGAAACAACTAAGGGCTTCAAAATTCTCAAAACCCCAGTGATGTATTTTAACTTTTACAACAAAATGCACTCTATTCTGTGAGTCTCGGTTAAACACAGATCTTATTTTCTGCATTTTTCACAAATCCCATTCATTTTTCCCATAGGGATTTTGGACTACGTCCCACAAAAAACTTTTCAGCCTACAAAGTCAGGCTTCACCACTCTATTGGTGTGCATTGTTCCTCCTACACTCATTTGATTGGATATTTGGGTGAGCATCCCAGTTTGGTATACAAAGCATGTTTTGGCTTAGTGTGGAGACATTGCACTTTCAGTTGGATTGCAGGAAAACTACCGTATTTTTCCTCTAATGGTGAATCTCTCTGTTTCTCTCACTGAAACACACAGACAGACTGACTGACTTGTTGTAGAGGACGATGTCTGGCCTCCAGACCAGGTCGCTGGGAATGCGGATGACCTCCAGACCGTCGTAGTCCTCTTTGTCCCAACTCAAGTAGGCGTCGTGCCAAGTCTGCCGAATCCACAGGTAGGTGGTCAGCACCTGGTTCCTCTCGTCCTACACACGCACACAGACACACACACACACATACACACACACACACATTGGTACAGTATGCACGCAGACACACATAGAGTACACACACAGGTATGTGCACAAAAATACAGGGGGTTGGAGAAATGATTAGGGTTAGACACACTCAGGAAATGTCACACACACACACACAGGCATACATACAGGAAAGATGCAACACACACTGAGGGTGGAAAGGTCAGACACTCAAGGGAAAAGGTCACCAGGAGCTTGCATAACTAACCAGGGTTCGCACAAGGTGCATGAAGTGCTTGAATTTTGAGCAGGGAAAATCAAGTACTGGAATACCTTGAAAATAGACCCTTTTTTAACAAAGTGCTTAAAAAGTCCTTTAAATACAAACTAACCACATAACGCAGTCTTATATTTTGACCAAGGTTTTGTTCCTCAAGTCTGTAATTAAATTGACGGGATCAGAAATCGCTCATAGTGGGTTAGAGAAGCAGGTCATGGACCTCAGCATTGCATTTTTCCAGTTTTTGCCCCACCATTCTCTATTATATTGTATATTTTTGCCAAAATTGCAGTTTTGTTCTAATAAAGATACGTATTTGTTCAGCCATGGCCCCATGGCAAAATTCTGCTTAGAGCAACTCCACTTATATGGGTGATTCTTCAAAAAAAAAAAAAAAACTTTTTAAAAGGTGAACTTTTATGTATGTCCCCAGGTTATAAATTCATGTTAGAAATAAAATAAATATGCAACTTATATATTTTTGAACAATTTATTACTGTCCCTAACATTACTGTCACGGTAGCCTGTAATTATTACTGTTCAGATTTCCATGCTATCACTTGCATACGAATATCTAAGCAATTTATAGTTTTTTAAATATTCAGTGTTACCTGTACCTGAAAACCATGCTCCCCATTCACACAAATGGTGGAACGTTCAGAACTCCACTCTAGCGGCAGTTGGTCATTTCAAAATCCTTACTCATTTTCTAACTTGTCACCACTCCTACAGTTTTAAATCTACACAGGCTTAATATATCTCAAAATGTTCATCTGGTTCCCAGGATTCTTACTGTGGCCTCTGTTGACTCTGATAACACAGCTTAAGACTCATCTTTTCAGACTGAGCTTTGTCTAGCCTTCTTTAGCCCTTTAATATCTTTATGTCCTTGTTTTTTATGTTTTGTGTTGTTTTTTACCATTGTTTTTAATTATTTTATGATTTGTGAAGCACTTTGTGGCCTGTTCTGTGAAAAGTGCTATATAAATCAAACTGACTTTTGCTTTCCTCATGCCTGCTCTCTAGTGCTGGTGTGCAGCAGCATTGGTGACTCCTGATTGGTCTTGGTCTAAATCTGTTTCTATGAATGGACACGTGTCACGTATAGAAGCGGCTGCACCGCTTAAAAAGTACTTAAAAGAACTTGAAGACCTTGCCTAACTCTGAAACAGACACCGTTTAAAGATAAACATTTCAGGTAGACTGTTACTGGTATGCAGCAGGGCTTGCCAGTGTTTGTTTGTGTATCCTAATACTCTCTTGCTCTATGCTCCCCTCTAGTGGTCAGGACAGGAATATCACACCCCTACCAGATGGTTCACAGAGGGTGTAGCCTGCATACCTAAACAACCACTGCTTTCATGCCAGTCACTAAAAAGACCAGAGGCCCACATCCTGTACCCTTTTACACTTAAGCTTAAAACTAAGTAGTTGAAATGTCAATGAGGAGTTCTAACTCTAGGTCCAGAAGACAAAAACATTGAACAAGGTGGCCTCTGTTCCTCTCCCTCCTTCTCATGTGGTTTAAGTACCTATGGTGACCGCATGAGAGAGACAGAAACCTCACGATGTCACCTTGGTCACAATGAAGTACCGACAGATGCAAAACAAGGTCACACTCTTCCCAGTACAGGGAGCCTTCACTTCACTGTGTTTTTTAGAAGAGTTGGTTCTGAATGTCATTTGAATGCCATGTGACAGTTGTTCATCTTATACTGTATGTGCACAATATCTTTGGTGGGCGATCTATGACAGTGTGATGTGCAGTTACATACAGTATCTCTTGTCACGCTCTGTATCTTTGATCTGTGTGATCTCTTTGCAGTGTGATCTGTGACAGCTGTGTATCTTGTATTCTCGCCATATCTTTGATCTGTGAGTGTAATATGCAGTTTAATCTTTGACAGTTAGATAAATCAAACATCATGTACTCTCCAATCAAAGATAGGGTGAGTAGATATGAGATGCATAACTGTCAGGTGTGGTGAGTAGAACAACAACCGCATATTAAAGTCACAGAACAAAGATATGGTGAGAACACAAGATACGCAACTGTGCTCAACCGTGATGTGACAGTTGTGCGTGTTGTATTCTCACCAT
Source organism: Borostomias antarcticus (assembly GCF_949987555.1). Classification (NCBI taxonomy): domain Eukaryota; kingdom Metazoa; phylum Chordata; class Actinopteri; order Stomiiformes; family Stomiidae; genus Borostomias; species Borostomias antarcticus. Next base: position 2,428,174 of record NC_140253.1, read on the forward strand.
ATCTTTGATCTGGGACAGGGTGATCTGCAGGGTGACGTTGAGGGTCTTGTCTGTGTCCTCTACTGGCCGCAGGGCGTTGGAGTAGTTCTCCATCAGGTCGGTCAACAGCTTCTGGGCATAACGGCCCTGAGCACCATGGGAAACTATGGAGAGAGACGGAGATGAGGTGAGTGTGAGAGAGAGAGAGACAGAGAGAGAGAGAGATGTGCTAGATGATTGGAGAGCAAATACTGTATGAAAACAAACATGAGTGAGACAAAGAAACTGGAAAAAAAAGTAGAATCAAATTACAAACAAATCGGAATCAAATTCTTGATCTGTATCAGTAACATGAAGGGCTTACCGTGAAGCAACAAGCTAATCCACACCATGAAAACCACGGACTTCATCTTCACAAAGCCACAAGCTCACAGTTAAATCATTTAATAAACCGTCTGAAGAAACAAACCCGGTGCCTTGACGTCACTTTCTGCTCAGCTCCATTCTGCTCCCAGACCGACCCTCTTGTCACAAAAAAAATCTAGAGAATCAAACTCATCTTCCTCTCCGACGGCTTTGTGCTTCGCTGGTCGTTATTTGTTGCACATTTGCGTTGCCGTCCCTTTTGTGTGTCTGTGCATTTGTAGGTTTGTGTGCGTTTGCTTCCCTGGAACAAGACCCAGGGTTGTCTCACTCACACACACACATACACACACACAGGTACACACACACACACACACACACAGTATCACATGGCGCAAGGGGACTGGGAGAAATTGGATGCCTGTGCAGCGCTATCTGTCTCAGTACAGGGCCTGCATAGCACACACACACACACACACACACACACAACCTTACTGCGTTACACATACCACAACACAGCAGTCAACCACTAAGCGACAGGCTTTGAACACTGGGTGGCTCAGAACAGCGTGTCAAAGAGCAGAACACACGTCTACATATGTTAAACACACACGCACGCACACACACACACACACACACACACACACTCACACACACTGTGAGCTAGAGGTCGAAGCAGTACAGACTAATTCAGCTATAAGTCTACACTCTCTCATTCCTAGCCAGTTACCAGTAGAGACAAAGCTGACCTAAGATCAGGTTTAAGGCATATTGCATATGTTCATCCTATTGCATGTGTACAATATTAACAATGCCAGACCGTCAGTACTGCACAGTATTAACAATATTAACAATATTACAGTACTCTGTTTGTACAGTATTAACAATGCTAAACCGTCAGTACTCTGTATGTATAGTATTTAAAAATGCCAAACCACCTGTACAGTGTAGATAGCAGCATAAAGTGCAACTAAGATAGGTCTTCATTTGAAAATAGGATGAACATGAACAGTGACACACAAACGTACTCATCACACAGACAAAACACACATCATACAACAATGCACTCTTCTGTGCATTCTTGTGACAGTGTAATGTATGTGTGTGTGTGTGTGTGTATTTAGCTATTTAGAGGCCAGCATACAGAGAGACAGTTGTGTGACAGTGAGATGTGGCTGTGCGAGGTCTGCTAGTGTGACACTGAACCGCTGTGGTAACCGAGATGGATCACAGGTGCTTCCTGCTGGGGTGAGAGAGCGAGGCAGAGAGAGAAAGAGAGAAAATAAAACAGGATGACATGGGGGGGGGGGGTAGTAAAGACAGACAGCCTATGCACACGTGATGTCTTATTTCATGCAGACAAAGCCTGATCATTTTGGACATTTAGCAAACGCTTTCACCCAAAGCGACTTAGATGCTCTAACCACTGGGCTAGCTACCGCCCAGACCGAGAGAGAGAGGTGGAGAATGTAAGAGAGGCGTGACTGGAGGATGCTGGGGATGTGAGTGTTGACCGCACCAGGGGCCAATCAGAAGACAGACACGGGCTCAGAATCAAGTACACTACCATAAATGAATGGCTATTCTCAGTGACAGTGACAAAGAGATGCCTGTTCTGCATATGTGTGTGTGTGTGTGTGTGTGCACGGGCGTGCGTGAATGAGTTGAGTGAAAGAGTGTTAAACCCAGTACCTACTGTTCAAGTTGAGCTATGGCTCATGGATCATAGACACATTACACAGTATAAATTAGACCTACTCTGTACTGTGTCTATGATCCATGAGCCATAGCTCGTCTCATACAGCATAAACTAGGCTTTAGTTGCCATAGAGCTGAGCTGGGAAGGGGTTTGGTGGTTTTCAGCTTTTCATCTAAAAGCGAGTATTGCATCAGCCTCACTCACAGCCTCTCTTAGAACCACATGAGAGAGAGAGAGAGAGAATGAGACAGCAAGAGACAGAGCCTATAGTATATTCCTGGTTGTTCAGCATTTCTCTGCTGAGCATTCCACCAACATTCACATTAACGCAATTAGGTAGGGGTTCCAAATGCATCATAGTCTTATGATCCTGTGCAACATAGCTTGAGTTTCTAGCTGTCAAAGTTGACGTTCTAGCCACACTAATCCTTAACCACAACACTAGACTGCCACCAACCCTCATCCTGTGTGTGTGTGTGTGTGTGTGTGTGTGTGTGTATATGTGTGAGCTCATACTAGCTTTGACTGTATTAACCCTTAAACCTCTGTACAACAAGATTTCTATCCATATCTTTAAAATGATCTTTTCCAGCTGAAAGCTGTTCCTGAGATATCAATATCAATATAAATCATATTTAGATACAACAATGTCATACAGTATGACAATGAGGTATTATGCACTTCTGCTTCATTTTTGTAAATGAATTATGATAAATACAGGTTACAGATTAATGTCCTGTACCAACTATTCATTTGATAGCATAGTCAACATGATAACATATTATAGTATAAATACTGTATGATAACATAGTAACTGACAAAGTTACAGTCTGTCAAGTATTTACATACATATGGTTTTATTCTTTCAAAAATGTTTTGAGCCTTGCTCCGACACATCAATGAACCGTGTTTATAGGAGTCTGACAGATCAAATCTATTCAAGTTTAACTGAATCTAGTTGACCTTAATCGTTTTCCAGATTGATACATAATCAAATGTAATAAATGTTTTTTTTTTAAGTATCAGCTTCCAAGACTTCAATATTAAAAAATGTGTTTAATTAAAGTTTACTATAATTTCTATGTGGGTTCCTTGGCTTCAAACAAAAAAAATCCTTTATGGACTTATCAGTCTCACCCAGCACATGCAATTTGAAACATCAACAGTAAGATCGCATATGAACTTAAAGTGTATTCAAGCACTACGATACAAAACAGAATAGACAGAAAATTCTTCTTATACCATAAAACCATTTTGATCATTAATCATATTATTAGAATAGAAAACAAAACCTCAATAGGCCAACGTCAATAAAGTAACAAAATACTTAAAACCAAGTAAACAGTTTGGACGAAGCTTTTAATGTCTTCTCTATCCTAGTTGGACACTCAAATCATAATAATCATAAAAATAATCACTGACCGCTACATGTATTCAAACAAACAACAGGACAGACATTCTAAAATGGACAGTGTCTTGTCTAAAAATCACTCATAAAAATCACACAGCAAGTCCCATCACATTTCTGTGTCTTGGTGCGAGAGTTTATCAAAACGACGGCGGCACTCAAATATGCATCAAAAGCCGACATGTCTTACTGGGTGGTCCATTTGACAGAGAAATTGATGTTCTGCTGCCGCCTGACATTTGAAATGCATAAAAGATCCAGTTTGGGCATTATTATTTTGTGTCATTTGAATTCTTAACACATGCTTCACAACTCTAAAATACAGCTTCAGTTCATCATCCCTGCAGCAACACGTGAAGGTGAACGTCCCTTGCTTAAGCCTCCCGGATGTCACTCAGTAAGAGGTCAAAACACCTTGCACTGGTTGAGGTCGAATAACCTCCGGCGTGTCTGTCTCCTGGCGTGGTTGACAGCTGTCCGCACCGCTTGCTCGAACACCGGCTGCACGCCGCGGTTGCTGATGGCCGAGCACTCGAGGTAGCCCTTGGCTCGCACCTCCCTGGCCAGCAGCCTACCCTCGGACGACGGCACGCAGCTGGCCCTGTGGGGGCCCGATTCTCGCTGGTCCGTCTGGGTCGCCACGATCAGCACCGGGACGCGCGGAAGGTGCTCCCGCACCTCGGCCATCCACTTGTTCCTCACGCTGTGGAACGTGGAAGGGTTGGCCACCGAGTAGCACACCAAGACCACGTCGGCCTGCTGGTAGGACATGGGCCGGATGGACTTGAACGTGTCGTTCCCCGCCGTGTCCCAGAGGCCCAGGCTGATCTGGACGCCATCCATGAACACCTCCACGCCAGTGCTCTCATAGACGGTGGGCGTGTACCTGTCGGGGAACGTCTCTGACGTGAAGCGGACCAGGAGGGCCGTCTTCCCCACGAAGCTGTCGCCAACCAGGACGCACTTCACAGAGGTCTCCGCCACCCCGCCGTTCATCATTGGCAGTTGTTTGGAGTTGTAGTTTTCTTTAAATGAAGTTTGAGTCGTAGTCCGTTTTTGGGGGTGTTTGATGGAGGTCAGCGGTTCGTACAGACGTCCATCTTGTTGATCTTGCTGCCTTCTGTAAACTTCAGCGTCTGCCCTCACTCAGTTCTGCTGACGATAAAACTGCCAGATGTCGGTTTACACCCTCCTAGTTCCTGTCTGCTCAAACCTCACTTCTTCTTTGTGGTCTTCATGGCGATGGGCATAGGCTGCGTCCCCCCCTCCTGCGAATGACATCACAGGTGGTCACTCGGCCCGATCAGGGTTGGCCGTAAGAATGGCGTGAGAACTGCAGGGTGGAGAGATGGAGAGGTCAGTCAGGAGAACATAGATGCTATACAACCTGCTCTTTAACCGTTTAAACAGAGAGGGAGAGCGGTTTAGTCAAGAGAATAGAAGCAGAGGTGTATTCAACCTCTTCAATGGTGTTTCAGCTAGGATGTTCTCGAATGTACAGCGGGACACAGACGATATGTACACATTCTGAACCAATCCGAGTGACTCTTGGGTGTACCCTGATGATTTTGTCCGGAAGCACTAGCCATTCTGCACGGGTTTTTAAAAGCGGAGTCCTGTACCCTGGTTTTTCCCTCTGAAAATGTTGAGCAGGGTCATGGGTATCTGTGGTGCTCACCAAAATCTGTTTATTTAGGGCTGTGAAACACCTAACATCCTTTTAGGTGGTAGTTTCCTGGACACATGAAGTCTAATCGACTAAGTAGCATTACTTTCAATAGTGGAGAAAGTTACTGGAATCCCAATAGAAAGGAAACATGAACCAACCACTGTCCATACTGTACAACCTCTAGTCATCTGTAGTTTCTAGCAAGGAACCCAGGTTGGAACACAACCTTAGAATAATCCGAAATGAGACCCTTACAACCTTTAACCCTAACGCTGTGGAAAAAGAGATAGGCCTAACTGGTTCTGGTTGTGTCCATCATAGTTGCTGAAGCCCTGGAGAATGATGTAAAAATAGATGTTCAAAACCAGCAGTTTAGTTCTGCTTAGTATGACAATGTTGAGATTAAGACCCTGCCCTCAACAGTGGTTTATCATTATTCAAGTGTATGTGTATTTCTTATATTGCATAATTTTAGTTTTTTTTTTTTTTAGAGGCATTTCAGACTGCCTACCTGGATGTGTGAGCACCAGCCTACTCCTCTGTCAATACCTCTGACCTTCCCCTGGTAGGTCAGGACAGAAAATAACAGATCTGTAGCCCAGGGGAAAAGGATGGCAACACAAGCCTGGTCGATCAGACTGAAATACAGCAATCTGATAATAAATTCTGAACTGTATCATGTAGGTTTCCATTGTAAAATAGCCTACCGTTTAGAACAGAAGATGGAGAATAGAGATACAGAATAGAGAACATGTACAACTGTCTACGGAGCTACGGACAAGTGCCCCCCAGAGACTTTGAAAAAGTAAAAAAGTAAACTACTTTCTTCAGTGTGCCAATGCTGCCATTTTGTAAGGTTTTAATGGAGGGTTAAATGTTTTTAATTTCACATTACAAATGATAGGAAACCAATCGTGTGCTCTCGCCACAGACTTATTGCATTTGAATCTAGGCTAATTTAATTTGATATGGGCTTATTGTGTAAGAAAATTGTGTAAGATCAGACTCTATTTTTTAGTTTCGAGCTGGTCTAGCCTATAAGTTCAAAACGTGTCGATGAAATCGAAACAAAATCTGTAGCCTAGGGTATATAATTGTAAAAGTATCTGGATAACATGGATAATAAGTAGGTTAGGTCTTATTAACAGAAAGTAGCAATGTTTATAGCTCACCTTTCTTTCCAGCCGTCGACCACACAAAGGCAGTCTTCATAGTGACAACGGGCGGATGCTGCGCTCGAGTTCAAAGCATCGGAGACAGCGGGCGGCTTGTCGAACCGTTTTCGTGAAGTTATTAAAACCAAGTCAATCACTAAGTACAAAGCGGAACTAAAACTTTCAATGACAAGGCTAGTGGTAAACAGAAAAGTCTAAATAAAAATGTGTATCAGGCCCCTCCACGCATAAACAGTGAAAAGGGGAAGTGAGAGGTGATATTGTAGCCTAGGCCGTTGTCTCGTTCATGAGATCACAGGCAGCATCCGTTGAGAGGCGTGCGCCAGTGTGGGTGATGATGTTTTCTTAACTGTACTCGTCTGTTCAGCCTCTTCCTCCAGTGGGTGATGCTGTTTTCTCTGTACTCGGTCTGTTCAGCCTCTACCCAGACACAGCCGTGTTTCTGAGAATTGGCGCGTCTCGGTGCGCACCGCAAGGTGTCCAAGCGCAAGTATATTTACGCACGGACAGGTGTGCGTCCTTAGCGCATACATCGGCACCACAACACCAAGTCAAAGCGTCATATTTGGACACCGTGGAGGTTCATGTGTGATCATGCTGGCTATTGGATGTAAATTATTTATTTTAGATGGCTTTTCGTGTTGCATTGCTGCCGTTGTAAATTATATTTTTGCACTGCGGGACGGGGCTGTCGTGTCCAAAAGGGTCCGATTTATAGGCCTGCAGATGTGAGAGTTGACGCAGTTGTTTGCGCCGATAGTGGCACACACTGATTTGGCTAATCATGTCGTCCACAATTCAAGTCTATGGGAAATCATCTCACCGTCCCCGCGCGCATGACCTTTCGTCAGTGGAACGATGGCTGTTTATCGAACCGGAAGCAGAAATCACCGTGAGTCATCTACCACAAACCCAGGTCGATACAATCTCCGGTAATTACTACGCATTACACGAGAAGAATGGAAGAATAGGTTACTATAAACTGGTGCAGAGAGAGAAAGAGAGAGGGAGGCAAGCCACTTTGGACAAATCATTATTTTATTCAAATACAATACAATCTGTAAAAATATAAGAACCTTATCAACAATCATGAATATAAAAATAATCATTTCTTGTTTATAATTAGGCTATAGGGCTTGGGAAAATGTAGTCCCAGACACGACCATCTTGTTTCTACACAGGTGTATCCATTTGTCTGATTGGCTCTACTGCATAGAATCCTATGCAATCAGACGAATAGATACACCTGTGTAGAAACAAGATGGTCGTGTCTGGGACTACATTTTCCCAAGCCCTATACAATACCTCAGAGTCCGTTTGGCATTAATGTTAGAATAGTAAAACGTCAACATGATGTATCGTGGTCGAAAACGTTATCTTACAAAAATGTATCTTAAAAAAAGTTTCTTATGCAGGAATATGGTATTGCAACCAACTCGAGCAGTGCAGAGCCACACAAACTACGTAGTAACCTAGTACTTACCATATTATAAAACATATGAAACAATATTCAACATATAATACAAAGTAATTAGTAGGGCTACATGCCATGATAACTGAGTGCGTATGGTACTTGTAGTGACAAAAAAACGTTTAGAAGACCTGAGAAACAATTCAGACACCTGGCCTGGTATCACCTGGCCTTGGAGAGCATGAGCTGGTCCCACACAGAATCTAGGAGGTCCCTTCCACAGAAAATACCCACGGCAGGTAGCTCTTTTTCAGTAGTCTAGGACTAGCTGCATCTGTGTCTGGGAACAGCCCTATTTAAGTACCTGAGTGAAAATAAGCAGGAAAGCACCTCTTCAGACTGTGAGAGCTGCGGGTCTAGTGTGCTGCTACAACGAGGTACTAAGACAACGTCAGCAAGTTTCCCCTAAATCACCATGACCCCAAACCAGAGTTCTGGAAAGAAAGTACCTATAGGTGCTTTTTTTTTTCTTCCAGAAAAAGTTTGTCCTTAATTCTCTTCATCAAATCTGAGAATCTACATCTGGTTTACCCTGGGGGAATTAAACACAGCGGTAATGTCCCATGGACAACCTCTCATTTAATAAACCCCCCAAAACTACAAGTTACTGCTGTGTGCAAAACCCACAGAGCACCATCTACACCAGATTAACATGATGGATTGGGATTGTGTCAATGGGTTTAAAAAAAAAAAAAAAAAAAAGTTTAAGCCTTGTCTAAGATTCAAGAGTTTTCAATTCAATTTTCAAAGAAAATAGAATTATAATGTTTGTATTGGTGTCTGGGAAATCGTCCCATAGCACATAATCCGAAATCCGATGCACCCTTTCTGCCAGTTAAAATCTTGAACACAAAATTCATTGGTTCATTAGAACACAAAATACACAGGTACAAAGGCATTGCAAGATATACAATCATGTGCACAACATATTCATAAAATGTTTCTAGCGTACAATAATAATAATATAATACACACTTATACCACTCTAGCATCACTCGTTCATCCTGATAAAGTTTCATACAAATATACAAACTGTCAAAATATATCAAGTGTTTCATACAGATTAAGAGAATATCTCTATCAGCTACTACTAGTGTGGAGAGAGAGAGGAAGAGAGGGAGAGAGAGAGAGATAGAGAGAGAGATAGATATCTGGAGGTGGAATAGTAGGAGAGGTAGAGTATAGATCAGACTATAGGACTATATGCAATGCCCAGCAGGTGTGTCACTGTTACTGTGGTCCCCTCCAGCAGACGTGTTACTGTTACTGCGGTCCCCTCCAGCAGACGTGTCATGGCTACTGTGGTTCCCTCCAGCAGGCTGGTCAATTCAGAGACACCAACACCACACCTGGCTTTGGCTCACTGTACCTGGGAGAGAAGGAAGGAGGCGTGCATGAGGGTCAAAGATGGTGGTAGTAAGCTTCCAGGACAGTGTGTGAATGTGTACCTGTAGAGCAGAGTATGTGTGGGTGTGGTTGTGTGCGCACACCTGTAATGCTGTGTGTGTGTGTGTGTGTGTATGTGTGTGCATGCGGGTGTGTGTATGTGTGCATGTGTGCGCGTACCTGTAGCGCTGACTGTTGAGGTAGTCTATGACGGCAGGGCGGATGCGGGCCACGCCCCCCTGGCTGTGGTTGCCTCTTCCTGTGATGACAGAGAGCTGAGGTCGGCACAGACCCTGCTCCCACTCTGCACCGGCAGACACACACACACAAACACATTTTCTGCATCCGTAAGAATTGTATGAAAGAGTAAGAATTAAACACATACGTACAGTAGGCAGCAACACATTTATTGCATCAGAAAAGATGTGCGCGTGTTCTAACCGGAGGTCTTGTGGTGGAGGACCTGTCCCAGGTTTTGTAGTGTGTGTGTGTGTGTGTGTGTGTGTGTGTGTGTGTGTGTGTGTGTGTCCTACCGGAGGTCTTGTCGTGGAGGACCTGTCCCAGGTTTTGTAGTGTGTGTGTGTGTGTGTGTGTGTGTGTCCTACCGGAGGTCTTGTCGTGGAGCACCTGTCCCAGGTTTTGTAGTGTGTGTGTGTGTGTGTGTGTGTCCTACCGGAGGTCTTGTCGTGGAGCACCTGTCCCAGGTGGTTCAGGGCCTCGTCTACGTGCAGGCCGTGGAGGTCCAGGATGTTCTGAGGCAGCAGGGAGGCGTTGACCTGCTGGAAGATTTGCACCGCCGCACGATGGTTGGCCTCCCGCATCCGCTGGCCGTGGAGGTGGCCCTGGCACAAACACACACACACACACACACACACAGAGGCACGCACGCACAGACACACACACACAAAATTAATGATCGAAACATTTACAAAAGTGTTCCTTTCTAACTCACACACACAGACGCACATAAATTAATGATCCAAACATTTTCTCTCCCTCACACACACACACACACACACACACACACACACACACACACACACACACACACACACACACACACACACACACACACACACAGACAGACAGACAGAGTACCTGTTGAGCGTAGAAGGAGGCCACATCCTTGCGTCCTTGCCTGTAGGCCTCGGCGGCCTTGGCGAAGCACTCGTGCTGCCGGCTCCTCTGCAGGCTGGCCTCCGCGCGGAAGTCCTGGTACTCCGGGTCCTCCACATCCTGGTAGGACTGGGCGGGGGGCTGGGCCTCCGCAAGCTTCCCCCTCTGAGGGGAGGGGGGTAGGGAAGAGAGCGTGGCGTGATGAGAGAGGGGTGAGAGGGAGGGGATGGAGACGGATAGTGAGAAAGAAAGAGGAGGTAACGTTAGGTGGTAGATAGAGAGAGAGAGAGAAAGAGGAGGTAACATTAAGTGGTAGATAGAGAGAAAGAGGGTAACATTAAGTGGTAGATAGAGAGAAAGAGGGTAACATTAAGTGGTAGATAGAGAGAGAGAAAGAGGGTAACATTAAGTGGTAGAGAGAAAGAGGGTAACATTAAGTGGTAGATAGAGAGAGAAAGAGGGTAACATTAAGTGGTAGATAGAGAGAGAAAGAGGGTAACATGAAGTGGTAGACAGAGAGAGAGAAAGAGGGTAACATTAAGTGGTAGATAAAGAGAGAGAAAGAGGGTAACATTAAGTGGTAGATGGAGAGAGAGAAAGAGGGTAACATTAAGTGGTAGAGAGAAAGAGGGTAACATTAAGTGGTAGAGAGAAAGAGGGTAACATTAAGTGGTAGATAGAGAGAGAGAAAGAGGGTAACATTAAGTGGTAGATAGAGAGAGAGAAAGAGGGTAACATTAAGTGGTAGATGGAGAGAGAGAAAGAGGGTAACATTAAGTGGTAGATAGAGAGAGAGAAAGAGGGTAACATTAAGTGGTAGATAGAGAGAGAGAAAGAGGGTAACATTAAGTGGTAGATGGAGAGAGAGAAAGAGGGTAACATTAAGTGGTAGAGAGAAAGAGGGTAACATTAAGTGGTAGATGGAGAGAACGTAAGATACAGATACTATGAGGAGGATGGAGGACAGAGCAGATGTGTATCGCTGTGTTACCAAGATGTAGTTTCTGTTTTTAATGTAAATATTTGGGATATAATCCTGTGATTATAATATAATATGTGTTTGTTGTGGTGACTAGTTGTTGTGTAGATTATATATGCCATTTAATGTCTATTTCTCATCTGAAACGATTAGATGTGCGCTATATAACTTTCCAGTTTTACCATTTTCATCAATAATAAGTCATTTTTAAAGCCACGTCTCATTGATTGGGAAGGCATTTAGAGCTGCCTGGTAAATCACAGCCTACTTATTGGGACTCAGAGGATGAGGAGGACATAACTGTTTATTGAGAAACAATTGATGGGCAGGCTGGGCTATATAAAGAAATACCACAATGCATGTAGTCTAGATTTATATCATTATGGTTAGACTATACACGTTATGGTAGCCTCCCCTCTCACTCACTCTCGCTCGCTATGGCGGTCTGCTAGGCAGGCTACGTTAGGGCTGTTTCGTTCAGCGCATATAGGCCTAGAGCCTACACAGATTTTTTTTTTCCCCCATCTTTTTTTTTTATATAGAAGGAATCAGAATATGTGGAAATTTAATTTTAGCCTATTTTAATACAAATTGTGCTTAGAAGGAATTATTTTCACCGGATATTATGACTGGAGTGATTTAAATATGTCACACTTCAATAGATTTTCACGGACAAAAACCAGTAATTACTGGTCAACGGAAGCCCTGGTTTGTGAGGGCGTACCTTGTCCCTCTCCTTGCTCGATGTCCTCTGGGTCTCGCGTTCAGGCGCTACTACCGTCCTCACTGGGCTCTCGTCCAGGAGAGACCGAAGAAACTGCTCAGTCTCTGCCAGACAGTAGCTACGCGCAAACACACACACACACACACACACACACACACACACACACACACACACACTCTTCAGAACAGAAAACAGCACATACTGTTTCACCAGAAGTAACAAAATCATTAAACATCTGGTTTCTGTTCCGTCTTCATGCTATGAACCTTGAACTAAACACCCGAAAACCTTTTGATCACTGAGTGTGTGCCAGTTTGTATGTGTGTGGGATTCATGCCTGTGTGTGTGTGTGTGTGTGTGTGTGTGTGTGTGCGTTTCACCTGTGGTCCCTGAAGATGTCCTGGAGGAAGTGTCTGTCTATGGAGGGGAAGAGGTCATACAGCTGCCTCTCCTTCAGTGGCGTGGCGCCATCGCGCCTGTCCAACTCTGCTCTACCCTGCCTGGACTGGAACGAGGGAGGGAGGGAGGGAGGGAGGGGTGTTGAGGAGAAACAGAGAGAGAGAGAGAGAGAGAGAATGGGGGAAAGGGTGGGTAAAAGAGGGAGGAGAGGGTGGGGGCAGAAAGGCATACATGAGGTGGTATTACCGGTGGTCTAGATGTGACTGACAAGATGTCGTGAGTGCACTGTATGTATGACATGGAACCTTGTGTATGTGTGTGTGCGTGTGTGTGTATGTGTGTGTGTGTGTGTGTGTATGTGTGTGTTACCCTCTCCATGTTCTCCTGCAGCACCTGCTCTTCCGTCATGATGTCCCTGAGGGATACGTGGGGGCGGGACGCGCTCCAGTGGTCCATGAACAGCACGTCCTCCTGGGCCTCCGATTGGCTGCCCAGGGACGAGAAGCCGTCCACGCCAATCAGAAAGTGCGCCATCCGGGACCCCTCCCTGGGCCCGGTCTTGGCTGCCTGTGACTCGCCCCAGTGGACGGAGCCTGGAGGACCAGCAAGAAGAGGAAGAGAGAGAGAGAGAGAGAGAGAGAAGCAGTGGGTTTAAGAACAGAAAATATGCATTCATATGCATTAAATTCACGTTAAAAAAGTCTGATTTGTTATTGTAAATATCAAGGTTATTATTTATAGATTTGATTGCACATTTTAGCTCCTTGTGTGTATTTGTTTGTATGCTGTTGTGTGTTGCTGTGTTTCTCTGTGTACAAGCTGCTCGTAACTAATTGCCCCTGGTGGGATTAATAAAGTTGTTTTGAATTTGGATGTGTGTATGCTTGTGTGTACTCAAACGCGTGTGTGTGTGTGTGTGTACTCACTTTCCTGCAGCAGATGATAGGAGAGGGCCGCTTGTCTCTGCCTCTCCTATGAAGATACAAGGCGAGTCATTCAGAGTCACACACACACACACACTCTCAGACATACAGTCACACACACACACACTCACACATACAGTCACACACACACACACACTCATACATACAGTCACACACTCACACACACAGTCACACACACACACACACACTCACACATACAGTCACACACACACTCACACACACACACTCACACACAGTCACACACACACACTCTCAGACAGTCACACACACACTCACACATACAGTCACACACACAGTCACACGCGCACGCACTCACACACAAGATAAGGATGTGTTCAGTATACAGACCCACAGTACTCCGGCCTTCACCGGGAATGCTGGAATGTCTGTCCTAATGATAGAGGGTGATGTTTAACTACTCGCTAACTCTAAAGCCAGGCCGACATGAACGGGCGCGATGTCAGTATTAGAACATCCCATCTCGCCATGAAGGTTTGCGTAAGAGTTGACGGGTTGAATCTTGAAAACCTTCGACATTTGAAATGGGCAGTAATGAAACCAGCCAAATTTCGTTCTAATGCTGCTTAAAATGGTGGTGTATGTGAACCAGGCTCAACCATAACTAGTTGCGACATATCAAGGGCTGCAGTATCATAACATCAGTAGATCACCTAATAAAGGCCACGGTTGTAAACCGTAAAATTTGATTTGAAAGCGGAGGATTCTAAGATGGCCGCCAGCGGCCGATCTCCAGCTCACCTGGATGGTGTCCTTCCACTGCTGGTGGAGGAGGCGGGCCACATTGAGGTCCATCTGCACAGCGTAGTCATCTGCAGAACACGCCCCTGAAAACACAGCAGGAGAGGAGGGAGACGGCCGGTCAGCTCCAGTGACCAGACTCCCTAAAGGCTGTTTACACCATCCTTGTTCTGTGGTCCTCTCACAAGCAGCTCTTTATGCCACCGCTGCCTGATGACGTCATTGTGACATTGTGATAAGCACGACAAATAATCATTGAGAGGAGACAGAAAATAGTCATATGTATTCAGTCACTTTTTTTTGTTTACTTTCTTCTTCCTCTGTGTGTGTGTGTGTGTGTGTGTGTGTGTGTGTGTGTGTGTGTGTGTGTGTGTTACCTGGGTCTACCCCCACAGGTCCAAACAGCTCGGTGAGCTGCAGCGCCAGCTCCGTGGGCAGCTTCAGCTCCACGCTCTGGATGTTCAGGTGTCTGCTCCTCCTCTTCTCCCTCTCCCGCCTCTCCTTCTCCTCCTCTCTCTCCATCTCCTCCAGCTGAGCCAGGAGGGACAGCGTCACCTCGTCCACCGCCGACGCCTCGTCTCCCCCCTCCTCCTCCCTGCACCCGGCCTCCTCGCTCTCCGCCGCGCCCTCAGACCCCTCCGCAGCACCCGATTCGTCGGGAGTCTCCGATGTCACGTCCGGTCCCGTGAACTCACTTCCGCCCTGCGGTCGCCCTGGGGGCGGGGCTATTTCAGGGCCTGGCCCGGGCGCAGAGGGAGGGTTTTTAAGTTCCCTACTAGCCCCCGCTGACCCCCCCGCCATCATGACCAACCTTGACTTATTATCCGGGACGCCCCCCCCCCCCACCTGAGCTCCCAGCCCCCATGCTAATGGAAGAGCCCGTGG